>NC_042999.1:113942182-114052182 GCF_006345805.1 Octopus sinensis
GTGAGTGGCAAAAACCTGGGTATATATAGTCAGGGGGGGTACTACCAGATAGCAATGACAGAGGAACAGGGCCATGAGGACAGGATTGAGGAGTGAGAGTTAGGCATAGTGTATGAAGGAGGAAATGTGAGGAAGAGATGTAGATTGATTTGTTGGGGTAGGGTGCATGAAAAGCTTTCTTATTACATGTGGGTGGAACACACAGGTCGAGGGCTACCAGAGAGTAATGATACAATGGTACAGGGCCAAGAGGACAGGACTGGGGAGTGGGAGGTAAGCATAATGCATGGAGTGGAAATGTGAGGAAGAGAGAGATGTAAAGATGTAGTCTGGTTTGTTGTGGTAGACTGTGTGAGAAGCTTTATTGTTGAGTGTGGGTGGAACACACAATGCTTCTAGAACTCAGTTTCACTGATGTGGGTGGGTTTTCTCAAGAACTTCATATCACCAGACATCTCGGCCCATCGTCATTTCCTCCGTGGCCCAACATCATGAGATCAGTCCTTACAACTTCATCCCACATCTTCCTGCGTCTCCCTCTTCCACGGGTACCATTCGTGATTGGCACTTCTTTATGCAACTGTCCTCATTCATACACATCACATGACCAAACCAACATAGTATTCTCTCCTACATTTGATTCCTCTTATGTCCAACTTTTCTCTCAATACATTTGCACTTTGTCATACATTTGCACTGATGCTGCACATCCAACAGAGCATACAACCTTCATTTCTCCCCAGTCTACGCAGGTCTTCTGCATTCAGAGCCCATGTCTCACTACCATGGAATATAGTCGATTGCACACAAGCATCATATAGTCTACCTTTCACTCTGAGAGAGATTCCTTCTGTTACCAACAGAGGTAATGGCTCTCTGAACTTCACACAAGTGTGTGTGTGTGTGTGTGTGTGTGTGCATGTGCGCATGCGTGCGTGCATGTGTGTGCTTTTCATATATAATCTGAGAAGTGTTGAAAAAGTGCAAAACATTTAATAAGTGTTGTCTGCAAGAAATGTTAGGGAAGTATTTACTAAAAACAAGACACATTGTGTAGCATAGTCCAAGATACACTACTCCTGATCAAACAATGACCATAACCAACCCTGTACGCTATCTTCTTTTTACTTTTCTATATTGCAGCCTTCAATATTTCTTAGGACAATCCATACCCTCTTCAATTCCAGTATATGGACAAACCTAAATGCCATTACTCTAACTAAAGATGTATTATTTATATCTTTTACTTGTTTCAGTCATTAGATTGTGGTCATGCTGAATTTTAGTTAGAATGAATCATCCCTAGTACTGATTTCTTTTTTCAAGTCTGGTTCTTATTCTATCAGTTTCTTTTTGCCAAACCACTAAGTTACAGAGACATAAACATGCCCATATATATATATATAATTTATTAAACTTTACATCTGCTACTCCAAAAGATATGCAATTACTGCAAAACTTATACAATAAGCCACATATGTATTACTATTTTTTGGAACAATATTATGAATGTGTAATGAGTGTCTTTAAAAAGTATGTTAATTACATAGAACATTTTAAAACCTGTACAATACAAAATCCACACTTATTCTTAACCCTTCATTTCCATCAATTCCCATGTGAATTATTTCAGCAGGCACAACAATGTTTTTGTTGGTTATTAGCTGAAACAAAAATAATTGGAAACAAAAGTTCCTTTTTAATTTAGTATTAGCCATCTTGCAACTAGTGTCATATATTTAGGTTAGAATCAAATACAATAGAGAAAAGTCAGGCTTTCTTTATTTTGTTTAAATCCTCACCTACTTTTTTAAATCCTTACCTATTTTTTTTTTTTACAAAAAAATTTTTTTTTTTTTTTAGGCATGAGAGCATAATACTGAAATCGTAAGAAAAAACTTTCACCTTTCTGACAAAGAAGCACTTTTTTTTTTTTTAAACTCAGGATTGTGTCACCAAAACGCTAACCTTCTGCATTCAATTAACCAAAAACAAAACCTAACTTCAATCTTGGAATTATATTTCAATGCTCTAATTTGTAAAATGAAGCAAATATGGTGACTAATAACCATGGATAATGCATGATCTTGGTGTTCTGAAATTCAACACAGTTGACTAAGCTGTGCTGGCATTTGATAGAGGATTTTTTGCTGTTTCTCCTCACCCCACCCCACCCCCTTTCTAAATACCATCTTAGTCCCTTGGAAGTAATGTCAGCATACTTTAAATTTTGTGTAATAAAATTTAACTTTTTTCTTTATTTCATCATCATTACCATTCTTATTATTATTATCATTTAATATTCAACAATTCCCAACATTAAAAATTATCAAAAAATGTCATCTAGAAAATCAAATAACTAACTTGTATTATAATTACAAGTTGTAAAGATAGTCTCAAATTTTAGATTGCAAATTTGAAAACTATAAAAGTGATGTTGAACTTATTTTATTAAATCAATGTTGAAAGATGAAAGAAATCATATTAAGTAATTTTTAGAAACCACCTGGTTTAAATTGATAGTAGAAACAAGACAATTTGAAAAGACAAATCACTGTTGCAAAAACAAAGAATTGACACTAATACTAACTTGACAACTATGTAGGTACAAGCTACCAACTTAGGCTGTGAATACATTGCTTGATTGCTGCTCCAAGAATTTGTCTAAGTTAACACTTTAGCATTTAAACCAACCAAATCTGAACCAAATAATCTACCTATGTTTTTGACCTAATCTGGTCTCTCACACACATCCTACTATGTCATTCTAAAAACAATCATATCCTCAAAGCTTTGAAGCTATAAGATAATGCATGATTAATTCATAACAATGTAAATAATTAAGGATTATATTTGATAGTGTACTTCAAATGTTAATATATTGTTTATGATATTTGTGTGGGTGTTATTTGAAGGCCCTGGCGATAGTGTCATTTGTGGTGGATGCATTCAAAAGGGGTTTATATTTTGTGATAAAGAATGACTCTTTATTAATGCGCTGACTACAGGTTGTATCATTCCTGAATTGATAGAGGGGAAAAATTCTGAAGCTGGGTTGTTTGCTATTGGCACAAATGTTGATGTGTTCGCTGAATGCTATTTTTCTGTATTCCCAAATTTTGATCTGAGATCTATGTAGAGCCATCCTTTAACGTAGACTGTTTTTGGTTTAGCCTATGTATTGGCACCTAGAGTAGGTTAATACATATTTCAGGTTCTCCAAAACACATGTGAAGTTGCTTTTCACTGTGAAACATTGACCCAGTTTGAAAGAGAACTCTGTTCCCTCAATTAGGTTGATGCATATACACAGTTAGGTCTTCCACATTGTTTTACTGACAGCTTCAGTGTTGTTGAGCATATTTGGGCTAGTGTTAGGAGACTTTTCATAGATTTGAGCTGTCTTTTGCTGTTTATGATGGTGTGCATTTGAAAGATTGGATTCATTCTCTGGTCCCTCTTTAGTAGGGGAATATTTTGGAGGGTGGTGTCAAAGGCTTCATGGTTAAGAGAGTTTGTGGAGATGTATGGTAGGGCTTTTGGTTTTAAATCCTGCTTTAAATTGGGATGTCTGAGTTCGTGGATGTTGAGTTACACATACACACACACAAACATATATATTAATATATCAATATAAATATACACAGACACATATACATACACACACACACACACACTGTGTTTGACAGAACATGATAGTTGTAAACAAGTGGCACTGTAATACAAACAATGTCCTTCATTCCTAACATCTAGTAAAAACACATCTGGTCATGGGGAAACATTACCTTAACAGGAAACAGGTGATGACCCAACAGGAAGAGCAACAGGCCTGAGAAAATCCACCTCAACAAATTCCATCTGATCCACACAGGCATACGGAAAGTGACAAAAAAAAAAACAATGATGATGATGACGATGATGATGAGTAATTCTAATCTTTAAGAGCAGGCAAGGTAATAACTATGGACATATTTCAGTTTTACTGGACCTTATCAGAGGTCAGCAGAGTTAGTTGTAATTTTCCCTTTACCCTATAGCATTTAAACCACTCATATCTGGTCCAAATATTTCAACTGTTTTTGTGTTCAAACTGGCCAGATCTGACCTCTTACACCTATTCTACAATGTTGTTCTAAAAATAAACATTCACATTGTCAAAATTTTGCAGCCACAAGATAATGCATGACTAATCTTTAAAAATGTGAATGAATAACCCTTATTTCTTGACAGAGTAATCTGAATTTTAAAGGGTTAAGCATATAAAATTATGTGAAATGAATTAACTTGCATAATAAAACACAATCAAGAGGATAATATTTAATTTAAGCATTACTGGCGTCCGTGCCGGTGGCACGCAAAAAGCACCCACTACACACATGGAGTGGTTGGCATCAGGAAGGGCATCCAGCTGTAGAAACACCTCCAGATCAGACTGGAGCCTGGTGCAGCCTCCTGGTTTCCCAGACCTCAGTCGAACTGTCCAACCCATGCTAGCATGGAAAAACGGACGTTAAACGATGATGATGATGAATACATACGTATTACATCTGTAATACATAAATACATATATAATACAAAAACACCTTACAGACTGTAATAGTCAACGATATAGAACTAGAATTTAAAAGTTTCTTTCTGTGCGGCATAGTGGCTGGGGATCCCCGTTTTAACTTATTTTATTTCTTTGTTAACTATAGTATTAATTACTATATTTTGATCTGGCATGTAAGATTATCATCAAACATTAAAACGATAGTAAGTCCAAATTCCCTGTTTCCAAAATTCCCAAGGGGCTTCATGGTAAATGAGCTAAACTAACACAGTTATAAAGATAGCAAATCAAAAATCAAGATTCTGTTACATGAAATAAAAGTCATTATTTCTTCATATACTTTTCCCTGTTTTCTATCCAACAAATACCTTTGTACATTACTTCACATACTATCTACAGAATGCTTAACAGCAGCTTAAATCGAGACTGAGTAAATTTAAACCATCTTGAAAAAAAAAAGAAAAATTTGCATACAAGTAAAGAGTATATCTTCATAACAGACTATGGATCCAATGAAGTAATGAGATATGACTTTCAGCAGTAGAAGTAACAGTAGTTGAAAGATATTAAAGAAAGTATTTAATAGAAGAGCTATGTCTAAATGTTGTTATTTAAGGTAATGAAGGACAAAGCTAATGGAAAACAGCATTGTTCCGAATTTTTTGAATAGAGCATTACTGATGAGGTAACCAGTCTCAATCAACATGGAAGGTAAATGGAATAAATGATGCACAGTTCCAGTACAAACAACAAAGTGAGTGTTACATGAATAAACTGTGGATTTATTCCTGCAAGAGACTGACTAGACATTCGTAAGTTGCTATAAAAGCTCTTTTCATTTAATATTTTTATCTACTTTTATTCAAGTAGATTTTGGGGAAAAAATAACTATAAATTTTTACTATGAAGTTAAAAATCACAGTTGTGGCACACTGCATTATGGACTTTACAATATACCTTATTGCATTTTGTAGTTCCAAATTTAAATCCTGTCTGGGTTAATTTAAGCTCTCTATTTATATGGTTGCCTAGAAAGCACCATTAATAAATTAGAACCATGTTAATCAAGAGAAAGAAAGCATTAAGGTAACTGAGTGCTGAGCATTTCTTCTGGCACTGTTCCTAAGGGTTCAAACATCAAAGCAGCCCAAGATTTCCTTAAAACTTGGCAAATTTGCATGCACACACACACACACACACACACTAGCAGGCATCTGACTGTCTGCCTAAGTGTCTGAAAATACACTTATTGAATAAAAAGGTATATAAACCAAGAGACTCTGCAAAAAAGCTAGTTATAGATTAAATTCAGAGAAATATTCTTGTGATAATCCAGTTCCAAAAGATTTTTAGGTTTTATAGAAAGGATTCTATGGCTTTATATAACTATGATAATACAAAATACCAAAATACTTTTTTTTAAATCTACTTCGAAGAAAACATCTAAAAATAAAGCCATTTTCCCTAGGACTTCATAATTTCATTGTAACAGCTATAAAAATGGTCAATTGAACTTAACTGATTTGATTTATACCTGTGAACAAGATGGAATTGAAAATAAATAACCTTACACTCTTGCTTAAACTCAGTATTTTAAAACAGAAACAATTTTATGACATCTATTCTCTGCGAAAATATTAATTTTTGTTTTTCTTCTTTTAACTGAAAATCATTAAAAAAACTTACAAAAAAAAAACTGGAAAAAAAATTATTATATAAAACTAAACATTTGAAAAAAATGTTTAATAATGGTAATACCTCTAAAATAAAAATACCCAAATAGAGTTGAAATGCAATTACTTTGGCATGAATCATAGCGAGGAAAGAAGTGAAATCTGCAAGTTGAGAACACAGTCCCAAGATGGCCATCAGACTGAGATCAAATTGAAATATGAAAATGTGACTTGATAAATCAGAGGTTTCTTTTTACATTCAAATCAGTGCCAACTTAATGAAATTACATCGATGAAGATTTCATGTCATGTAACATTTTCAGTTATAACATGGTTTCAGTTTGGTATACATATTCCTCATGCATGTCACCACAAAAAATATATATATATATCAAAAGGAATTGACCCTCCAAATGATTGTATGATGCTTGTGTATGGACTGCAATGTTACATGAAGGTGAAGTGTGGGCACTGAATGCAGAGGACATGTAAAAGTTGGCCGAAAATGAAGCAACCATGATACAGGGATGTGAACTGTTGGTGTACATGAATGAAACACAGATGATCCAAGAGAAAAAACGAGGTATCAAAGGAACCTGATTTAGTGTGCAAGAGAGAAGACAACATGGGTACGGACATGTAATGCATATGAATGGTGACAGAAGCGATTATTTTTATGGATTTAGAGGTTGAACCAAGAAGTATTATTTGTACTAAGTCTGTTTCTAGGAAATGAATGGACAAATCAATAAAATGTGGCAAACCAACTGAGAAGTGAGGACTATATCATGTCATCAACACTGCATTTTAGTTTATGTCACCTTATGAGCATTGCATTCTATCGAGTATCTTCTGGGACATAACACCTAACTCTCATAGGGGCTCCAGTTCACATAGCTCTAAATAGGAACACTAAGAACAACATGTTCCTATAAGCAGTAAAATAAAAATCTTCAGTCTGTGTTGTAGATTTCAAATGCTATTTAGTGGGCATCACCAGATAAGCTGTGCCTGTGGTGCTAGCTGCAGACATGGTCATGGTACTAATTGTAGTTACAGTAGTGGTAGTGCTAGTTGTCATATGATCAGGGAGGTGATAGTTGCAGCTATAAATGGTGGCAGTTGCAGTGGTAGTAGCAGCTATAGTCAACAGTGGCAATTACAGCTACTGTTGCAGTGGTAGTTGCTGCTACACTTGCAACAGTTTTTGTAGAGGTGTAGTTATGTTTGTGAGGTATTTCCATATATGATTGTGGATGTAGTAGAGAAGGTGGGTATCGTGATGATTGAAGAGATGTCCAGTGTTATCTATCCCAAGTTGGCCACGGTCGAGCACACTAATGATTCCAGGAATGGCTGTCCCATCTTCTTTTTGAGACTTAGTACACCCAGACCTACATTATCTAATGCACCCCTTTTTAAGATGGTACAGTTACACAACAATAGAAGGTTAAGACATTGTTATTTATCATTGTGCATATGTGGATATGTAGTTACTTATCAATGTGCATATGTGGATATTCCAACAGAGGATATTGCAAAGGAGAGGGCTAATCCATTAAAGATAAATCATCCATTATGCCATGCTACATTCAAAGGTAGAATACAACTGAACAACAGAGCAACAAACAATGTATGCAACAGAGGCAATTATGCTGTATGGCATATAAATGGACAATAACAGATAGGTTAATTAAGTGCTAAAGGCTGAGTGTGGAGTATACTTATGGCAGAGGCAGATCAAAGGAGATATAGCAGATCTAATCTAAGAGCACTTGACCTCGAGGATCAGATGACAAAAGATCAAGTAATACGGAAATATCTGACACTGTAGGCTCATCTCACTTATGCCTGCACAAATTAGATGAGAAAATAGACACTAAAACAAATGGGAAAGCAGACACTAAAAACAAGGACAACAAATGATAACGACATGGAAGAACAGGATGCTCAAATCATGCATTTCTCAAGTAGAGCTGATATGAGACATTAAACAATAGTAACTATCATAAAACATTGTCAGCTGTGGGATACAAGTCCACCCCATCACTCCACCACTTTCCAATGAGACTTAGGGTTTACTCACCATATTAATCTGCCTGGTAAGAGAGCTTAAAATTGAAAACATTAAAATAAACTGGAAGAGCATCTAATTATGCTATAAATTTAGATTTGCCCAATTGATTTTCTCACTTTTCTTTTTTTCTTTTTTCTTTTTTAATTTATTTTGCTTTGATTTTTTTTTCTTCTTCCCTTGCTTCGATAATTTTAAAATAGCTAAGAAGCAAGATGAAATGTCTAAAGTGAAAGATTAGAGTGAAAAACCTGTCTATCAGTCCATCTATTCTTATCACATATGAAAGTAGGTATTCTTCTCTTCCTGCATACAACTAATATTGCAAGGCAATATAAGCATATAATGCTGCAACAACATGCATTTCACTGCAGTAATGTCAATCATCTTACTGCACTATTGATCTGCAAATAGAAGCCCAAAGCATCTGAAATCTGAACTGCATATTATTAAATATAGATTGTAATAAGAGGGGTAGAAATGAAAAGAGAGAAACGGGAAGCAGTTGGAGTGGGGAATGGAGGTGGGAGGTATTAGATGTGGGTGAAAACTACTTTTGAAATACAGATTATATTAGGGAAGAAAAGAGAAAACAGGCCCTTAGCCTGGTGCAGCCCACCAGAATTTGTTGAGCTGGCAACAGAGCTGATAAGATAGCTAGATTTTTAAAAAGTGTTAATAGTTTTATGGAAGAGAGTTGTATTGGTACATGCATATAATGTGAATAGATGACAGCAGTTGGGTGAAAAAATAGTGAGAGGCAGAGGAAGACCAAAAAGGAGAAGAGAAAAAGTGAGATCAGGTCTGAAAATGTTGAGCTTCACAGACAAGATGCTCATCATCATCATCATCAACAATATTTCATGTCCATTTTCCATGCTGGCATGGGTTGAATAGCTTGACAGGAACTATCATGACTAGGGGACCGTACCAGGTTCCATGGTCTGTTTTGGCTTGGTTTCTACAGCAGGATGCCCTTCCTAACCCCAACCACTTTACAGAGTAATAAAAAAGAAAATCACAAAGAATTGTAATTTGCTGTGCTGCATACCTGTCTTACCCATAGAGAGACAGGAAAACATAAGGTTATCAATAGCTTGATGATGGTATTGGAGTCAGTGATGGAGATGCTAGAAAGCTTAAGAGTTAGTACTGTCTTTAAAGAACTTGTGTTATTTTTTATGTTTGTTTACATCCTGAGTTCCAATATGGCCAAGGTCAACTTTGCTTTCCACTTTTCTGGATTGACAAAATAAAGTACCAGTCAAGTACTGGGGGTCAATGTAGTCAACTAACCCTCTCTCACTAAAATTGCTAGCCTTATACCAAAATTTGAAAAATATTGCTACGTGTACTACATCACTAAGATATAGTCTTTGAGATTGTTTGCATTATTGCCACATTCCCAACAATAACATCTATTAATTAATATCCAGGTTTTTATTTTGAATAACAGTTAAGTCTTAGGAGATCATCATATTTTCTGAGTTCAAATTCCACCAAGATCAACATGGCCTCTTATCCTTTTGGGGTTGATGAAATAATCGCCTGTTGAGCACTGGGGTCAATGCAATTGACTTACCTCCTCACAACAAAAATTTTCGACTTCATGCCTTTAGTAGAAAGAATTATTATTATTATTATTATTATTATGAAGGCAGCAAACTAACAGAATCTTAGCATGGACAAAATGCTTTGCAGCATTTCTTCTGGCTTTATATTCTGAGTTCTAATTCCGCTAAGGTCAAGTTTGTCTTTCATCTTTTCAGGATTGATAAAACAGGTACTGGTTGAGCACTGGAGTTAATTTAATTGAGTAGGCCCATCCCATCGAAACTTTCAAGCCTTGAGCCTATAGTAGAAAGAATCATCGTCATCATCACTGAATACTATGTCCTTGGATTTACTTTTAATAAAACAAGGAAGTTATAAAAAAAAAAAATCATAGGAGAATAAGGTCATTATAGAGGAAGTTAATAGTTCAAAAATTCCAAAATTTGAAAAGAAAAAAATTGTTCAAGTACTTTTAATGTCACAGCTAAATTCCACACTTGAAAAAATCTCAGCATTTGTGATTATTTTGTTTAACATAAGGGGAGCGAGCCCCCCCCCCCCAAAAAAAAACACCACCACCACTACCTCACAAATACTTTTTCTTAGAGCGTGTCCTTTAAGAGAAAAGTGAGGGGAAGGTATAACACACACACACACACACACACACACACACACACATACAAAGGGGGATATGAAAATTGTGTTTCCTTTATTAACTGCTATTTCATCCTTCAATCTACACCAGAAGATATAAACCCCTCAGCATTTAAAACAGCCATATCCAGTCCAAATATTCTACCTGTTTTACGTTCAAAACTAGCCAAATTTGACGTCTTACACCTTCCCTACAATACCACTCTAAAAACAAACTATCTCACCATTAAAATCTTGAAGCTATGATTAATTCAGAACTCTGAGTAAATAGGCACTACATTTGACAGAGTAATATGATTATTAAAGGGTTAACCCTTTCGCATTTAATCCAGCCATATCTGGCCCAAATATTCTACCTGTTTTATGTTAAAAATTACCAGATCCAACCTCTCACACTTACCCTACAATGTCATTCAAAAAACATACAAACACACCATTGAAATCTTGAAGCTACAAGATAGTGATTAGCTCAAAACAATGTGACTAAATAAGCATTGCATTTGTCAAAGAAATCTGAATGCTAAAAGGTTAAAGTGAGCCCTTTAAAAGAAAAGGTGGTGGGGTAATAATACTCCTACACACATGGTGTAGGAAAAATGCATTTCCATTATTAACTGTGTTAATATTCCTCAATCCACACCAGAGGATATTAAGGAGGTATCTGTAAACAGTTGATGCCTACAGATATATGAAAAGATAGTTAATCATAATGAACAAAATATAAGAAAAGGGTACAGAAAAGAATGTTTTGTTAGCATAGATTTATAGACGTGTGAAAACCAATTCCCATTACTAAATATAAAAGACAAAAAAAAGTATAAATGAATATGCTTTATTGACAAAGCTACTGTTAGGTAATAGTTGAAGAACTGGATGCAATTAAATACAGCATGCAGACAAGTCGCTTTGAAATGATTAATATGAGATTTACATAGTAAATCTTCAACTCTTTACTTTCTCAGAGAAAAACCATGTCTAATGAATTTTTGAACCCCCACCCCACCATCCTCCAATAAACAAAAAAAGGTGGGAGGACGAAAATCCAACAAACTATATTCTATAAAACATAATTTAAACATTACAATATGCAGAATACCATAAACAAACAGAAATATATTATTACATCTACCACTGAGACATTTGTCAATTTAGTTGCAAGTTTTCTGCTCAAACCATCTTAGTTAATCCCATGTAAACAGAACACCTGCCAAGAACAGAATGCTAAATTTCTGCAGCTAAATGAATGTAGTGTTTTACTATAATCAGTAAACATCCCACAATGCAATAGTGAGTTGGTTGATTGCTTGTCGTTTTGTCTTTCTCAGCTGACATGTCTTTGGAAAATTTCATTTAAAGTAGTAACAATTGTATGTGAAACACATGTATTGCATTTTGCTTTTAACCCTTTAGTGTTTAAGCCAGCCATTTCCAGACCAAATATTGTTTTATGATCAAACCACCCAGATCCAACAACCTCTCACACCAACCCTACAATATCATTTTAAAAATAAACAGCCACATCATCAAAATCTTGAAGCTACAAGATAAAGCATGATATAATCTGTATGCTAATCTGTGAATTGGTAATATGAAAACATACACGCATTACAACACTGTCAAAATTTGACCCCATTAGTCACCAAAACTTCGATCAGCTAAGAGATTGAGACAATCAGAATAATGCATCTTGCCTGGGCAAGATAGACAACACCTTAGCTCTCCCCTAAAGTCCTCAACCACTGAGAGAACTATAGGGACACTATTGCGAACATACAGCAGATCTTGGGAGTACTTTCAGACCTGCGCCAGGCCTGATCAGAGCAAATTACTTCCAGAGAGAGATGGGGAGAAAGAAAGAGAGAGGGGGAGAAGGGGGAGGGGATGTAGGGTAGGGTAGACTAGGAAGTAGGGAAGGAGGGGAGGAAGAGTAATAAACCTCAGTATTGGACTGGTACTTCATTTCTTTACCCTAAAAAAGGAATGGCAGTAAAAGTAGACCTCAACAGCATTTGAACTCAGAGAGCAAAGAGCCAGAATGAACTTTGCAAAGCAATCAAGCTATATAATGTTCTAATGACTTTTGAACTAATGTTTTAACTAATGGCAATGCAGTTAGAAATTAAAAGCAAGAACAAAATACGTTTGAAAATGGAACCCTGAATTAATAACATAACCGAATAGATATGTTATTAGTGATGGAAAAAGTTTTAGTTCAGAATAGCATCTTGCACATTCTGCTGAATGTGAATATACTGTAAGAGAGCCACAACACTGTGGTATTCATCTTGAAAAAGTGTAGCTGCATGGTAAGAAGCTTGCTTCCCAACTACTTGATTCCTGGTTCAGTCCTGCTGCGCAGCACCTTGGACAAGTATCTTCTACTACAGCCTCAGGCCAACCAAAGCCTTGTGAGTGGATTTATTAAAAGCCTGTCATATGTGTTTATGTGTGTGTGCATGTGTCACTGTGTTTCTCCTCTACCATACATTTATATATGCGTGTCTTTGTGTCTGTGTTTGTCTCCTGCCACTGCTTAACAACTGTCTGGTGTTCACATTCTGGTCACTTAACAGTTTAGCAAAAGAGACTGGCAGAGTAAGTACCAAACTTTAAAAACAAACAAGTACTGATGTCCATTCATTTTACTAAAATTCTACAAAGCAGTGCCCCAGCATGGCCACAATTTAATGACTGAAACAAGTATGAAAGATAAAAGAATATAATATATATTGCTAAAAAGCACAGAAGTATACCAGTTGCAGAAGAAATGTGTCCACTGCCGCTGTTGGACACATTATGTCCACTACTCACACACTTCTTTGCTTTTTAGCATCATGAATACATATGAGATGTTTTCCAGGACGAATACCACAGCATTATGACTTTCTACTGTATATCCACATTAAGTAAGATATACAAGTAGGTGCTGAAGAGTTTCTGGACTTGGGTAAAAGAAAATATAGGAAGATCAGTTAATTATGATTTTATTCAACATATTCCATATTCCCCTCTTAGATTCACACACTTATTGCAGCGGTCCTGCAGTTTTTCTAAGCCCTGTAAAATGGCTTGGAAGGTTGGGCATCCAACCAGGCCTTTCACAACACCCTTAAAGACAGGAATTTTTCTACAGACCTACATACAGAATGCTAACCTAATAGAAATTAAATAAAAATTTAAACTACTTTCTCTGATTTCACATTCATTATTATTATTATACAAACTAGATTAACACTGAGTATCACTATGTTCTGAAAATACAAAGTACCATAAATAATTGACTTCTATAATAGATAGTAAATCTAAAGTAAAAATCTAATTAGTTTAATTGCCAAAACTGTCTCAGAAAACAGGCTCCAATGGATATTATTATCATTATTATTATCACTGATATTCATCCTTGAATAAAAGTTCTCTAACCAATTTTGCAATCTTGTTTTCAATTCAAAGTTTATAACCACTTGTCGACATGCTTGAAAAAGTCTGCAGCAATCATAGTCTTACTTTCTTCCTTTCCTCAATAAAATGTAGGACACTTAATACAAATAAAAGACATTATTATCATTAACATTATTATAATTATAATATGCTTAGTGTCATTTTGTCCGTCTTTGGGTTCTGAGTTAAAATGCCACTGAAGTAGACTTTGATTTGCACCCTTTTTTTTGGGGGGGGGGGGCAATAAATTAAGTACCACTTGAATACTGGGGTCGATGTAATGGACTAGTCCCTTTCCCCACAATTTCAGGCTGTGCCTATAGTAGAAAGGATTATTGGCCGTAGCCAGTACCGCATCGACTGGCCTCCGTGCTGTGGGCACAACAAACACCATTCAATTGTGGCCGTTCGCCAGCCTCATCTGGCACCTGTGTTGGTGGCACATAAAAACACCATCCGAAGACCCGGCGACGTAGTCAGTCCACCTGTGCATACCTTCCCTCTTATGACACTTGTGAAGACCTGTTGAGGCAAGTGTGTGACACTTGTGAAGACCTGTTGAGGCAGAGGCAAGTGTGTGACACTTTGTGAAGACCTGTTGAGGCAGAGGCAAGTGTGTGACACTTGTGGAGACCTGTTGAGGCAAGTGTGTGACACTTGTGAAGACCTGTTGAGGCAAGTGAAAATCAAACCAAATCAAAATAGATGAACATCAATGGAATTTGTATCTTTGTGGTACCAGTACCGGTGGCACACAAGAAAACCATCCGAACGTGGCCGTAGCCAGTACCGCATCGACTGGCCTCCGTGCTGTGGGCACAACAAACACCATCCGATCGTGGCCGTTCGCCAGCCTCATCTGGCACCTGTGTCGGTGGCACATAAAAACACCATCCGAAGACCCGGCGACGTAGTCAGTCCACCTGTGCATACCTTCCTTCTTATGACACTTGTGAAGACCTGTTGAGGCAAGTGTGTGACACTTGTTGAGGCAAGTGTGTGACACTTGTGAAGACCTGTTGAGGCAGAGGCAAGTGTGTGACACTTGTGAAGACCTGTTGAGGCAGAGGCAAGTGTGTGACACTTGTGAAGACCTGTTCAGGCAAGTGAAAATCAAATCAAACCAAATCAAAATAGATGAACATCAATGGAATTTGTATCTTTGTGGTACCAGTACCGGTGGCACACAAGAAAACCATCCGAACGTGGCCGTAGCCAGTACCGCATCGACTGGCCTCTGTGATGTGGGCACATAACAAACACCATCCGATCGTGGTGGCCCCTACCTGGGACGTAGTCAGTCCACCTGTGCATACCTTCCTTCTTGTGACACTTGTGAAGACCTGTTGAGGCAAGTGAAAATCAACAAATCAACAAATCAAAAAATCAAAACAAATCAAAATAGATGAACATCAATGGAATCTGTATCTCTGTGGTACCAGTGCCGGTGGCACACAAGAAAACCATCCGAACGTGGCTGTAGCCAGTACCGCATCGACTGGCCTCCGTGCTGTGGGCACATAAACGCCATCCGATCGTGGCCGTTCGCCAGCCTCATCTGGCACCTGTCCGAAGACCCGGCAAGACTAGTCAGGCCATAGCCCGTGGCCCCTTCCTGGGACATAGTCAGTCCACCTGTGCATACCTTCCTTCTTATGACACTTGTGAAGACCTGTTGAGGCAAGTGCTAATCAAATCAAATGACACTTGTGAAGACCTGTTGAGGCAAGTGCTAATCAAATCAAATGACACTTGGGAAGACCTGTTGAGGCAAGTGATAATAATAATAATAATAATAATAATAATAATAATCATAATCAAATCAAAACAAATCAAAATAGATGAACATCAATGGAATTTGTATCTTTGTGGTACCAATGCCGGTGGCACACAAGAAAACCATCCGAACGTGGCGGTAGCCAGTACCACATCGACTGGCCTCCGTGCTGTGGGCACGTAACAAACACCATCCGATCGTGGCCGTTCGCCAGCCTCATCTGGCACCTGTGTTGGTGGCACATAAAAACACCATCCAAAGACCCGGCAAGACTAGTCAGGCCATAACCCGTGGCCCCTACCTGGGACGTAGTCAGTCCACCTGTGCATACCTTCCTTCTTATAACACTTGTGAAGACCTGTTGAGGCAAGTATGTGACACTTGTGAAGACCTGTTGAGGCAAGTGTGTGACAGTTGTGAAGACCTGTTGAGGCAAGTGAAAATCAAACCAAATCAAAACAGATGAACATCAATGGAATTTGTATCTTTGTGGTACCAGTGCCGGTGGCACACAAGAAAACCATGCGAACGTGGCCGTAGCCGGTACCGCATCGACTGGCCTCCATGCTGTGGGCACGTAACAAACACCATCCGATCGTGGCCGTTCGCCAGCCTCATCTGGCACTTGTGTCGGTGGCACATAAAAACACCATCCGAGCGTGGCCGTCTGCCAGCCTCGTCTGGCACCTGTGTCGGTGGCACATAAAATCACCCACTACACTCTCGGAGTGGTTGGCGTTAGGAAGGGCATCCAGCTGTAGAAACACTGCCAGATTTGACTGGCCTGGTGCAGCCTTCGGGCTCCCCAGACTCCAGTTGAACCGTCCAACCTATGCTAGCATGGAAAGCGGACGTTAAATGAGGATGATGATGATGATGATGATTATTATAATTATTAAAGTAGTGAGCTGGCAGAACTGTTAGCATGCCAGTCGAAATGCTTAGCAGTATTTCGTCTGTTGCTACATTCTGAGTTCAAATTCTGCTGAGGTCGGCTTTGCCTTTCATCCTTTCAGGGTCAATAAATTAAGTACCTGTGAAACACTGGGGTTGGTGTAATTGACTAGTCCCCTCCACCAAAATTTCATGGCCTTGTGTCTTCAGTATGAAGGATTATTATTATTATTAAGGTGGCAAGCTGGCAGAATTGTTAGCATGATGAGCAATATGCTTAGTGGCATTTTGTCCATCTTTGGGTTCTGAGTTCAAATTCAACTGAGGTTGACTTTACCTTTCATCCTTTTGAGGTCGATAAAATAAGTACCAGTTGAGCACTGGGGTCAATGTACTCAACTTACTCCCTACTCCAAACTGGCTGGCATTGTGCCAAATTTTGAAATCATTATTATTATTGCCATTACTATGTCTTCTATTATGGCCATGGGTCAACCAAAGCTCTGTGGATGAATTTGGATGGAAACTGAAAGAATTTCAGTGTGTGTGTGTGTGGTGTGTGTGTGTGTGTGTGTGTGTGTGTGTGTGTGTGTGTGTGTCCATGTCCTTGTTTTGATATCATGTAAGGGGTGTAAATATGCATCATCATCATCACTTCTTGTCTTTCATGAAAAACATGTCTGGTCATTGGGAATATCACCAACAAACAAATCCTACCTGGCCCATGTGAGCATGGAAAAGTAGAAGCTAAATTTTGATGATGACAATGCTAAATATTCCTGAGACAAGCACAAACCTCAAAACACAACTCTGTAAATCTGATGGATCATTATATACATATCCAAAAATCTATCATCAATATTTTTAACAGAAATTACTTACAGTATCTTCTGGAACACAAGTCAAATTATTTGGACCAAAATTTACAGCTATGAGAGATACAAGACAACTCTGGAGGACTAAAGAATTGTATGTGAAATGCAGCAAGATTTGGAAAAGTAGTGATGGTGAAATATTTACACTACATGTTTAGATTATATATGTCAGCTTGTATGCTGGAAAATACAGCAAAACACAACTATGGCTGTGAGTTGGCTTTGCAGCATTTAATCACTTCTTTATGGTTTGCATTGAAATCCCTCTGGGTTTGATGAAAAAATAAGTAGTTCCAATCCCACAGAGGGTGGATTTAACTGTCTATACTGTTCCCTTCCAAATTTGTAGCTTCGTGCCAAGAGAGAGAAAGAGAGAGATCATTAAAATCATTACTTTTAGGAGAAACTGTCACAAGTTGAATACCTGCCCCTACCAAAAGTATATTTTGTGTGTGTGTGCATATATATATATATATATATATATATATGCTGTGGCACCAGATTCAAACATAAGAAGCAGTGCTGAAAAGCAGATAAAACTAAATGAACTCCCAAAAGGTTAGTTACAAGTTGTGTGAATGTAAATTTTACAAATAAAAAAATGAGTAGTAGTAGTAGTAATAATAATAAGAATAATAATAGTAATAAAAAAACAGAACCAATAAATAAATAAAAAGATATATATAATAATTTTTTTTTTTTAAATAAATAAACAAAAATGGCAGTTTGGGGAATTAGCTGCAATGGCGAAATCTTTAATTCAATCAATAATGCATGTTCTTAGTCAATAGATGTTCTAGTGTCAGGTGAGTATTAACCAAAGTCATTCCATTAGTGTGTTCTTTTTCATATTACACACTAGTGGAAACCTTGGCACACACATTTATGTAGAAACATGTTCATCTTTGTTTAAATCATTGGTTTGTTTCTTAGATTTTGTTGTTGTTGTTTTTGTTTTTTTTGAAGGAGGGGGCTTGTTTTCTTTGGGGTTTTTTTTAGTCCAAATTTTAAGTGCATGGAAAGATAAGTGACAGCTGCACAGTTCAATGTCATCTTATAGTTAATATGCACACACATGTAGCCACAAATACGTAAGAGGAAGGTGTGGATTTGTGTATGATTGTTTTATCCGTATGTGTGCTTGTACTAACATATTCATACAGCAGTTTTTGTAAGACAATACGTATAACATTGAGAGAGCTTCATTTAATTAATTTAAGAATTTAAAAATAAAAAGCTTATTCTCTCCACTTGAATCTCAAATGACTCAACAATAAATGTTTGAATTAAATCCAGGCAAAACGCTGTTACACACACAAGTGCAGAATGCTAGCAGATGACACAGTTTCAGTTTTTCTTTTATAAAGAAAATAAAGCAAAACAGAATGTTATGAAATCCAGTTTAAAATATTTAGTTGCTAAGCTAAATCAAACAGTTACTTTACTATAAAAATATAAAGAATCTGATTTAATAATTATATTCAAAAGGAAAAAGAACCGTTAGCAAGCAGCTATCACACATGATTGACAAGAAGTAGACAATCTGTAAAATACTACCGTTTCAACATTCTCAATCTTTAGTAGTTACTTTTCTTCCAGGCCGAACTCTAAGAAAGATCAAGTAGACAACTAATGACCTTCCAGCACCACCCAGTTATTTGAGCAGAAGGTTTACAGCTGGATGTCCTTTTCTACTAGAAAGTACCTTATTGTGAAAAGAAACTGGTACCTAATTTTCAGTTAGAATGAATTGAGCTAAGAGACTTGCCTAACAACAACAAAAAGCAACTATTGAGTTTCAAATCATGCTCAATGTATCAGAAGTGCAGCCTAGCCTATTCTGCTCTTACAAAATGAACATGTGAAAGGAATATATACTGCTGTGGTTGTGTGATAAGAGGTTTGCTTCCCAACCACATGGTTCTGTGTTCAGTCCCACTTGGGCAAGTGTTTTCTACAATAGCCTTGGACTAACCAAAACCTTGTGAGTGCATTTGGTAGACGAAAGTTCAAAGAAGCTCAATGTGTGTGTGAGTGTGTGTGTGTGCGCACACGTGCATGCACGTGTTTGTGTGTCAATTCACTCTATATAGGATGGTTGGGGTTAGGAAGGGCATCCAGCTGTAAAAACCATGCCAAAACAGACACAGGAGCTTGCTGTAGTCTTCTGGCTAGCCAGCTTCTGTCAAACCATCCAACCCATGCCAGCATGGAAGATGTTAAATGATGATGATAATATATATCTCCATGTGCTTCATTGTGTTTGTCCTCCACCACTACTTGACAACCAATGTTGGTATGTTTACATCCCCGTAACTTAGCGGTTCAGCAACAAAACCAATAGAATAAGACCCAGACTTTTTTTAAATAAGCACTGGGGTTGATTCATTGGACAAGAAATTCTTTAAGGTGGTGCCCGAGCATGATTGCAGTCTAATGAATTTGTTGTTTCAGCTTAACTAAAAACTATTGCATACAAACAGGTGGTATAGTAACGATCCTCATCAGAGAGTAGGGATTGTAGAAATTAACCCAATAAGCTGATAATCTGACAAACAAATCTACTGATCCTGGGCTACAGAGAACAATGAATATATTCTATCCCATCAAAACATCTCCCCTCGCATTCTTATGAAATTTTCCCTTCTGACCCCATTCAGTCCAATCCTCTGTATCACTTCACCTATATCCATTCACCACCTTCACTGTACCATGTATGTTCTGACACATATTCACAATTTCTCTCCCAATCTCTCCATCCCTACCTCTCTCTAAGTCATTCTTTCTCCTTCTCCAACAGGAGTATCCTTGTACCTCTTCTACAGGAAGACACCTATCTCTATCCCTCTAATATTCTTTAACCTTTCATCAACTAGCATGAAACCACCTTCCTCAATAGTACAACCCCCAACCCCACACCATCCCTCAGTTGAAGGGACTATCTTGTCTTGCAAGTTACTTGGTGACCCTGCCAGAGCTGGTTGCATGGGAAAGGCACCCACTCAGTACACTCTGTAAAGTGGTTGGCATTAGGATGGGCATCCATCCATAGAAACCATACCAAAACAGATAATAGAGCTTGGCTTGCCAGATTTTGTCAAACTGTCCAACTAATGCCAGTATGGAAAGTGTGTGTGTGTTTGTGTGTATATGTGCACATGCAAGCACACTATCGGTATGGAATAAAACTTGGGTAGAAAGGATAAGAGAAAAGTGTTTTATGTTCCCAGTAAATATTTTTCTCAAGAATTTGGAAATAATGGAATGCAAATATTACAATCTATGCTTCCAATTACACAATGGATTCAGTAACAGATGTATGTATAGTATTTCATTTTCTTTATGATATGGATATGATATTCATTTTGGAAAATGATCTCAAATCAATCATTTGTTTTTAGAAAACAATTCTCTTATGTGCCATTCATATATATTTAGACAGTTCATATTTTTTAAGACAACATTGATTGAAACTAAAACAAAAAAAAAAGTGCTGTTAATATAGATTTCAACAAAACAGAAGACAAGTACAGTCAGGTGTATCCCTAATACACAAATTGCTATAAGGAATACAAACTAAGGAACTAAGGCTTTATTTCAAAGTAAATTTCATCTAATGTTCGATTAAAATGCTAATTTCAAATGAAAATGGTTTGAAACACATTTTCCCTACTAATATTTGTCCTCTTATTCCTTTTTGCCTTGTTTTCCTTCTTAATAAATTCAAATGAGTATAAGATGACACAATAAATATAAATTTCAGAAACATCTTCCCTTAAGAAATAGAGCTAAAAATGATGATACCACATGGCATAGATTAATTGAGGGATATGCTTCACTACTTCAACCATAAATCAATTTCTAATGATTTACGATAACATAATACATGATATAAACAGTTAACGCAAACAAAATATAGCTCATATATGAGATTTTAAACCCAATATTTTCTCTAAATCAACAAGTCATTAATTTCTTCGTAGGTTTCATAAATTGCAAAATCTATATAAAAAGTACATCTATTCAAAAATTTGTTTATATATTCCCTCTTTCCCCCATCCTATTAAGAGTTGAATAAATATGAAACTTGAGTATTTACAATTATGGCTTAAAACAAATTGTTACAAGACGTCTTTAATGTTCCTAATATCAGTGAATCCCATCAGAGACTTCCACATTATTCATCAATGGAAACTTGATAACAAATAAATACCTGGCAATCCTAAATACAATTCTCAATGGAATGCCATCCTTTATATCTAGGATGGTACACTTCCGACACTCACAGGCACTCAAAACAAAGCCATGTATTAAGTTAATAAAATGTAAACTTCTAATCTGTTGTTCACCATCATACAGTATTGTCTCTCTATCATCATGATTTTCTTGCTGTCATGGGTTGGATGGGTCAAACAGCATCTCACCATGATTTTAATGGACAAACATGAAGACACTCTCTTAAAAAATACAAGTGAAATTTTATCGTCCCCTATTCCTTGTTAATAAGAAAACAAAGCAGAGTTTGTGAGGTATACTTGCCATCTCAATATGGCTAACCACTAAGGGTGGGTGTTACTGTAGCTTGTAGTCCCAGGAGAACATCGTCTCCAGCTGGCTTTAGGCACACTTTCTGTGCCCTTATGGTATTTGCAAAGGGAGGTCATCCTTCCTTTGTCAACCTAAGTGATACGCACAGACTGCAGCTTCTAGGTTTTGACCTGTCATCAGCGTACGACAATCACCGGTTTTCGATGAAAGGGGTCCCAATGCAAATACTTATATGGTTTTTCCAGTAACTTTTCGTCACTGATCTTGAAAAACTGTATGCAAGCAATAATAAATCTCTGAACGAGATATAAACTGTACGACAATGTGAGGTATACTTGCCATCTCAATATGGCTAACCACTAAGGGTTACCTACAGTAACACCCACCCTTAGTGGTTAGCCATATTGAGATGGCAAGTATACTTCACATTGTCGTGCAGTTACTGTTTATACCTCGTTCAGAGATTTATTATTGAAAGCAGAGTTTGCAGCCATCTAATTCTTTCTTTATCATGGCATTAAACAAATTTAAAAGTTCTAAGCTCAAAATAAATAACATATACACAAATATCCTCACAACTCCCCCCTCCCCATGATAAACACTACACTAGAACAAGTAGCAGCATAAAACGTAGACCAACTTCTAGTGAATGTCTTTATAAACATGAGAATTTGGTCAAGAGCTAAATTTTATAAGCTAGTGTATAGCAAAAGAAAGATAACTACTTCACTATTGTGCATATTTTGTAATAAGATATTGTATCTATACAACATCTTATAAACCTTGATCAAAGTAAAACCATTATAAAATCTGTGACTATCAAAGGAAGAAAATTTTGAAAAGATCATGTATTTTATGTTGTGTTCTAAAGTGTGGCACATAATTTCATATTGCTCAGTATTAAATGGGCACCAACCAGCTGCTAATGCAACCCTCTCTCTCTCTCTCCAGCTTAAGGCTAAGTTTTTGGATACAAATGCTCAACATTCTGCAAAATTGATGGTGGGAGAGCTGAGAGGGTGTCTATTACATTGTGATTACACAAGCATTTAAAACAATTAGTGATAGCATGGTACAAGCTACTTGTAGGTGATGGCTAAGTTTTGTGACACACTCAGGTGATGATTAGTGCCAAGGAGAGAATCTGGCCATAGGAAATCTAAATCTGCCTTGACAAATTTTGACTAATTCATACATGTATGGAAAAATAGATGTTAAAACATCAATGGTGTGTGTGAGTAGTGGTCCAGCAAGGCCATAGTCAAATGACTGAAACAAGAATATACATTATCAAAATCGATCAACATCAATGGAAATTGTAGCTGTGATACCAGTGTCGGTGGCACATAAGAGAACCATCTGAACGTGGCCATTGCCAATGCCACCCCGACTGGCCTCCGTGCTGGTGGCACTAAAAAGCACCACCCGATCATGGCTGTTTGCCAGCCTCATCTGACACTTCTGCCGGTGACACATAAAAAGCACCCACTACACTCTCGGAGTGGTTAGTGTTAGGAAGAGCATCCAACCGTAGAAACATTGCAAAATCAGACTGGGCCTGGTGCAGCCTTCTGGCTTCCCAGACCCCAGTTGAACCGTCCAACTCATGCTAGCATGGAAAGCGGACGCTAAGCGATGATGATGATATTACACACAAACACATATATATACATATATAGATGTCCTAACATTATGTAAACTTTGTGATCATAAAAATCTTGTGGGTAAAAAGTGTTCTGTAACATGAATCGAATTTAATCGGTTCATATGCTTGTACCATGAGAGTCTGTGAGAATAGGTTTTGCTTATCAGAACTCAATATTTTGACAAGATTTCCAGGAGTGCATTGCATCCATAGGCAAGGAATGTTTGTGTGCATGTGTTTCTGCCCATACAAACAAACAATGTATATATGTGTGTGTGTGTGTGTATATATATATATATATATATATATATATATATATAGTCCCTAGCAAACAGATTAAAATTAAGAAATCCATTGGCTGTATACCAATCTTCTTATATTTTTAATTTAGGTAGTATAAGCAGAAGCCTGTTTGCCAAATATGAATAGGTTACACTGACAATCTGAAAGGACACTCATCAATTCAATATAAATACAATGAACTGCAAGTGTATACTGCAAGAAGTAACAGACTTCACATCAATCAAGCCAGTATTTCCCTAGAAGTGAATTTTTATTTTTTTATTACAACTGCAAATAGTCAGCAGGAACTGTTCCCATACTGTTAATTGAGTGGGTGCAAATGGGGGGGGGGTCCATAGCAATACACAAACACAGTGAAAACCCAGAATTGTAAACCAATAATTCTTTCATGTGCTGCCCAAATATAGAAAATGTAAATCAGCCAGCCCCCAATGGAGTTCTCAGAGAACAGTAAACTTCAAAAAATGAAAAGCTCCAATGTAAACAGGAACAGAATATTAAGCCAAATCAATTATCACAAAATTCAGTTGAATCATAACAGGGCTACTCTGCAGTATTTCACTCAAAAAGAGAATATCTCGAAAACCTATTTTATGCTGAAATTATCAATAAATGTCTCCAAAAATGAAAAATGATAAATCTTTACATACATTCATAAGAATAAGGTTGACAGAGAAGTATAGGTTGATAGAAGTAACTTTTATTTCTCTATCAAGAACCAAAAGAAACAATCATGAAGAATATTCCAGAATTAAACTTTGGGTGCAGAAGATGGGGATTTTTTTTTACAAAGATTCTGGTGCATAGTTATGTGGCTGAGAAGTTTGCCTCTGAGCTACATGGTCTTGGGTTCAATCCCACTGCATGGTAATTCGGGCAAGCGTCTTCAAATAAAGCCTTGTGAATATATTTAATAGATGGAAACTGAAAGAAGCTTGTGTGTGTGTGCATGCAGATGTATGTATGTGTACACACACACATACACACACACATGTATCTATGTGTGAGCATGTTTATGTTTGTGTCTCTGTTTTGACGTTGTGTGGTTGTTGTAAATGAACATCATTCATTTCCAATATTCTATGGAAACATGTCTGGAAAAATATTATCTTGCCTGGAATCAGGTAAGGGTTGGCAATTGTCTGACCCAATCAAGCATGAAGAAATGGACATTAAAACAATGATGATGATGACGACGAGATACACATGCTCAGATTCAATTACTAAACTCCTAGCTATATGGCTACAACTTCAACTCTTACTGTAGCTGTTATGTAAGACCCATATCCGCTGCAGTTATTGACCAATGAAAAATAGGATCCATTCTTTCTTCACAGTTGAAGGATCAACAGTTGGAACAATAGCCAGATGAATATAAAGCAACAAAAATAAAATGTCCTCAGAAAACATAAAAACATGTAAAAAAAAAAAAAATTACTAGAAATTTTTTTTTTTTAAGTTTGTTATATTGTAAATGTTAGCTATCTAACATGTAAACTTACACCAAAAAAAAGTATGTGCATGATTAAAAAGCAAGAAAATTCATAAATAGGTGGTGTTAGGAAGGGCATTCAGCTGTAAAAACCATGACAAAATAGATACAGTAGCCTGGTGTAGCCTTCTACCTGGCTGGCTCCTCTCAAACCATCCAACCCATGCCAGTATGGAAGACAAGTGTTAAAATGATGATGGCTGAGTTGCTAGTGTCTAGAAAAGAATCCTTCTAGTAAATCATCAGCAGCAGTTAGTGTCTGTATTCCATCAGCAGCAGTTAGTGTCTGTATTGGACATTTTGATAGGATCTCACAGATCAGAGAACTATGCTGAGCTCCAATGTCTGCTTTGGTTTGGTTTCTATGGCTGAAAGCTCCTCCTAATGCCAGCCACTTTAGAGTGTATAAATAATCAATGTCAATTAGTGAATTATTTATAAAGAAATAACAACTTAGAGTATCTTCACTGCAATATGCAAAAAAAAAACATGCCATCATCTTCTGCATTTACATTGATGCTGTTTCACTCAAATCTACCACTCTTTGAAGTGTTCCTTTCAAAAATGATGAAAATTATAAAGCATCTGTTGAACAGCAACCCACACACACATATAACATGTAATACAAAGATTACAAAATTAGACAAATATAAGTCAAATTCTAATGTATTAAAGGAATCTACACTTAAAAGTAAGAGACAATCGAAGAACATCCTGGAATAATTCCATTTTCCATTTAAAGAAAAAGGCTTAGATCCACAGTAAAATCAATTTCTAAGGAGTTCGTGCTGAAGATATTGTACATTAAGCAATTCCAAGCAAAAATGCAGTGAGACAGGGCTCAACTGACTTAACTATGCTATTACAAAAAACAATTATTCATTTTCTTTAAATTATTCTTTCCTTGTTATTATGAGTAAGGATTGCTTTTTTTGTTTTCTAACATACATTTCTAAAATTTCTTTCTATCATTTTTACATCCAAAAAAAAATATCAACGCAAAATTTTCAAATTATTTAATCCTTTAACATTTAAACCAGCCATATCCAGCTCAAATATTTACCTATTGTATGTTTAAACTGACCAGATCTGGCCTCTCACACCTACCCTACAATGTCATTCTCAAGATTAATCAATCACACCATCAAAATCTTGAAAAGCACAACATTTGACAGAGTAATCTGAATGCTAACAGGTTATGGAAACATTTTAGGAAATATTGCCAACAGAGAGATACTTTACCAGCAGTTGTTACTTTGATATATTCCAATGGAGTGCTACTATATGCTTGGATAGAAAAGACTGAAGCCATCTCAGAACATCTTCAAAGATGACAATGTAACATTATCTGAGTTGATGCTACTTGAAAATAGTTGCAGAGTTGACGTAACTAATGTGGAGATGCTAGTCAATATCTCAGAGATAAGTTACAAATTTCAACCATCAGCTCATTGTTAAGGCTTCTCTAACAACAACACATCTATGCAGTAGTTTCAATTCACTATATACAATAAAATGGTTTGATTCCAAACCATTCACATTAGTAAAATAAGAAAAGCTTCCTTTTATGCCCTAGGCATGGTTGTACTGTAAGATGGTTGCTCCCCAAGCACATTGTTTCAGGTTCAATCTCACTGCATGGCACCTTGGGTGAGTTTCACTCAAGCTGATCAAAGAGTGGATTTGGTAGACAGAAATAGGAAGAAGCCCATTACATTATGTATTGTTGTCCCCCACCACTACATGATAACTGGTGTTGGTTTCTTGGCAGTTAAACAAAAGAGATTAATAGAATAAATAAACCCATCAAGACAATGCTCCAGCATGGCTGCAGTCAAGTGGCTGAAACAAATATAAAAAGGTAGAAAAACCAACATTTTAATTTTTTTTTTCTTTTCTTTTCAACCATATTTCACTTTTACTTCACTCATATTTTAAACATGAAGGGATAATCCACTATCATATTTCTTACTACAGTCTAGGAAACAGATCTTTTCAACTGATAAGATGAGTGTTTTTGTTACATTTTAAGAGTTCTTCAAAATTCGTCAAACTGATCATTAGCGACTGAAAGCTAAACAATCATACATCAAAAAGTTGTTTTTATTTTTAAATGTAGTACTCACCAATTCCAGCATATTTGATAAAAGATGTCCTTCCATGCAATAAATGCTACCCATAGTATAACTATCACAGACTATAAATCACTGCAAGTAAAAATGAAAACTCAATTAAACAAAAGTCAAATAAAAATCAATAACAAAGTATTTAGTACCCTACCCTGCCTACATATACGAGTGTGTGTGTGAATTTTTCAAATATGTATTAAAAAAGGAAATGTACGGCTGTTATACACACACATATACATGTGTACACACACACACACACCTAGAAATTAAATTATGAAAGCTCAATGTCAAACCTAGAACAAAAATATGCATGATGACTGAAAATTTTTAAAAAATATCTTCACAAATTTTTCAAACTTTGGTGGGGGGGATATATATGCTCTTTCTATTACTAAACATGGGTTGACAATTGTTTCTGCATAAGAGACTGTATGCCTCCAATAATTTGAGTAATTTTTACTCATTTCAAATGGTCATTGACTTGTTACATCCACCTAGGAAGGAGGTTATATTTTCAGTGGCGTTGGTCTGTCTGTCTGTCTGTCTGTGTGCAAAATAACTCAAAAAGTTGTGAACGGTATTTGATGAAACTTGCAGAAAAAGTTGGTAATGACACAAAAAACAGATGATGAAATTTTGGTAGTGATCCAGGAATTTTTATGGATTCTTGAAGGAGTTTTCATTTGTTTTATTTACTTTACATGAAGTATTAGTTATGTTCTTTGATTATCTCCCTTGAAAACATATCGTTTCCGCGTAACCTATGATGGTGTTGCTGTTTCCAAAGTTTATTTTCATTTTCCCCATGCCATCCGTCCACTACAGAAATGTTCAAGTTGTATCACAACACTATGACAGAACTATTTCACCTCAATTGGCCCTGCTCTCTTCAACATCGTGCCAGACACACATAAAGGAAGAAAGTGACTTCCTGGCATTCAAACAATCTCTAGATGATTACTCACAACAAATACCAGATAAACCACCCACACCCAGATGTGTCTCTGAAAATAATAACCCTCTGCTTGAATGGGCTACAGTTCCCCAGAGCTGACTGTGTATCTCTTCCAGGTGATGCTATTAAATTAGACATGGCCTGAGTCAACTTCGGCCGAAACTTATCTAAGTAATCTAATCTATGCTGTAACCTTTTAATCAAAGCATAGCAACGTGGGTAGAGGCTGATATCTTAACATTTCTGATGGTCTTAAGTATAAAAAAAATTATTAAAGATTTATATAGAACTACATTCAAAGTATGTCTATGAGCTATTGTGTTTAGACCTGGTTTCTATCCTCAAATTGTTCAGTTTTGTAGATGCAACTTTTTTTTTTTTTTTAATAAAGCACTCTGAAATTAGAAAAATCAAAAATCTGCAACAATCTCGGTCCCATGAGTATCGGATAATGGATTTTCAACTGTGTAAAGATACTGATTGTGGTGATCGTAGTTTTGACGGTGATTGTGGTGAAAACAGATACAGTGTTTATGATGACGATGGTCGAGATAAGTATGGGAGGAGGATAAAACAGTATTGGTGGTTATAATGGTGACAGGAACGGAGTGATGTATGATGCTGAGGTGATGGTGGTAACAGTGGTGTTGATGATAGTGTTAGTTATGTGATGGTGGTATTGTAGTGGTTATACTGGTTGTGGTGGTGAAAGTGACTGTCAAGGTAACCATCATAATAATGGTGATGGCAGTGTATGTGGTTGAAGCGGAAGCAATGACAATGCTTCTGATGATGATGGTGGTTGTGGTGGTGGTGATAGTGGTAGGATAGTTGTGGAGCTGATTATGATATGATGGTGGTGGTGGTCGTCGTCGTAGTGCTGCTCCTGCTGGTTTGGCGGAGGTCTGCGCTCTCCGAGTGCTTTTCTAGTTATCATTATCCTTATTATCATTATTGTCCACAACTATATTCAATCATAGACATTGGGTAAACCTCAAGTAATATCAGTAATGTGATCAGTGTATTTATTTTGCCAAATGCAAATTAGATATGACTTGCCAACTACTTCTTAAAATTTTGCTTTTAAACAATCTTACAGCATCACCCCCAACCCCCAGCCAGTGCATATTGAATGAACAAATTTCAATAACTTTACATATGAAGCAAAATGGCCAAGTAGATAACAAGTTCAAATCTGCTGCTTGCATTTCATTGTGTTTGTGACCAGAACACATTATTCTGCATTATCTCCATTATCTCAGTTCATTTCTTGGCATTTCCATCACCCTCACATACTTCTGACTTCATCCCTGGCAGTGTACATCTCTCTCTTCCCCCCCCCCACTTCCCACACACATAACATCATCTTTGTTTCCATCTATTACCTTTCTGACCCACACCTACTTCCTCCACCTTCCCCACCAATTCACATTCATGACTGACCATGCTTCCACCCATGTTCACCACTCACTGCATTCCCCTCCATCCCCATCTCCATCCACCTGCCACTCACCTCTCACAGTGCTGTAGACTGACCCAGTCACTTATATTCACCTTCCTGTAACTGAAGGGTATGCTATGGCACATCTTCACCACCATCCTCTTTTTTCTTCTTGAAGTAACCATGTAACTTCCTATTCCTCTCCCTCTATAGATACCTATTCCTCTCCTTCTATTATACTTTCACTTCTCAACATCTGGCACAAAGCCACCGCTATCAGTACTATATTCCCCTCAGTTGAGAGGTCTTACAAGTTACCCACTAGTGCTAGTACCATATTAAAAAAACACCTGGTACACACTGAAATGGTTGGTATTAGGAAGAATATCCAGCAACAACAAAAAAATGCTAAAGCAGATATTTCAGTGTTGTTCTCTGGCTCACCAGCCCATCAAACCATCCATGCCAGCACAGAAAAAGGATAGATGATGATGAGGAGGAGGAAGAGGATGATGATGATGATGATGATGTTGACCTCCATTTGTGCAAGTTGTAAGGAATAGTACAAAATCTTTTAAGAATGTTACATGTAACAGACTTTCTTCCAGTGGGAGGTGAAGATATATATTTCTCACTGACTACTTACCAGTAAACAAGAGCTAACAACTAGTTTTCAATGGATTTCTCTGAATTGAGGAGACATTCAGAGCAGATAGGCACTGTAGGAGCTTCCCTCAATCAAGAAGTGAGAATTTCATTTTCTGGATGACATCCTGAGATAAGTAGATTAATATACTGATAGGATTGCCAAGAGAGCCACTACACGGTCATTTAACTTGCAAGAAATAGCATTGAAATTTGTCAGATTACACTATATCATTAAATAATGGTTACCTGATATAAAAAAAGATTGGAAACAGAAGTTGATTGATTTACGGTTTCATATTAAAATATGTCATGTACAAAATGATAGCTTCCAAATCCTGTTTTCTGACTGGGTGAAAATTATCAAACTTAAAACCTCTATAACTATTTTTTTAAAAATTTTCTGGAGAAAGTGAAATATCTCCTGAGCTTGGAAAACTACATTACTGTACCAAATTTTTAAATTTTCAATAAACTTCGAACTTTCTAAAATTGGCAGCCAAACTGTAAAGATCCAAATTGCGTTTATTTTCAAGATGACATCCTGGGATAAGTAGATTAATACACTTTACACAATTCTGATAGGAGTTGCCAAGAGAGCCACTACATGGTCACTTAACTTGCAAGAAATAGCAGTCAAATTTCTGTCAAATTACACCATATCATATTAAATAATAGTTACCTGATATATAAAAAAAGATTGGATTGTCATGGCTGGAATACTGTGATCAAAGGTCAGCTTGACCAGAGCTAAACAGGAGCTAAATACCACCTCCTCCCATTCGAACAGAGAGCCATTGAGAAAAAAGAGAAACTCTACATAGTTGCTTGGCCTGGTGAAAATAGCAACCAAATTTCTTGCAAATCACTTTACTATCTTAAAAAAAAAAAAGTTATATTTCCATAGAATGGTCCTAGACCCTCCTAGTCTGAATAAAAGACATTGTCACAAGTGAAGAATATGATTATAAATCTGTTTGATCAGGGCTGGCCTGGGACACTAAAGACTAATAACAACAACAATAGTCCTTATTGGATCAAGATTTTGAAGTCATGATCTTGCAGACTGTATTCCAATACCTTAATCCCAGACAAAGCTTTCAACTATTGTTGTCAAACATTTGTCAGAAAGAAAGAAAGCAAGAAGGAAGACAACAGAGAGAAAGATTGCGTAAAATAGCAAAGGGAGAATTCATAGCTCACAAATACAAAAGGAAAAATGATGTAATATGTAGAAGATAGCAAATAACAGGGTGGTGGGAAAAGGGACAGCCACTAGATATCAGTGTCTAGAGTAGATTACTTAATATGCTAAGCTACCAACAGAATATGAATGTCTGGCTAAAAGGAAATGAAATATCCAAAGTTGGAATGTCTTGAAAATAATAAGAGAAGAAAAAAATTCAAATTCATATGTCATTCCCAGTAACACAGGCAGGAAATGACATAACCTATAACCATCAAAATAACACATATCTCTTACTACCATGTTCACACACACACAAACACATATACACACACACATACATTGCATCCATGTGTGTAAACACAAGAGGATATACACATATATTTACATGTTTGTTATCAGTGTATTCATATATGTGCACATATAGAAGTGTGTGTGTGTGTGTGTGTGTGAGTATATATATATATATTTGTGTGTGTATGTGCCACCTATCTTAAAAATGAAAAAAATATACTAAAAACATTAGTCATTTATTGGAAACTTTTGGGGGGTTTTTTTTCCTCATTTTTAAAGTAGATTTCCACTTTAACTAGAACACAATAAAATCATTAAACAGTTTGACAAATGAAATTAAACAAGAGTATTATATAATCCAAACAGAACCACAAAAACAAAAAAGAGAAAAGGCTGAACAGTTAGAATACAAAACTTCCATTCTATCTAATGTCTAATATTTAATAAGCAAAAAATACAATTACATTGTGAGTTTTGAAGTATGAAATTTTAAAAAAATATATATAAAAATAATTAATTTTTGACACTTTAGTTGTTTTCTTCTATGGATGTCAGTTAATATAATAATAATTTGAAATAAAATTCTTCTGAATTTGCTCATACTTCAGAGTGTGACCTAAAGTTGTGACCAAATAGCCCAACAAGCTCAAGGACTGATAACTTCATAGCCACACTGGATGCAATGCTGTTGAGCCCCAGGTCAATGCTGATCAAACAGACTTATGATCAAAAGAATTCCAGTTATGACCATATCTTAATATAGTCTGTAAGATTATATTGTCTATGTGTCCTTTCCCAAAACAGTAGCATGAAATTTGAAAGAGATTTAGCTAACCATGAAGAGGGATCCCAAGCTCCAGAAGCATTTTGTTGTAACCTGGAGTATGAAACAAGCACTTGCAATAAGTCTTTACATTTCATTTAACCTAGCTATCAGAGACAGATACCAGAGAAATGTTATCTCCAGCACATTTATTGTGTGACATTCTATCCAAAATCTACATTTGTTTCATATACTTAGACCTATCAAACAGCCTGGAGCAAAAAAAAAAATAATAATAATAACTTGACATCATGGTTCCAATTAATTTCTTCAAAGACGGATCAGTAAATTTACCAAACCAAGATGAAGTATGAGCTATTTGCCTATATAGGTTCAGATATGGCTGTGTAGCTAGAAACCCACTTTACAACCATCAGGTTTCAACTCTGATAAATTGCCCAGCACCTTGGGCAAGTGTCTTCTATAGTTTCAAGCATACATTTAATACTATATCAACCAATAAGGGCTTTTGTTTTTTTTGGTTTTCCTTTTAGTACCTATGCAGGTCCCTCTGAAGAAACCTGCTGATACCCCCACCCTAATTTCGTTATTGCCCACAAGGGGCTAAACATAGAGGGGACAAACAAGGACAGACAAAGGGATTAAGTCGATTACATTGACCCCAGTGTGTAACTGGTACTTAATTTATCGACCTCAAAAGGATGAAAGGCAAAATCGACCGTGGTGGAATTTGAACTCAAAACGTAATGGCAGACGAAATACCACTAAGCATTTTGGCTGGCATGCTAATGTTTCTGTCAACTTGCTGATACCCCCACACAGTGATCCCCTTGTGCCCAAGCATGGAAAGGTGGAGAGCTGATCCCCATCCACCTACCCCAGGGCTCATAGTCCTGTGAACTGCATAGTGACATGAATAGTGCAGGTGACATGAAAAAAAAAAAGCACCCAATTGATGTTATGAAGTGGTTGGTGTTAGGATAAAAACCATACCAACACAGATACTGTTGCTTAATGCAGTCCTTAGATACATCAGTTCCTGTTAAACCATCCAATTCATGCCAGCATGGGACATGGGCATATGGTGATGATGACTACAGCTTCCATAGTTAGAAAGAGAGGGAAGAGAGAGAAACTGCAACACATGTTACTTTTCCGTGAGCTTCATGGGTAAATTATCGCAACTGCTTTTCTAAATGACATTCAGCTTTATCATGGTAGATGAGGCCAGGCCAAGTTGCTTTTATTCTCATTATTGAATTACAATCCTTGTTCACAGTGAGTTTTGTTACTGTATTTGTATTGAAATACATTGCCTTTGTTTCAATTAATTTGTAAAATAATGAAGAATTTATTAAAAATAACTGTTGTTATTAAGTTGGTGCTTGAAACAAATTAATGTGGAATTTTGATGAAAAGTTTTAATTTGGATCACTTTAATATGGTGAATTTGTATCATAGAAACTATGGGTAACCTCAGGCTGGTTATTATCAAAAGGGTTAAATTTGCACATTGAATATATTTAAGTTATGCTCTGACTGGATACTTCCCATAAAAACCTATGTAATTTGCGCACCTGGGTAATTTACGCAGGTGATTTTCAGGACAAAATTTATTTTAAAAAAAAGCTTCAACTCATGTAAAATTCACACCCAAAAGTCTTCGGAATTTCCAATATGGCCACTGGGGAAAAGAGATTTTCAGTTTAGTTGTATCTAGCATAATTTCACTTATGATTTATTTCATTAAATTTTCATTAGATAAAAATAATTTTGGTTTAACAGGTATCACATTAAAAGCTATTAAATTACAAAGTCTTTGTGCTGTTTATAATAATACTAGCTGACCCTGTGCCGTCAAAAATGACAGCTAATTGTAGTATTTTATATATAAATATGGATGGTAAGTCAAATTAATACACTTGTCGATGTTATCTAGTGATTGTCTTTTGAGATGTGACATCAATCATTGTTTGTTACTGAAAGAACGCTGGTTCACACACATAAATATTCACATACTTCACTTGTACACGCACACATATGCACACATACACAGAGTTGAAACGCTGTTCATCTACCACCCCTTCCTTTCTCATTCATATGTTGTGACAGAGAAAAACACAAGTGTATTATTATAGTAGAAGATGGCCCGGACTGTGATTACCAGCATGAATGTCAGGCCTCAAAAAGTAGTTAACAATTTAATCATTTTAGTAAATTTATACAGGAAAAATAAGCTTATACTGTCCAGCAAAAATAAATTATATTTAAGCCCTTATTTTTTCTGTAAAACCTATTCTGAGACTAGATGAATCAACTTCCGGTATGAATGTTTAAGTTTTGTATGTCTTCTTTCAATAGAAAAATATCTAAAAAAATTCTACAAACGATCTAATGTAATTTACACACCAACTTAGGTTTATTTTTATTTTTGTGGGGGAAAAAAATGCATAAATTACATGGGTTTTTATGGTAGCATTAAAGCTTACAGCAGAGTTATATAAGTAACAAGTAGCTATGCTTGACTGGACAAAAGACAAAGTCTGCCACCCACAGACACAGACTTCCTGGTGTGACAGCCTTTTATGCATTTCTTTCAACTCAATTTCATATACAAGGTTTGAGTCAACTCAAGCTTGTGGTGGAAGACACTTAGCCAATGTGCTGTGTAGTGTGCATGGCACCTATGGCAAGTGCCTTCTACTATATAGCTTCGGGCCAACAAAGCCTTGTGAGTGGATTTGGTAGACAGAAACTGAAAGAAGCCGCGTGCGCATGCGTGCGTGCGTGCGTGTGTGTGTATATGTAATACATCTATATATCTGTATGTGAGTGTTTTTATGTTTGTTTGTTCCCTACCACTGTTTGATAACCAGTGTTAGCATGTTTATGTCACCCATAAATTGGCAGTTTGGTGAAAAGAGACTGATAGAATAAGTGGCAGGCTTTAAAAAAAAAAAGCCCTGGGGTTGATTTGTTCAACTAAAACCCTTCATGGCCACAGTCAAATGACAGAAACAAGTAAAAGATAAAAGATAGAACTACACAGGCATGAAGCAAAACTTCTTTAACATTAGGGCCATGTGTACACCTACAATATTTAGATTACCACCACAATTTCTCTCTCCCAGTCTGTTTTTTGTTAAGGAAGCTGGCTACTACACCTGATCTTTGCACACAAATACAAGTCTAAATAAAATTCAGAAGGCTTTATAGTGTACAAACAAGACCAGGGTTATAATCAATGATAGAATAAACATGAGTGAGACTAAAGTCTTAATCAGCAACAGAGTAAACATGAATGAGATTAAAGCCATCATCAGTGATAGACTATACATGAATGAGATTAAAATCAACAGTGATATATATTTTCTTTCCTTTTAAGAACAGGTGCAGGAGTTGTGTGGTAAGATGTTTGCTTCTCAAAAACATGGTTCCATGTTCAGGCTCATTGCATGGCACCTTGGGCTGTGTCTTTTACTAAAGCAATGGGCTGACCAAAGCTTTGTGAGCAGATTTGCTAAATGGGAACTGAAAGAAGCCTGTTGTGCATGCATATATAAATTTGTATACACACACACAATTACTGGGGTACTTTTGTTCAACAAAAAACCCCTTCAAGGTGGTGCCCAGCATCACTTCACCACAATGACTGGAACAGGTAAATCATTACTAAAATTGGTATTATAATTTCAAGATATGGAGAGCTTTATAATTCACTCAACTATATTGCATATGTAAGAATGCCAACCAGAGACAGATTACTCTGCTCAACAAGACAAATCAATGCAAGACCCTCTACATAATTGCTTGACCTACTAGAAACAACAGCCATTAATAGCAGTTCTTCATTCAACATGGTTCCCCAACCTGTAAGAATGAGATGCAACACCTAATTTATTCATCATCTTGTGACTGGTGCAAACAATCACTGTGATATTATTCCGGACCCAGGATTTTCTTGTCTGTCTCTTCTTTGCCTTCCTTCAACAGTCTTGTGGAGAATGGTTTTGGACAGGGAGTACCACATTGAAATGCCAAGAGCTTATGTGGTGCATCTCTGTACTACATATGCTTTTGGCATTTCACTGTAGCAAGGAATGACATTTTGTCCTACAAAATTGTTTGCCTTGTGCTCTGTGTATAAGATGCATAGCAGCCTTCCATAACAGTTGCATTTGAACATCTCTATTCATTGTTTTTTATCAGCTATGAATGTCCAATTTTCACATCCAGACAATAAAACTGAAGTCATTTTCATCTGAATGAACTGAAGCAACATGAAATAAAAGGTCTTGTCCAAGGACACAATGTACAAACCACTTCAGTAACTGAATCCATGACCTTACAATAAATTGTGAGTTGAACAGCTAAACCACTAGGCTATGAACATTCACTAAATAAACAAATAAACAAACAGTGAATAAATAAAATATAATGATACACATAGCGTTTACATAACATTTTTCTAACCATACACAAAAGCAGTCCAGTAGAAATGCTTTCCTAGACAAGCGTTATGCTACTTTAGTTTGCTAGCATGGAGTGTTGAGAGATTCTCAAGTGAAACCTGTTCCTCTCAATAGCAACTCAACAGCAAATATTAGGGTTAAGTGGTTATAAAAAAAATTACATTGTGCATGTAAGTTCTTGTGCATTATTATTATAATCATCATAAAAAGATTATGTCATTAGTTTGTAACTATGCTGTTTTCTAGGTTATTTAAAAATTATTTTTAAAATAGGTCAATTTTACTGGTTCATCATTAGCAAGACTGGTGAGTTTATAGTGAGATAAGCCTTAAGACAAGCATAGTGCTATTTTGTTGCTCAGGACATAAAAGAATTCTAAAAAGTAACTGAGATTTCCTATGAAGTTAACCAATATTTCATAGAAATTTAAGAAGAACTTTGACACAATCCTTTATAGAATGAGAAAATTTACTTTTAGCAGCATCACTTCGCAAAAGCACAAGCAAAAATACACTCTCACACAGATAAAACATACTTACGCACACACACATACATATATTGTACACAAAAACACATGCTCGCATACAAAGAAACAAAAAAATGCTCACACAAAACCTGCACTCACAATAACAACTCGTGTTCAAAGCATGTTCACACACACACAACCTGCACTCACCAAAACCTATACTCACATACAACCTGCACTCACCAAAACAACATGCACTTACACACAACCTGCACTCACCAAAACAACCCACACTCACACACAAACTGCACTCACCAAAACAAAGCATGCTCACACACATACCTTTACACAAACTCTCACCAAAACTGTTACTCAAACACACAAAAATATGCTCATATCAATATACACACAAGAATACAGTCTCACCCACATATATATATGCACACATGTGTGTGGATGAGATTATGCAAACAACATACCCCCTAACATACACAAAAAAAATCACATGCACAATTCACACCAAAATATACATAGACGCAGGAGTGGCTGTGTGGTAAGTAGCTTGCTTACCAACCACATGGTTCCGGGTTCAGTCCCACTGCATGGCATCTTGGGCAAGTGTCTTCTATCAAAGCCTTGTGAGTGGATTTGGTAAATGGAAACTGAAAAACGCCCGTCGTATATATGTATATATATATATATATATATATATATATATATATATATATGTATATATATGTAACCGCATAGACTGGCCTCCGTGCTTTGGGGACGTAACAAACACCATCCGATCGTGGCCGTCCGCCAGCCTCATCTGGCACCTGTGTCGGTGGCACATAAAAACACCATCCGAGCGTGGCCGTCTGCCAGCCTCGTCTGGCACCTGTGTCGGTGGCACATAAAAACACCATCCGAGCGTGGCCGTTCGCCAGCCTCGTCTGGCACCTGTGTCGGTGGCACATAAAATCACCCACTACACTCTCGGAGTGGTTGGCGTTAGGAAGGGCATCCAGCTGTAGAAACACTGCCAGATCTGACTGGCCTGGTGCAGCCTTCGGGCTCCCCAGACCCCAGTTGAACCGTCCAACCCATGCTAGCATGGAAAACGGACGCTAAATGATGATGATGATGATGATGATGATATATATATATATATATATATATATATATATATGAGTGTGTGTGTATACATTTGTGAGTCTGTGTTTGTCGCCCAACATCACCTGACAACTGATGCTGGCGTGTTTATGTCCCCGTAACTAAGCAGTTCGGCAAAAGAGACTGATAGAATAAGTAGTAGGCTTACAAAGAATAAGTCCTGGGGTCGATTTGCTCGACTAAAGGCGGTGCTCCAGCATGGCCACAGTCAAATGACTGAAACAAGTAAAAGAGCAAAAGAGTAAAGAGTATACGCAGACATTGGGAAACGCTGCACGTGTCACCATGTTTGTTTTGTCTTGTACTAATCTGTTGTTGTTGCTGTTTTCGTAGCTCATATAACTATTTGGTTTCCAGTGTGAAAAATGAGATGATAGGATACAGGAAACAGAACACAAGGAAGTAGAAGAAAATAACACACCAAAACATGAAGTGTTGCCAACCAAAAATATATGCTAAAATACATCTTTGAGAGATAATGTTCCAAAACAAGTATGTACAACCTGCAGCACATGCACCTCTTTATGACATTTACCATGACATATGTAATGTCACAGTTATATAAACAGAAAAGTTTAGTTGAAATGTATTATAGGCAAAGGCGTGGCTGTGTGGAAAGAAGCTTGCTTCCAAATCACATAGTACCAAGTTCACTCCCACTGCATGGCACCTTCAGCAAGTGTCTTCTACTATATAGCCTCAAGCTGACTAAAACCTTGTGTGTGGATTTGGTAGATGAAAACTGGAAGAAACTAGAAGCCTGATGTGTGTGTGTGTGTGTGTGTATGTATGCGTGTCAGTCTATCTGTCTTTGTCTCCCACCACCACTTGACAACCAGTGTTGGTGTGTTTACATCCCTGAAACTTAGTGGTTCAGCGAAAGCGACCAACAGAATAAGTACCAGGCTTACCCCACAAAAAAAATTAGAGACCAGGGTTGACTCTTTCGACTAAAAATTCTTCAAGGTGATGCCCCAGCATGGCCACAAGCCTAATGGCTGAAACAAGTAAGAGATAATCTGCAGGTTCAGCTAATAGGTTTTAATGCTTTGCTTAGGTGCCCATGTGGCTGTGTGATGAAGAATTTCACTTCCCCAACGTTTCGGGTTCTGTCCCATTGTGCAGCACCTTAGGAAAGTATCTTCTATTGGAGCCTCATGAGAGAATTTGGTAAACAGAAACTGAAAGAAGCCTATCACATTTGCACACATGTATGTATCTGTTTTGACACCACGAAATAGTTTTAAAAAATGTCGCAATCACACAAGTAAAATTCCTCATTTCCAGTCTTTCCGGTAAACATGTCTGCTTTGGTCAATACTTGATAGACAAATAGACAAACTCATTGTCTGATTGCCTTTGTGAATATTTTGCTGGGTTTTCAGCAAAAACAGCCAAGCCAGGATACCAACCAATTAAATGTAGGCTTAACATAATATATAATGAAGAATCCAACACCAATGACACAGTTATTTCCAATAGTACAAGCACAAGTAACTAAGTATTTTCTGGTGCAAATATTATCTCGAGATAAGTTACTAGTTATCCCAACAACATAGTTACAAGTTTAATCCTCTAGCATTTAGATTACTCTGCCAAATATAATGCTTATTTATACACATTGTCTTGAATTAATCATGCATTATCTCATAGCTTTGAGATTTCAATGATGTGATTGTTTACTGTTAGAATGACATTGTAGTGTGGGTGCAAGAAGCAGGATCTGGTCGGTATATACATAAAACAGATAGAAGATTTGGGCTGGGTATGGCCAGTTTAAATGCTAAACGGTTAAGTGTTATTCAAATAACAGTTTCTAGTTTAAATGTTATCCCCAACAAGACAGTTACTGATGTGACTGTTGGTCATGTTGCAAACAATTCACTCAAATGGGAATGGAGACAGTATCTTTCCCCTCTTTTGCTACAGCAAGAGCAAGAATACATATAATTTAAAATAACTTCTAAATTAACTAAACACAGATCTGGAACATTATAGCATCAATGCACATATTATACACACAGATATACATATAATAATGTGTATATTTAATGTATATTTATCAATATTTACAATATATATATATATATATATATATATATACACACACACACACACATATATATATATATATATGCATACACACACATATCTATGTACAAGCTTATCACTTACAGCAGCGATGCACATAGCTACATCAAATCAAGAATGCTGACCAAAAAAAAAATTCTTTTTTTTTATTTGGTTTTTGCGTAAATCTAACCGATAGTCTTGTCAATGCTCCAAGAGAGGATATATTATTGTCTGATAAGAACACTAAGTGCAAGTCAATATCTGATAGACTGCAGCTGCCGCTGCTGATGCTGATATGAGATGCTGAACCAAATAAAAACAGAAAGATAACCCAATAGTCAGCATTTTCTAATTAACTTTAGTATTTTGATGTTAATCCTTTACATACCTATGAGTATATGTTTTTGTAGGATTTGAAAACCATCAGAATAGGTTGTCATATCTACTACACATAAACAAGTTCAACTGTCTACTTTATCTACTGCTGGCCTGTCATGATCTTTCTATTGCTTGTCTTGTGTTCAGGTATCCTCCTTTGGCATGTGTGCACAGACACTTCTCCAGTGTTCACCACTTCACTTCGTGATGGCTTAACAGCCCTTACCATTTGTTTTTACTGTTTTGTTCTTACTGTCCTGTTTTTGTTACCACTTTAACCCTCCGCAAACCACAAATTTTATTTTAATTTACTTTGCAGGAACAACTGTTTTAACGAAGTTGCGTCTTGTCTCAACATTTGAAATGCAGAGTAGATAAAACAGTGGACAACTGATGAAGGGCTTGTTCTTTATGTTGCCTGTCTCGTTTCTCAATATGTCTTTCGTCGTTCAAAAACAAAAGTTCATTTTGCATGTTTTAGCTTTTTATGCTCTCGGTTTTCATTTTGTTCACGTTTTTTTTGATGTCCTGTACCCATATATGCATGTATATATACATATATATGTAGGTATGCACATATATGTATGTATATATGCATATACATATATATATATATATATATATATATATATATATATATATATATATATATATATATTTATATTATTATATGATCGAACGCCATGCATCCATTTCCAAATAAGTTTTATCTTAATAATTCTGATGTGCACTCTACAAAATACCTCCTTCCCCTTTATTCTTCTTTGTCTTTCTTTCTTCTCCTCCTCCCTTCACTGTTCTCTTTCTCTCCCTCTCTTTCTCTCACTCTCCCTCCTTGACTCTCTCGTTGCTCACACGTGACCAGAGGCTATCTTTCTCTTTCTTCCTCTTGCTTTACAAGAGACAAGACATACTTTTGCCTGTCTCTTGTCAAGATCATTTCTCCAGCATTCACCACTTCACCTCGTGATGGCTTAACCCTTATTTGTTTTTACAGAAGGGTTTTTAAAATGTAAAAAATAAGATTAAGTTTATCTGTGGAAAGAAAAGCCTAAGGAAAAGACCACAGTAACTTCAGAAGCAGACAGGCAGGCACATACATACATACATACACACACACATACATATTATTTAATGTTAGATGCCATCAGAGTGCAACAAGGAAATGTTGGTTTGCATGAATTTATGGCCTCTTTGAGGCGGTAACTGATGAGAAATTGATGATTTTCTAGAAAGGTTTCTCATGTGAAAAATCAAGTTTATAGGATTACACTCGATCCATCGTTCATACTTAGAGGCACTCATACTAGAGAGAAACGGACTTGTCACAAATAAAACTAATACATATGATCAATCCCATACTTAGATATTGAGTGTTCTGAAAAATTCACTTCTTTTCACATATACAAATATTTATGAATTTCTAGGGAACAAAACACTATAGCAGCTATAGCTGCTTCTATCTCAATTAGCAAATAATGGTCATTATAAAGACATTATTGTCAAATGTTTTTTCAATTGTGGCTTCATACAACAATAATAGTGCCTTTATTAACGATCTTTAAAAAAAAAAAAAGAAATAGCTTCATAAACACCTTCTAGTCACATGGCAGTATGGTAATAAGACATTTGATTCCCAAACACATGGTTCCAGCCAGGCTCAGTTCCACCGTATGGCACCTTGAGCAAGAATCTTCTATAATGCAACAGTGGACTGACCAAAGTCTTGTCAGTTGATTTGGGGGACGAAAACAAAAAGAAGTGTGTGTGTGTGTGTGTGTGATCACTGCTTAGCAACTGGTGTTGGTTTATTTACATTCCTATAACTTAGTAGTTCAGCAAAAAGAGATTGATAGAATAACCACCAGGCTTAAAAAATAAGAATTGGAGGTTAATTTGTTAAACTTTTCAAAGCTGTGCTCCAGGATGACTGCAATTCAGTAACTGAAGCAAGTAGAAGATAAAATATGAATATCTTGTTAAATTTCTCCTAAAATACACTTTTTAATAACATTTGAGAAAAATAAGCATTCAGTAATATACCTTTGTCAATATTATAATGGTATTTAGAACTTATATTAACATGAAATTTCGATGGACAGTTTTAATTGAGATCACTCCTTTTAGTATTTAAACCATATCCAGCCCAAATATTCTACCGCTTTATGTTCAAGCTAGCCAGATCTGGCCTCGCACACTTAACCTATAATGTCATTCTAAAATTAAACACTTACATCATTGAAATCTTGTAGCTACAAAGTAGTGCATGATTAATTCAAAACAATGTGAGTAAATAAGCAATACATTTGACAGAGTAACCTGAATATTGAAGAGTTAAACAGGAACATTATATCATGCCACCAGGAGCTCTTCTCAGATGAGTTGGTGCCAAAGGGGTTAAATCAGTGTCAAGATCAGTTAATAAGCAACTACATTAGAGGTAGAGGTCAGTGACCTAACAAACCTTATTAAAGCTAGAGAGAAGAGAAAGACTGCAATGCAGAAAGCCTTTACAATGATACACACTAAACTAGTGACCAACACTTAAATCCCTACTTAATACTTTAATCATTTGCAACAAGCAACTGGAGACTGTTTGTGTATATGTGTGCATTACATATATATGTGCCTGTGCAAAACATGTGTATGTACATATGTCATTGTTCAGTTTTATTTCAAGATTTCTTGCCAATAGAAAAAGAGACAGTTTCTAACGTAGATCCAAGATGCCTTTATTGGAATTTCAACATCAACAACATGTGTGTATGCATGTGTGTGTGGGTGGGGGTGAATGGTTAGGGATATTAGATCCAGGCTGGCGTTGTTCAAGCGGTCTAGTATAAATCCTTAGTTCTGGTTAACCATGTCAAGTGATATGGTTTGTTTACATCCCTGTGACTTAGTCCAGAAAAAGGATAACAAGATAGCCATGCAGCAGAAGCATATGTCTGATAGAAGTTTAAAGAGAATATACTGTATACAAGACTGTATAGATGTATAATTCCCTATTTTTATGTTAATGTGTTGTGTGTGTATGTATATATATATATATATATATATATTGAAACGTTGACGTACTCAAACGATCTATGCACTTGTGATATTTTTCTGTATTTACCTCCAAACCTTCGTGGGCTAGTTGTAGAAATGCAAGAAAATCTTTTTTGGCTGCTATTTCTACTAAGTTCAGTATGTGGCAAAGTAATTTATTTTACTAAGCCCTAATTATATAATGTAAAATTTTATATATATATATATATATATAAGTGCACACATCTCTAAACACACTGTTGCAGATGAATAGTAGTGGATATTTTGCACAAGTATCCAGTTGTAAATGTTGATAAAGATACATATTATTATTAAATGGTGAGATAAAAAAAAAAAAAAAGGTTAACTGAAATGCATTGTAGCATTATTATGATGATTAACTGAAATACATGCCATAATTAATCTCATTGAAAAGAGAAAGAGAGAGACGTCATCTCTACAATTATTCACCAGCTGTTTCTCTTTTAGATCCCCCAAGAGAATCAATCAATCAGTAAAACAAATTTCCTGAATTTATGTAAACTATGAATATAATGACTGATTGCATAACCCGTTTTCTTTGATCTTTCACTTATTACAGTCACTGAACTGCAGCACTGCCTCAAAGGATTTTAGTTAAAGAAATCGAGTCCCAGTACTTATTTTTTAAAGTCTGGTATTATTCAATCAGAATCCTTTACTAAACCACGAAGATATGAAGATGTAAACAAACCAGCACTGGTTGTCAAATATGAGAGGAGGGAGCACAAACACACAAACATGTATGATAGCTTTCCACAGTTTCCTTCCACTAAATTCACCCACAAGGCAGTGGTCAGCCCTGGACTATAGTAAAAAGAAAGAAAGGAAAACGCCCAAAAGTGTCATGCTGCGAAATTGAACCTGAAACCACAAGGTTGAAAAGCAAGCTTTTTAACCACTAAGCCACACTTGTGCTATTAATGATGAAACCAAAAAATCTATATACACTCAGTGGGGGCAAAGATCATCATAGGAACTACACGGAAATCTAGAATGGACATTCAGTATGTACATGTATATATACATATGGTACGTAAAAAGCACCAACCGATCGTGGCTGTTGCCAGCCTCCTGGCCCCTGTGCCAGTGGCACGTAAAAAGCACCCACTACACTCACAGAGTGGTTGGCATTAGGAAGGGCATCCAGCTGTAGAAACACTGCCAGATCAGACTGGAGCCTGTGCATGGAAAACGGACATTAAATGATGATGATATATCAATCCATATACTATCACAACACATGAAACAGCAGTTGTAAACAGACCAGCAATAAAGAATCTGTGATGTTAAAACCAGCTGTCCTAAATGAACGTCACTGATAAATCCTACAAACACAAAATGAGAACCTATAAATCCATGAAACTAATGTAATGAATTGTATCATTAATTAGATAATGGTAATATACTAATTATACCAGAGAATTAGAACTTACTGGGAGACCAAACCACTAAGCCTAAAAACCTTCACAACAGATAGAAAAAAATACATATTAAAAGAACCATACATTAAGTCAAATTATAAAAATGTCCAGATAAAAAAGATGGGAAAAAAAGGGGGGGAGAGGATTAGAGAGGATTTGCTTCACAAGAGTTTTAAATTATAATGAGATGGGAAAACAGGAAAAACAGACATTACACCTATTAACGAGAGTATTTTCATGCAATTGTTTGAGTCTGTAGGTGTTTAATTAGATGAAGAGGATCACATAATTCTCTGATAATAACTAAAACGTTTTAATAAAATAATTTGTATTCAGAAATACACATACCTAGTTTTTAACTTTACTATTATGTAATAAATTATAACCTATTTTATTTTATTTCTTCAATTTTATTTATAGCTTTCAATTTTTGTTGTTGTTTAGTCCCAGGTCATCACTGATTGAATAGATCTCATTATTCAATATGAATTTGCTACATTTAAATAGTAGAGCATGAATATAGGAGACACTTGGCTGCTATTTCTAACAGGACAAGCAACTGCATTTGAGGTTCACTCAGCTTGTTTTGTGTCACAAACTAGTACAGTTGAGAAAATATTAACACTTGTGTACAAGCAAACAGAGCACACAAACATGTACAGACAAACAAACACGCTTTTTCTCGAAGGAAAGGCATAACAAAAACAGATCTCATTAAATGTATTCTAATATTGAAATGTTATCTAGAAACTGTCAACATTAATATCAAGAATGTAATATGTCCATCCCAGATTTCAGAATGTTTATACCCTTCTTATCATCATGCAGTCAACTCGTACAATAAGAGCTAGCAAATACTTGAGACAGTTACTTAACCTGCTAGAAAAAGCAACCAAATCTCCTTCAAACCACACTCTGCCATCTTAAATAAGGAAACAAGACATACATCTGTAGCAATACATGAACACCTCATCAATGTCATATCCTGAATCACTGGATATTTCAAATCTTGCAGCATATACTCTTATCCAGGTGATCTGACTTAGGTTGATCCAGCCTAGGTCTGTCTCAAAGCCTAGGCTTCTACAGACCCCCCGACCACGTTTTCAGCTAGATGCTTTTTTAGCAGTCTCCACATTGTTCTTGGTGGCTCTTCTTTTGCCTGTTCCTGCAACATCCAGGGCTCCATAGGCCTTAGTAAGGGATCAAACTGCAAAACCTCATGCCCAACACTATTGCAAAACTTAAACCTCCATCCATTTTTGTGACAGTCCTCCATCAAATTCCTGGTACTTAGCGCACACACACAAACACACACCCTCCGTCATCATCATCATCCATTTTTCCAAGCTAGCACGGGCTAGATGGTTTGACTGGAGCTGGTAAGCTGCACTGGGCTCTGGTTTGTTTGGGCTTGATTTCTACAGCTCAATGCCCTTCCCAATGCCAACCACTCCACAGAGTATTACTGGCTGTCTTTTGCATGTCACCAGCACTGGTCATGGCTACAAATTTCACTTTGCGTCTACACACACACACACACAACACACACACACACACACACACACACCATGGGCTCTTTTTTACTTTCTATGTTCCTAATCCACTCACAAGACATTGGTCAGTCTTTGCCAAGACAATGCTTGCCAAAGGTGCAATGCAATAGGACTAAACTCAAAACCATGTGGTTGCAAAGCAGACTTCTTAACCACATAGCCATGCTTGTGCCTGTTAAATATCTTAGAATTGTTATATTTTAAACAAAGTATGCGGATTTCATAATAGAATGTGATACAAATATAAAGACATAAGGCTTAATAATGAAATTAGCGTTAATACTTCTGGTATAAATAAATGTAATCACATTCAAGTTAAAAGGTTCAGTGATATAATGGAAATTACAGAGTTGGGAACAGTTTTTTACATTTGTTTTTTTTTTTTATTACCTTTCTGTGATGTAGTATCTAACTGACATTGTGATTGGTAATGAAGTATCTGATTTACTAGCCATGTTTGTAGTCTGACTGACTGCTGAGCCAAAGAATCTCTCGTGTTATTGACAAACTGGAGCCAAATATCTTTTTGACCAAAAAATTTACTTGCTAGGAATGACTTGGAGTGCTTTGCTTTGTTTACATGGTCATCTTAGTTATTTCGAAGGTTCTGTCATGCAAAAGACACATATTAAACTTTGTTGGCTTGAAGAGAGCTTAGGAACAAAAAGTGGGTGTCGAATAGAATTTAGTTTTGTAAAAGCTTGACATAATCATTTGTTAGGTTGTTATGCTACAGTACAGCTTAACAACCATTTGTTTTGTTAACAGATTGTTGCTGATAAATCTACTAAGTGCAGGCATGGCTGTGAGGTAAGTAGCTTGCTTCTCAACCACATGGTTCTGGGTTCAGTCCCACTGTGTGGTACCATGGGCAAGTGTCTTCTACAATAGCCTCAGGCTGAGCAAAGCTTTGCAAGTAAATTTGCTGGACAGAAACTGAAAGAAGCCCATCATGTGTGTGTGTATTGTCCCCCACCACCTCTTGACAACTGGTATTGGTGTACTTATGTCCCTGTAACTTAGAAGTTTGGCAAGAGAAACCAATAGAATAAGAACCAGGCTTTAGGGGGGAAAAGCCTGGGGTTGATGTGTTCGACTAAAGCCCTTCAAAGCAATGCCCCAGCATGGCCATAGTCAAATGACTGAAACAAATAAAAGGTAAAAAGATGAAAGAAAAGCAATAATTTCTATAGTGTTCAATGAAGGAAAAATTAAATGAAAACGTGCGAGTTTGGTTCTCCGACCCAACACAACTGCTACACACATTTTCTTCTCACCAAATCTATGTCTCCTCCAACAACCTTACGTTAAACACTTTACCCTTGCTTCCCAGCTATCTGGAATTCTCTCCTTTATGCACCAACCAACCGAAAAATTTTCAAATCATTTTCATGTGGTGGGCACTGTCCCCCATTATCTACTAAATAGTAATAAAAGTAGCTTACTATTTCATCCATCAATCATCCTAACAGTTTCACACCACCATCTTGTCTCTGTCTTTGCAGCAACCACTCTCTCTCTAAACAATCAGCCACATTCTCAAACTAATCCACACTAGTTCTATCCACTAACTAAATACAGCCACAAAGATTACAATATCATTACCAATTCTATACAGGATGTAGACACACACATGGACATTTCAAAATATTGTGGAGTAAAAGGAAGCTATTAAAAATAATCATGATTCCTCTAACTCCAATAATGGACACCTCTCTCTCTCTCTCTCTCTCTCTCTCTCGGTTCACATACTGGACTGTTTAATGAATGGTGGGGAAGTGTCATTTCCTTTGAAACTGTTTACACACATGTGTGCATATACACATATACACAGTTATATACACACACATACACTCACAAGTAATACACACGTAAATAATATATACACATACAAGTGACAAAATTTCCATCAGCTAGTCTATTATCACAGACCTGTTACTTCCCTCAAGCAACAGACATTATCATTTATTTGTTCTATTTCTTTCAGTTCTGAAACCTTTCCTCTACTTCTTGTGATAACTATTCAAGAGAAAATCAAATTTAAAATCTTGCAAAATAATGTTAAGTTAATAGAGGGAGACAGAAGAGACAAAAGATTACAAAATAATTAAATAACTCCTTTGAACTCTCCACTACTTCAGAATAATTATGAAATAGTTTCTTATTCAATCATGTATTGGCTAAGTTTACATCCATTTTTTCCAAACTATCAATGATAGTAATTTCTTTTTTCTTTTCAAATTTTCATTTTTGTATATTGTTGGAGCAATTGTATTTACAATTGGAAACCTTTCTTAATGTCTAAACCATCTCTGGAACTTCTTGTCAAGTTGTTGACAGAATTAACAGTTATACACTTACCCAGAGTCACCATAACAATGTAAAAATTTTCTGTACAGAATGAACTTTGATCAATTTCAGTGAATTATTGTTCCATCAATTAGCAGAATAATCTATACTTTGAATTATGGTTTAACCCATTAGCATTGAGAATACTCTGTCTCAAATGTATTGTTTATTTATTCACATTACTTTGAATTATCATACCTTACAGCTTTAGAGATTTCGATGATGTGATTGCTTATTTATAGAATATCTGTTGGATAGGTGTGAGAGACTGGATCTCTTTGGTTTAAACATAAAACAGGCAGAATATTTAGGTTGGATATGACCAGTTTAACCCTTTCGTTAATGTATTTATTTTGAGATGCCCTGTGTTTCTTTCAATTATTTTAAATGTAACAAAGAATTTAGTAAAATAACTTAGTTATCATTAAGTTAGTGTTAGGAACATAAATTGTGACTAAGGTTTGGTGGAAGATTTTAATTCAAAATTTATGAAAACAGGACATTTGTACTACAGAGCCGGTTTCAGCTGGGTTGGTAACGAAGGGGTTAAATGCTAAAGGGTAAGAGGCTGAGTAAGAGCAGACAATTCTTGGACAGAATCAGTGACACCATGACAAGGTAAGTATAATAAATTCTACAAGCTTCCACAGTTTGTCTACCCAATTTTACTCAGAAAACACTCACTTAAAGTGTCATTGGAATGAAACATACATAGAACTTTGCAATCATGAAGAAAACGTCTTAACCACACAACCATGCATTCATATGAACATATGAGCAGTTGGCCAGCATCTTAACTGCTTAATCATTTCAAATTGAAAGAAGTTTTTTTTTCTTGCCACAATATAAAATAAAACCCTCTTTTTATAACTAGTTGACTGAGGTAATGTTGAGTACTATCATTAAAAAAACTATACAGTTGCTGTGTTTTTAAAGATATATATATAAAATCTGTCTCAACAAATTCTGTCCAACCCATGCAAAAAATGGTAAAGTAGATGTAAAAAAGATGGTGATGATGATGATTTACATGTTTTTCCATGCAAGCATAGGTTAAGCGAATATGTTACTGTTTTACAGCCTAATGCCCTACCTGTCTCTAACCATTACCTATTTTCCAAGTATGAGACCTCTTATCCTACACAGCTTCAAAAACACAGAGCAAACAAATGTGTGATTTATTGACAGGAGGAGTTCTAAGATCATGACTTTCATATAAACAAGCAGAAAATGTAAACAAACACAAAGATACACACATGTGCACATATAACATAAACATACACACACAAAATGCTTCTTTCTTAGTCTTCAACTACAAATGAGATGCAGTCTCATTGCACAGCCCATGAGATTATGAAGCAAACTTTTTAATGACACAGCCATAGAGTGTGTGTGTTTTGTATATTCTGAATATTTTCAGTTTTTGTATATCCCTACATATGCCTACATGTGTATATGTATGTAAATATATTTATACATATCAAACCTAATCATATTTATCTGCATCAGTATCTCCACATCAACTGGGTTTTTCTTATACCCCAGCATCGCCTGGCCCCGTGCCAGTGACACGTAAAAGCACCATCCGTTCGTGGCTGTTCGCCAGCTCTGTCTGGCACCTGTGCAGGTGGCACGTAAAAAACACCCACTACACTCGCGGAGTGGTTGGCGTTAGGAAGGGCATCCAGCCGTAAAAACACTGCCAGATCTGACTAGGCCTGACGAAGCCTTCCAGCTTCACAGACCCCAGTTGACCCGTCCAACCCATGCTAGCATGGAAAGCGGACGCTAAACGATGATGATGATGATGATGATGATCTTTACTCTGCAGACTTTGTTTTTGATAAAGATTTCTTAGTGTAAGTTCAAACCATTTGAGCATCAATGTGTTTTCTATATTGAGCATCTGTAGATCTCATCTATAGGCCATGTGCATGTGTAGGTGCAGGCATGATTGTGTGAAACTGGTTCAAAGTTCAGTCCCACTTCATGGCTCTTTGGGCAAGTGCTTTTTCCCTATATCCCCAGGCTGACCAAAGCTTTCTGAGTAGATTTGGTAGGTAAAAACTGAAGGAAGCCTATGGCATATTTGAATATTTGTGCACTTGTGCATCTCTGACAAAAAGAGAAACCAGTGCAGTACAAGTGAAGACAATGTTATCATTTCTGCTGTCAACAAATCATTTGCTAGCTTTTCCATCTTTAAAGACACGGGGAATAAAGAATCTTTTGCTTAAAAAACAGGTAAGGGTTAACAACAGGAAGGATGTCCAGCTGTAAAACAATATCTCAATAGTATAGCTAACCCATATATGTAACAATTTACAAAATAGGAATGCAACTTAAGATGCAGAGAATAAATAAAAGTAATGTGCAAACTCCATCAAAGTGAGTATAACTGTCTCAGATGGTAGGCTTAACTCTTTAGCATTGAGACTACTCTGTCAAAAGTAATGCTTATTATTCAGATTGTTTTGAATTAATGATGTGTTATCTCAGAGCTTCAAGATTTCACTGATGTAATTGTTTTTAGAATGATACACCTTTTTAGAAGGTGTGAAAGGCTAGATCTAACTGGTTTGAATGTAGAACAGGTAGAATATTTTGGCCTGATATGTCAGTTTAAATGCTAAAGGGTCAATCTAACAGTGCTGCTTTGGTATGTGATCTACATAGCCAACATGATCTAAAATAGTCAAATTCTACTTTAGTCTGCGATCTACGTTACATTTATTTATTTATTAAGGCACTTAATAGGAATGCAACTTAAGACATTAAGACATAAAACATTCTTACATTTTTATGCATTTATTAAAAAAATTTTAAATGTAGCAGATTTGAAACAAGTTTACTAATTTTATGGGCAAATCTAATGAACAGCAGCTAGAAAAGTAAAAAATAGAGAATTAAAATTTTTATGCATTTATTATTAACACTTATGTTTCATACTCTCTAACCAGACCTTCTCTTGAAACTGATATAGGTGTTTTCCTTGTTGTTTATAACTTTTCTTGTAGATCACAATATAAGGTGTAGATCGCATACCAAAGCAGTTTCATGACAGATTGCATACCAAAGTAACACTCAATCCATCACCCAGCTTAACACCAACACCTGGACCTTTGATATCTTTATCAGAATTCACTCTTTTGGAAGCATTCAACCAAGGTCTTCAGTTTCTTCCCCTTTTCCCTATTAAAGGTACCAGTTCTACTGATTATATCAGCAATAAATTTTCTATTAAAAATTGTCACGAGCAAACCATAGCCCCTAAGACTTTCTGAATGGCACACGTAACAAAAACTTAACTTGAGGTTTTTTGTTTTTTTTATGTAGTGTGGCTAGCCTGATGATGAGCCATGTCTCATGTGACCCACTTCTCGAAAAATGTTGCCCAAGCCTACTCAAGATGTGGCAATACTGCACTGGATTATTGCCTTAAATCACAATCTGTAATATATTCATTAGCAAAACTAACCATGCACAAATATCTTAACAAAAATGTCTTAATACAGAAGATGTGTAAACAATTCACATGTACAGAAAATGCTTACTTATCCCACATGCAAGCCACTCATTGGTTAGACAGTATTCACATTGTTTAAATAGTTCTAAGAGTTGCAATAATTGCTATGCTTGGTTTAACCAAGCAACATTGATTATACTCTGAATTTTACAGACCATTAAGTTTGCTGTTTAAACTTATATTTTGTTTGATAAAGATTTGTTTTAATACCTTCTACAGTATCTATACTCTTATCTAGACATTGTTAGGACATGATTTAATCTCTTTCCTGTAACAATGGATCCTACATGAATGGCTTTTATTTATTTTTTTTTAATCTTCGCCTTTAAATCTTGTATCAATTACCTACTGCTGCTGTTGTGTAACCCCAGATCAACCTCCACTAACCAGACCTTGGTCAAAAGGTTTTCAACTATGAACATTCTATCCCTATCCCAGCAACAGTGTCCTTTTCTAACATGGAAGAGTGTTGTTTGAAAGATTGGTTTGGTACCTATTTCTAGCAGGTTGTGCAACTACATATTGGCACACAAAAAAAATTGTGTGTGGAGGGGGATAGGTAGGTATGTAAGTGTGCAGAGATAGATAGGTGGATAAGTGAGAGTATACAGGTGTGATGAGTGTTAGTGTAGATATGTAGGTGTGTGTATTAGTGCATCTATACAAGTTAGAGGGGAGGGAGAGAGGGATTGACAGACAAATCCAGAAAACAGAATAGACAAAGAAATAGAGAGAAAGAGACAGAGAAATACAGAGAAATATAGTTAGAGATAGAAAAAAACAAACAAGCAGAGGGGGGGATAGAGGGAAAGAGAGATGGAAGGAGAGGGGAGAAAGAGAGGAGGGGGAGGGAAAGAGAGATGGAAAGGGAGAGGTAGGGAAAGTGAAACAAAGACATGGCAAGACAGACAGACAAACAGAGACAAGGAGCATTTCTAAAAATACAGCCTAATAGCTATCATAATTGTAAAGCAGCTCATTAGATATAGAATATCAAAGATGATTGTGCTAATCCTTTCTGAATCAGAAGGATCCATAGTATCATGTTCTAACAGTGTTGCACAGAAGACAGATTAAATTAGCATTGCATAACGAGTTGGAGCTGGCCCAACACTGATAGATATTCTGCAGGAAGAATTGAACTTAGCACTCCAATAATAACTAAATAAATAAATAACTTACAATACACTGAGAGAGAGAGTAAAGACAAGTGGCCTAGTGGTTAGGGTATTACACTCACAATTGTACGATTGTAGTTTTGATTCCCAGACCAAGTAGTGTGTTGTGTTCTTGAGTAAAACATTTCTTTCCACATTGCTTAAGTCCACTTAGCTGTTGAGTAACCCTGCAATGGAATGGTGTCCCATTCAGGAAGAACCCTTATGATCTTGGTCACTTACATGCCATGGAAACAGGTAATTGGCTTTATGAATCCTAAGAACTTGCGACAGTAATGTCCTATTTCAATATACTACACTACATAAAACTATGAGTTGAACTATTGAGAAGCAAGACCTTTGGTGAAGGACACAATGCCACATTGCTTCCACAATAGGAAGAAGACAATAAAATATCCATTTCCAATATGTTCTGGCAGATTCAAACATGAATATTTGATAGCTGTTGGAGCTTTTTTTAGCATTGGAGAAAATGTGCTCCCTTTAGACAATGCATGCTCACAACACATGCAATTCACCAGTATAGGGGAACTTGCATGCTATTTTGTGAGCATCCCACAAATTATCTGTTTGGCAGTATGCATCAGTGAATAATTTGTTTGCAGATTTCTATAAACAAGAGTCTGTACACTTGTTAGATTCACTGGCCTGGTAGAATAGCTTTGACTGAAGAGACACATAAGGCTGAAACACTGCAGTGTCTCAAGGACCCCTCACACTAGTGAATTGTATGTGTGAATTGTAAGCTGCTATATTAATCCCACAACTTTTGTGTCTCATGAATCATTTCTTTCAAAAAGCATCAAATAAGATGGTGAGGTAGTTTTCCTAATAACTTAAGCCTATGACTGGTGAGATCACTGTGGTTGAGGTGAGTTTGAACTTTTGTGGGTCAATGACTAGGAAAAATTTGCATAGGAAGTGATTTCCTGAGGCTGGCAGTTCTAAGGAAAAGATACTGGGCTTAGTGCAGAATTTGAAACATGGACAGAATGATGAATGGAGATGAGGCAAGTATATTAGATAGAATAAGATAGTATACTGCTTGCTAGTTAATTGGAGAAGTCACTGAAGTTGCAGAAGAGGTGGAGAGATGATACATCACATCAACAAAATAGTATAAGCTGGTAAAAGACCAGTGTCTTTGCAAAACAGACTTCTTTTGAATGGAGTGCATATGTGAGCAGTGCTCACATTAATGTGGATCACATTTGAGCAGCAGTTGTTACTTTGTTGAACACAACATCTGAACTTTAAACTCTAAGTGATGTATAAAAATAAAAACATCATACTCCATGACATAATCACCCCATTTTGCAAGCAATAAAAAGAAAATATCAAACAACAGAAGAGAATTGGAAGAAACATTTTAGTTGATCTGTGAAAAACCAAATTAGAAACTAACTACTCTGAAGCAAAAATTATGATTGGAAATTTTTTTTAAATATTACTGAAAATATTTCCTTTCAAATTTATTAGCTTTTTAAATGGAAATCCAGATATTTAAAACGTGCATTTAATTAACAGAACATGACCATTTATCACCATTATCACAATTAGTGTATCTTCAAGGACATTTTCAAGAATTATTATTAATTATTATTGAAAGCAGGTAATTAAAGAAAGTATTATAATTTTAATTGATACCATTATTTTTAGCAGTTTTGAGTCTTCTCCTTCATTACTGATGTTCTTGAGAAAGACATGAATATCACAACTTCTTAAATATGGTTGTGTGATTAAGAAGCAGGCTTCCCAACCACATGGCCACGGATCCAGTTCCACTGTACAGTGCCTTGAGTAAGTGTCTTCTGCTATAGCCACAGGCTAACTAAAGTCTTGTGAGTAGACTTGGAAGATGAAAATGAAAAGAAGCCTTGTCACATATGTGTGTGTGTGTTGTATTTGTTCCCCATCACTTAACAACTAGTATTGGTTTGTTTACACACACACACACACATATATATATATATATATATATATATATATTATATATATATATATATATATATATATATATATATATCTGAGCATGTCTTGTGTTTGTTCCGAGTGTTGGTTTGTTTTACTTCACCGAAACTTACCAGTTCAGTAAAAAGAGACCAAGAAAATAAGTACCAGGCTTAAAAAAAGAAAAAAAGAAATGCATAAGGGTCAATTTGTTTGACTGAACCCTTCATGCATGGCTGCAGTCCAATAATTATAACAAGTAAAATATTTTTAAAATATGTAACTATACAAGGAAAATTATCATTATTATTGTCATCATTACTGATATATGTTCATATATGTATGATAGAAAACCAGACACTAACTGCCTCACAGAATTTGGTGTAAAATTCAGAGCTCAAATCCAGCCAATATCATAATATTTATTAATCATGAGATGTTTCAGTCCACTGTACCCATCCATTGCATAAAATTGACATGTGCTTATTCAAAAGGTAATGGAGATTACTATTGCTGTTGTTTATGTTATGCAGTTTTCAGTTCCTGAATGGAGCTGTCTCTTGCTTCTGACATCTTTGAGAAGAGCATAATTCACTCTTACAGCTTCTCTTTTCAACAGAATATATCTGAATTTACTGTGTATTCTAGAAGTCCTAATTCTTATTACTATCGCCACCACCATTATTATTATTATTATTAATATTATTATTATTATTATTAATATTATTACTATTAATATTATTATTTTAATTGTCACAGCTCTCGGTCTTACTCGCTCTGATTGACTGTGAGAGCAAACAACAACTTATTGTCAGAGGCCTCACAGAGACTCTTTCTGCAAATTATAAGCTTTGGCACCTGGGTGTTAACCTATCATGGAATACACTCATCACCCAAGCACCAATCTCAAAATCCTAGCTGTTTTGGGGTTTGCTCTACCCTCATGTCAATTCAACTTTCTCCAACATTTTCTCAAACCTGGTTTTTTGTGCTCCAAGTGCCCCTACAACTACCAGAATAACCACTACTCTCCTCACTTCCCACATTCTTGCAATTTCATCTTTTTGTAGCCAATATTCACCATATTTTCCAGCTCTTTGTCATCCACATGTGCATCCTCGGGTATGACAATATTTATCATCTAGGTTTCCTTTTTTTCTTTTATCTACAACAATGTCTGGTCTCCAAGCATCAATTAGGGAGTTACATTGGATTGTAAAATCCCACAGGATCTCATATTCATTGTTCTCAGTGACGCCCTCTGGTTCATGTTTGTACTATTTCCAAGCTCTGCCCAAACTGTACTTTTCACACATACTCCAGAGAATAAACTTAGCCATGTTATTGTGCCTCTTTTTGTAGTACTTTTGGACCAGCTTTCTACACTCACTCACTCACAGTGTGTAAGGTTGTTTCATTTTTGACGCCACACATCCTACAAAGGGGCAATTCACTGCTCTTATTTATTTGGAACTTGGTACAATTAGTTGTCAGAGGTTGTTCCTCAGTGCATCTTTACAGATCACTTTTTCTTAGCCATCTCCAGGTGTTGGTCTTGTCTTTCCATTCAATTTCTCTGAGGTATTGCCCATGTATTGTTTTCATTTATTGTTGTTATTATCAGCACACTGGGCAAAATGCTTAGTGGTATTTCACCAGTCTTTACATTCTGAGTTCAAATTCTGCTGAGGTCAACTTTGTCTTTCATCTTTGCAGGTCAATAAAATAAGGTACCAGTTCAAGAACTGTGATGGGGAGGGTGGAATCGATGGTATCAACTTACCTCCTCCCCTCAAAATTGTGAGCCTTATACCAAGATTAGAAAGAATTATTACTATTATATATTACTAAGATCATCATCATCATCATTGATCAGGACAACAGCAATGTACCAAATTCATAGAATCGTAAATGTAAAAACACATAATTGCCAGCATTGATTTCCAAAGTCCAAAACTAATGTAAAATTCCTGATTAAGAAAAATAATCTCACTCACTCACACACACACAATACTGTAAGCCAAGGCCAGCTGAATTACAAATAGTAAATGATATCTTAAATGTGACTAAACTAGTGGAAGCAAATAATGGATGAGCTGGTAGCAAGTAGAGAACAGTATTTAACTGAAGCAGACAAAAGTGATTGAGATTCAATGATAGAGAGAGAAAGTCATAGACTGAGCAAAAAAAGAGACTCAAAGATAGAAAGAGCAAGAGGGTCAATGAATAGAGTAAGAGAGAGACAGTCATTTTATATAACAGTTTGATTCAGCTTTGCATAAAGTTTTGTGGGTGTAGAATATATTCAGATCATTAGATGTACAAAATCAGATAATATGGATATGTTCTGCACAACATAAAAATGAACTTATTCTCTCAAATGTAATGCTTATTTTCACATTGTTTTGAATTAATCATGTAGTGTAGTTGTTGTGAAAATACACAACTGAAATTGTTTAGAAAATACATTATAATTGTTAGCCATTGTAGACAACTGTTGGATTTAAGATACTAATGCTCCCCACAACAAAATTATGATAAAATGAGCTCGAGTTCTGAAAGTCCAAGAAGTAAATTGACTTTCAGTGTCTGAAATTTGTACTGGAATGTGGACACCATAAAAGAAAAACAATAGGAAAACACCAGACCTATACAGTAAAGCCAACATTATAGGAGAAATGGCTGTGTGGTAAGTAGCTTGCTTACCAACCACATGGTTCTGGGTTCAGTCCCACTGTGTGGCACCTTAGGCAAGTGTCTTCTACTATAGCCCCGGGCCAACCAAAGCCTTGTGAGTGGATTTGGTAGACAGAAATTGAAAGAAGCCTGTCGTATATTATATGTGTGTGTGTGTGTGTTTGCCCCCTCAACATCGCTTGGCAACTGATGCTGGTGTGTTTACATCCTTGTAACTTAGCAGTTCGGCAAAAGAGACCGATAGAATAAGTACTAGGCTAACAAAGAATAAGTCCTGGGGTCGATTTGTTTGACTAAAGGCGGTGCTCCAGCATGGCCACAGTCAAATGACTGAAACAAGTAAAAGAATAAAAGAATAAATCAGTTAAAAGAAGCTCATTGATATGGCCGATAGGAGTGTGGCTTAGTGGTTAGGGTATTCAGCTCACGACTGTAAGGTCGTGAGTGATTCCTAGCAGTGCATTGTGACCTTGAGTAAGGTGTTTTATATCATGTTGCTTCAGTCCACTCAGCTGGCAAAAATGAGTAGTACCTGTAATTTAAAGAGTGAGCCTTGTCACATTCTGTGTTATGCTGAATTTCTCCAAGAACTATGTTATGGGTATATATGTCTGTGGAGTGCTCAACCACTTGTATGTTCATTTCACAAGCAGGCTGTTCTGTTGATCAGATCACCTGGAAGAATCATAGTCATAAGCAACAGTGTGCCAAGAGGAAGAAATGAATATTGTGATAGTGGGAGGAATTCACTGATTCACTCACAGGGTACTGGTGAGTCTGGAGCAATAGTAAAATGAACTTGCACAAGGTGCAGCACTGTAGAACTGAACTGAAAACTATGTGGTTGCAAAGTGAGCTTCTTAACTATACAGCCAGGCCTGTGCCAATGCAAAAATTTTACAACCAAATATTTTTTCTCATCTTACTCTATGCTTGTTTTACAAATAACATCAAGAAATTCTTGTGTCGAAAAGTGAAAATAAAAAAAATAACAACCAAATTTAAGCAAACCATTAAAAAAAATAATGAAAACAAGCATTTCCACTATATGAGGATAAGCAACAGTTATTTTTTAATTATAAAATATGAAGTAGAAACAGCAAAGTATTAGAACTAAATACCTTCAAGTAATTAACGATATGCATTTGCATTCCAAGTTAAAATCTTACAGACATTGACTTTGGCTTTCCTCTTCCTACATTTGATAAGTTAAATTAAGAGCATGCTGAGCTCAATTCAATTGCTTAATACATCTACCCAACAAATCTGTGACCTTGTACTAACTAATACAAGAAAAAAAAAAGGAGAAATTCATTATAAACTGGGTTTGATTCCACAGATTAACTAATATATTTTAATTGAAGTTGTTAAGTGGAATTAATTAGTAAAATGCAAAAATATTCAGTGAAGTCAATAAGCCAGGAATCGCAACTTTTGAATACAACAGGAAACATTCTTTTCTTTTCTTTTCTACTCTAGGCACAAGGCCCGACATTTTTGGGGAGGGGGCCAGTCAATTAGATTGACTCCAGTACGCAACTGGTACTTAATTTATCGACCCCAAAAGGATGAAAGGCAAAGTCAACCTCGGTGGAATTTGAACTCAAAACAAAGACAAACAAAATACCTATTTCTTTACTACCCAAAAGGAACTAAACATAGAGAGGACAAACAAGGACAGACAAACGGATTAAGTCGATTATATCGACCCCAGTGCATAACTGGTACTTATTTAATCGACCCCGAAAGGATGAAAGGCAAAGTCGACCTCGGCGGAATTTGAACTCAGAACATAACAGCAGATGAAATACCGCTAAGCATTTCACTCGGCATGCTAATGTTTTTGCCAGCTCGCCGCCTTAAGCATAGCAAAAAATTGGCAACAACAACAATGTAATTCAATAAAATAAGTATTATCTTAGTATTTACATGTTTTTAAGGAAAATCTGTGACCAAATAACAAAATAAGATGAGCAACCTCAGTTAGGTCATTAGCTGAGGAGACAATGACCATATTATTTTCTTATCCTGGATAACATTTCTAACAACAACCAATAATCAATCCCCATATTCTTAAGACTAAAACTACAAAGATGATACACATATACTTATATATTAAAAAAGAAAATACAAATCAGCCACCACATTCATGCAGAGACAAACCACAATAACACAATTACCTATTATTTTTTCATCCTACCAATTTATGATATTTCAATAATAACACTTTGAGGGATTACTTTCCATCTCACTTTTTTGGAAATTTCTAAAATAACAAGGAATAATTAGCAAAATTTATAACAAAAATAGTAGAAAGGAGGCAGTATCACACAAACAAACATATATTCAGTTAAAACAGTTAACTATTATACACAAGAAATTATGCTAAACAAAAATTGTTAAATTACCTTGAAATCCATAACAAAATCATTTGCCTTTGTATGTGATACATTTAAGTTTTTGAATACCTGTACATTGATTTATAATAATTGAGAAATCCTACATTCAGTCATATTTTAGGTTTCCTCCAGTGATTCATATAATTTTTACATCTATAACAACTAATTTTCAAAAACAAATGTAATAGACAAAAACCACTGAATCCTTAAAACAACTCAGCTAATAATACTAACTCGAGGTCACTGAACTACCAAATGACTACTCCCATTATGACAAGCTTCTCTGTTTATATATGGCATTAGAAAGGGCATCCACCCACAGAAACCATGCCAAAGTAGACAATAGAACACAGCACATTAAATGATGATGATGATGATGAAATACACATGATTCTCTGAATCCATGTTTTACACTATGCATTTATACACATTCATACATATCTCAAATCATAACTAGTCACTCCTAGAAATCTACTAATTTGACATATTTCAATCAATTGACCTGCAATTCAATAGAACTGTTTCATTCCCATGCCAACAGCAGCCACTCCTGTAAAACCATCCACTACACTAGCAGATTAACAAGATTCCAGTCTGGTAAACTCATCAGCTAACAAAAATCTCTTAAGCAGTTTCCAAGTTTGCTTAGTGCAACTGGACAAATCTTAGGAAAAAACACATACTAAAACCTAAATCATTAAAGTCAGCCTTAGTCATAAATAACATCCAAATGTTTCGGTTTCTATAGATACTAAATCACAATTTTTTTTTTTTTTTTTTTTAATGAAGTGAGGAGGATCTATCTACATGTTAAACTCAATCTGTTACAACAGCAACCAAATCTGCCTCAAGTTACACAGGTGACAAATTACATCTGCTGCAAACCATTAAGCAGAGGGGAGCATAATCAATAAATACAGAGGTCTGGCCAGTGTCAATTAGTTTGTGCCAGTTGCTATCAAGACATTGGGTGTTCTAGGACTGCATACCAACAATTTCCTCTGTAAAATAGGAATAACAGCAACCCGTTGGAGAAATGAGCCCCACAAAGTGGAGTGACTGCTGCAATGGATGTTGCTGGCCATTCTCTGCTGCAACGCCATCACACATTACCATGGTTGTTCTGGGATATGTGACCCATCACCATCTCCCCACTCCATCTTCCGCTACTTTATAACCTCCACTTTTTTCGTTTTCATTCTTTCCCTTTTATCTCTTTGAATTTAGATGTTTTAATAAAACAAACTGTATATTTTCAAAAAACAAAGAATAAAATCTACCATATGTATTGAAAAAAAAAAAACACCACAAACCCCATCACCTTTGAAAATGAAACACCAGGTAATGTGGTCTTGCCTAACAAGTACAGAAGGAAAAGATAAGATGATCATAGCTCAACTATTCAATCAGGGATAACCTAGGGCTAAACCATAACAGCAAAGTGGCATATCAAAAGCCTAGCCTTCTTGTTATGAGACAGAAATGGCTCTCTAAAACAGCAAAATGCAATCAATATGAAAGTACTGTTTACAAACAGGCACAGGCTATGGTAATGAGTTTGATTCATTTCCAGTGTGACACCTTGACTAGGTGTCTTCTACTATAGTCTCATGTCAACCAAAGCCTCATAAGTGGATCTGGCAGACAGAATCTGAAAGAAGCCCACCATGTGTGTGTGTGTGTGTGTGTGTGTGTGTGTGTGTGTGTGTGTGTATAAATCCCTGTGTGGCACCTTGGGGTCATAACTGGAATGGCATCTGACTATAAAAAATAAAAAATCTGCCTCAACAACCCAGGCAAGCATGAAAAATTGGATGTTAAAACAATGGTGTGTGTGTGTATGATGATGATGGTATTGATTATGGTGGTGGTGGCAATGATAAAAATGATGATTATAAACATCCATTACAGTCATCTCACCAGTCTGGAAAAGCTTTCACAGAATTAAGCATTTTTTTCCCAAACTAAAATGCAACTCGTCTTTTTTAATTCCTTGATGAAGTTTTCTATCAAATATTCACAAAAAGATACACACAAGTATATTAACCCTTTTGCATTCAAATTTGTCAAATGTAATGCTTATTTATTCCCATTGTTTTGAATTAAATCATGTATTACCTTGTAACTTAGATTTCTATGATGTTTTGTTTACTTTTAAAATGACATTGTAGGGTAGGTGTGAGAGGCTGGATCTAGCTAGTTTGAACATAAAACAGGTAGAATACATGAGCCAGATATGGCCAGTTTAAATGCTAAAGGATTAAAACTTAGAGAACACCTACTTTAAAGTGGCAATCAACATTACCTTTAGGTTCGTATACTGCTTCCATCTCAAAGATTTTCTAACAGACTGGTTTCCCAATTACAAAATCAGTGATTATATGACACTGTATTTTCTATATATTGCAAAGCAAGATTAAATTACTGCCATGCCTGGCAAACGAGTTCCTAACACTGAAGAGATCCAATAAGATCAAAATCATGTGACCGGGTGGTCTGAAGGCTAGGGTGACAGGAGTTATCTCCCACTTACAATAAATATTAAGTGTGAAAAGCTCACTAAATAAACCAGCTGGAGATGTCTTCCTGGGGTGAAAACAGCAGTATCGACATCTCTTTGAAAATACCTACATTAAAGTGTCGATAAACACTACCGATTAAAACTTAGGTGTGCTTATTATACCTAAATACAAACACAATTCCAAACCTAAACGACAACACATATTTTCTCTTATATTTTTTTCCTATATTGAAGTAAAACCAAAAATATCTTAAAATGTGTTATGATTATTTAATGGATCATAACTGGCTAGAACAGCTGAAACATCTTTTTGGTTGCTGATATATAACTTCATGTCAAACCTGAATCACAGCTTACCAGTCAGATTTGACATCTCTCAGCTATCAAGCAACAAGTTCCCTTCAGATGATAAATTATTCGCTAAGAATTATACTTTAGATTCAAAGATAGACCAGCAACGATTCTATCTTTTCAATCTTTGTTCTCTTCATGAATATTTCATACTACAAACAAGGTGTCTTGTCAGCTTATTCAAAATATTCTGCAGCATCCACTTTACACCTAAACCAAAAGCACCTTTCCCACCAGCACTAGGTTCAATACATCACCTCTACCATGTTATCACACTGTTTCTGATTTAGAATATTCAAAACCACATATAAATATTGTGTAATTAAATATAATTGATAAATAATGAAAATTTCATTTTTAGTTAATGATAGAAATTTTAATTGCTTCAAGTTTCTCCAAATTAATGAAGCTGACCTACCATTGAGACATGAATCTTATTGAAAAAAAGGCAGGGTACAAATTTAACGAGAACATACAGCAACTTGAGTAGAATAATTCCATGAGAGGCTAAGAACAAGTACAATTTAGATCAGTTGACAAAAAAGAATTGTTTTTGATCAGAAAGCACTATTCATATATTAAAACCACATCTGCACAATAGTGGAGACACACAAATAAAAAAAAAAACTAAACAAAAACTGCTGAACAATTGTTTCTAACAAAGGAATAAATACCAAGTATTTAGAGGGGAGTTACTTGACCCAAAGTTGACTATGGCATAATTTGGATTCACCAAAACAAGTACCACAAAGTATTTTATCTAGAGCTTTAACTATTCTGCTGATTGTAAAACAATGTGAAAATTAAAGGCTCGGTTCTATGTTCAAATTCAACAGAATGTCGTACTTTACCTTTTATTCTTCCAACAAGAATAAAAATCATTAAGTATTCATGTTGACAAGTGCTGGAAGAGACATCAGTCCATCCTTATACCAAAGTCAAAATCTGGAAATAGCAGATATCCTCAATGTGTACTTAATGAATAAAACAAAAAGTAACTCAAACACCATAATGTATGAAAATTTCAACAATGTGGGTTTTGTGTTCAGTTCCACTGCATAATACCTAAGGCGAGTGGCTTTTATTAGAGCCCCAAGCCAACCAAGTCTTATGAGTGGGTCTGGTAGATGGATACTAAAAGAGGCTCACCATGTTCGGGTGTGTGTGTGTGCTTGTCTTGACATCACATGACAGGTGCAAATAAGTGTCACCCTCATACAAATAGTGTTATTTTCAATCTTACATGAAAACCTGTCTGACCCTAAGGAAATATTGCTTAGAAACAAACGAAAGTTGGTGGCAGGAAGGACAACCAGCTGCAGAAAATCTCCATCAATGAATTCTATCTAGCCCATACAATCTTGGAAAAGTAAATGTTCAAACAATGATGATAATGATAACAGCTCTATATGAACAATTGAAGACAACAGCAAAAAGGGAAGGATGACACAGTAATGAATTAGTTTTCATTTCAAAACTTCCTTCAGTTTTGATAGGTAACAATCTCATTTTGCATTTCTTTTCTTTATTCATGTTCTATACACTATATTTCATTTAATATCTATGCTTGTATGGGATTGATTGGCCATCCTGGTTCCAGTTTTCAAATATAGCTCACAGAATAAAAAATAATCACAAATCAACGCATTTGTTTTTTCACATATAAGACTCTCTGGTTCACAAATTTATTTACTACAAAAATGAACTCAATAAGTTCTGCTTTAGAAAGAAACAAACCAAACTACAAGTCAACATGGCTAGTAACCAATACCAACTACTCAAGAGAGGATATCACAGTAATACTTCATTAAATGAAGCCAAAAAAAAAAGGAAAAAGAAAACAAAAGAAAAGAAAAAAGAAAGACAAAAAGCTAAACAAGACAGCATGGCACCAGCCAAAATGGCTACAAACCAATATCACTCACTGAGACTTATGTAAAGCAGTAGGAACTAAAAACAACTAGACTGCAGGATGCCACTAAGTGGCTTCTAACCAAAAACAATGAAATGCCAAGATATCAGTCACTAGCTTACTAATCCAAATATTTTATGAAATAACAGAATAATACAACATGACACAAACAAAAAAAAAATCTTATCCAGAAAGGAAGACCCACCCCCACTGCCTGCCAATGACTGTAGCCCACCAAGATACAGGTATGTGGCCAAGTAGGTCAACTGTTATCAAATATCCTTTCAACATTTGCAACCACCAAATATTTAAATGCCACCGTTTTATCACAATTGTTTGCTTGATTCACTGATTGCTTCAGTGCTCACAAAACTATCTGAGAAATAAATGACTGAGATTAGGAAGATTAAAAAAAAATTCTTTTAAATTGCTACCATGATTAACACTTTTGATGCCAATCCACATGAGACCATTCTTGGTTCTATGACACCAATTTCCTGTTTCAAAGTATCTAAATTTAAACCTTCTCTCAAAATTTCATGTTAATTTGTTTCCAAGCACCAGCTTAATAACAACCAAGTCATATTAATAAAGTCTTCGTTATTTTAAAAATTAATTGAAAGAAATATGGTAAGCATTAAGTATTTCCTACTTTATTTATCTTTTACTTGTTTCAGTCATTAGACTATGCCATGCTGGGGCACCACCTTGAGGAATTTTAGTCAAGCAAATCAACCCCAGTACTTATTTTTATTTTAAACCTGGTACTTATTCTATTGGTCTCTTTTTGTCAAACCATTAAGATATGGAGATGGAAACACACCAACACCAGAAGTCAAGCAGTGGTGAGGGACAAATACAGGCATACACACACACACAGAGAGGCTTTTTTCAGTTTTTTTTTTTACCAAATCTGCTCACAAGGCTTTGGTTGGCCTAGGTCATAGTAGAAGACACCTGCCCAAGGTGCCCCACAGCGGGACTGAACCTGGAACCATGTGGATGGAAAGTAAGCCTCTCACCGCACAGTGTGTTATCTAGATATTTATAACACAATCTAGCTATATTTAACACATCAAATGATGGGGGAACTAGAGGTTACACATAAAATAAAATCAACATTAGTCATATGGCGTGGTTAAGTGGATAAGAAGTTCACTTGCAGCCATTGAGCAACACTAAGAGCAAGTACCTATATCATGGCCTTGGGTAGACCTAGTTGAATGAATGTCTACTGCTCTCGACAAAAGATACATACAATGGTGTGAATATAGCATAGCCATAACTAGCAAGTATGACTTGGCAATATGTACCATGCTTTCACTAATTGTTTTTAACCTTTAACCCTTTAGCATTCAAATTACTCTGCCAAATGTAAAGCTTATTTATTCATATTGTTTTGAATTAATCATGTAGTCTCAAAGCTTTGAGATTTTGATGATGTTATTGTCTATTTTTAGAATGGTGTTGTAGGGTAGGTGTGAGAGGTTAGATCAGGCTAGTTTGAAAATAAAACCGAAGGCCTATTATGGCCAGATATGGCTGGTTTAAATACTAAAAGGTTAACCATTCCGATCATTCTGCCAAATTGTTCTGATAGCTTTGAGATTTTAATGATGGGACTGTTTATTTTTAGAATGACAGTGTTGGGTAGGCATGAAAGATTAGATCTAACCAGTTTGAACATAAAATAGAAACAATATTTTGGCCAGAAGGGTTAACCCTTTTGATACCAACCTGCCTGAAACCACCTCTGGCTCTGTAGTGGAAATGTCTTGTTTGCAAAAGTTCTGAATCAAAATCTTCCACCAAACCTTAGTCACAATTTATGTTCCTAACACTAGCTTAATGATAACTAAGTTATTTTTCTAAATTCTTTGTTATATTATAATCAATTGAAAGAAACATAGTGCATCTCAACAGAAATATAATAACAAAAGGGTTAAAGTGTAGTCATGAGCAGATATAGATAATCTTAGCCACCCCACTTCCTCACCGGCCCAGTAGAACATCCAGCATGTGATAGCTAGAGAGAGAGTAACCAGCACATGACTGATACTTATTTTTCAGCTGAATAAATGAAAGTAACCTGAAATAATATGCCTCGCTCAAGAAGACAAGATGCCACCTCATTTAGAATTGAACCTACATACAACTTGAGGCCAACACTGTAACTACTAAACCATGCACCTTCACACATAAGTGCATATAAGCAAGAAATCAAGTTACACAGACATTTTCTTATTGGTCATGCCATCAGAAACATAGTAAACTAGTGATTTGCATGTTGAAAACCAATCACCAGTGATGCTAGTGTTAGGAAAATAATGTTCAATATCAAATTGAAAGAATAAAAAGTAAATATTTAAAATTAAAATATATTAGGCGTAGGAGTGGATTTGGTAGACGGAAACTGAAATAAGCCAGTCGTATATGTGTGTGTGTGTGTGCGTGTGTGTGTGTGTGTTTGTCCCCCTAACATTGCTTGACAACCGATGCCAGTGTGTTTACATCCTTGTAACTTAGCGGTTCGGCAGAAGAGACTGATAGAATAAGTACTAAGCTTACAAAGAATAAGTCCTGGGATCGATTTGCTCAACTAAAGGCAGTGCTCCAGCATGGCCACAAACAATTAAAAGATAGTATTAGATACAAAAATTCAACAGAAATACACTCACATGCATTCCTTTAGCCTTTAACTAGTTTCAGTCATTGGACTGCAAACATTCTCAAGCACTACCAGTTTTTTAAAATTTACTTTTCTATTGTTTGTGTCTTTGAGAGCAACTCTAGTATTTAATTCAGCACAATACCTATTTTACTGATCTATAGTTTATCAAGTCATTAACAACTAAGATTTTGTTAATGACTAGGATTTTGTTCCCTTTCTAAGTAAGAGGTTAATTTCATCATTATCATTGTTTTAACATCCACTTTTCCATGCTCACATTGGTCAGATGGATTTTGCTGAGGCAGATTTTCTAAGGCTGGATGCACTCCCTGTTGCCACTCCTCGCTTGTTTCCATGTAAGGTAATATTTCCCCATGATCAATTATGTTTCCACATTATACTGGAAAGGATACTGCATGAAGAGTGACACTTGTTTAGAAATATCATGTAGCATCAAGACTAAGAGACAATAACACACACACACACACACACACACACACACATGTATATACGTTGGGGTTCTTTCAGTGTCCATCTACCAAATCCATTCATAAGGCTTTGGTTGGCCCAAGGCCATAGTAGAAGACACTCACCCATAGTTCCAGGACTGAACCTAGAACCATGTGCTTGGGAAGCAAACTTCTTATCACAAAACCCTGACTCCTCCACTAAGAGGGAAACTTCAGTTCACTAAAATTGTTGGTGAGTCCATTATTGAGTAAATTGACATGAATTTAATAGGATGAACACAGAATTTTAAAAAATATGTTTGACATGAGTTAATATTGTAATTCCCTTCTAAATATTAAATGCATATAAGTGTAATCTAATGGTTAAAAACATTATCATTCCTAATTTAGAAATAAAGCTACTGGAATCAAATCCAGTCTAATATGCTCAGTGAGTGCTATTCTTGTGTGTGTGTGTGTGTGTGTGTATTTTCTCACTGATTGTTGGTAATGGGTGTTCCAAATTTTTTTTAAATGGCCCAAATTAAACATTCTCCATATAAGCTACATATATGAATAGAGTTAATCTACGAATATTACAGACACAATATATATATATATATATATATATATTATATATATATATATATATATTATATATATATATATGCAACATCCATACTATATTTTTCTTTTATCAGTTTAAAGACGTCAATTATAACAGATGCTTATACACATGTGCACACAGCTTAAAAAGAAAAATAAAGAACCTACGTTTACAAATATTATAAAATTTCAGACATGATCGTTGAAAAAGAAAAAGACTATCCTTGTTTTTAATCACAAAAAATATTACATATATATATTATATGCTTAGATACACAATAGTGTATACACACACACACACATTTTTCAATGCGTGTGTATCTTTTTCATTTTTTTATTTTAAATTAGTAATTCAGAAAAATAACATTAAAACTATACAATTTATTAATTGCATTGTTTCTTACTTCTGAATTTTGTTCAAATTTCAAATTTTGTAACAAAGCTTCAAACATCAGCTTTTATCCAACATATTTAAAGACATCCAGCCAAGATGATCTGAGGCAATTCTGTTATATTTTCTGTTAAATCAATTGCTTTCCTTCCCAAGAGATCAAGTCACACAGACAATTTATTGACTGTCTGATTGGCGGGTCAATTTGAATGTTGCTGCTATGAATACTTCACACACACACACACACACACACACACAAACACACACACACACACACACACACACACACACACACACACACAGCCTTCAAGGCCAAGATCAAAGCAGTCAATATATCAGTTTGTCCATTTATGAAGTCTTGTTTATGTAGCTTCTTCACTCTTCGATTTTAATCAAAAATTCAGAAAAATAATACAAGTATGTTTTATTAATTGCATTGATTTCCCCACTTAGAAACAACTGTTTAATTTTATAGGTTTCTAATCTCACATGAAAACAGGTCTGGTCATGAGGAATATTACCTTAATTGGAAAACAGGTGAGAGATGCTGACAGGAAGGGCATCTGGCTGTAGAAAGTCCACCTCAACAAATTCCATCCAACCTGAGTAAAATGGATATTAAATGATGATCACTAGTGATGATGATGATTTTTGCATCCACATCTGTGTGTGTGTTATTTATGTTGCAGTTTCAGCAGTCAACCATAACTGAGCAGGCCTATGATCAGAAGGCATTCAAACTTCCCTACCCCCTACACCCCCGAGAGTGCACCCATGATATCATTATCCAATATATTCATTTCTTTTTTGAAACCTTTAAAGTATGATCTGAGAGAGATTTGGCTGCTATTTCTAGCCATTGTTGGCTCATGGTGATGATGGCAAAAGTGGTAATAGCAATGTTGATAGAAGGAAGCCCTGGTGTTGTATTTTGGGGCTTATGATGATGATAGTGATGCTGGTGGGAAAGATGACGATGATGATCCAGCTAAATGTCGGTTATAAAGTATGACAAAATTCAGTCAGTAAACTCAACATGGACCAGCTAGTTCTGCAAATCTAGAGATTTTTCACAGACTATTGTGCAGAGAGGTATTTTTACAACTAAAAACATTTCCTGATGCTTAGAGAACAAAATGTGAAGCTGGAATGCTATCATATTATCCAAAGATATCCATTAACTAAACAACTTAACTCTTCAGTCACAGAACTTATCAAAAATACAGAAACAGACTTCATTATGCTAGCTTCAGAAAAGATAACAATTAAATTAGATACTTTCAAATATCAGCTGAGCAGGTTTAGTTTCAGCACCTTTACTATTACAACCCCATCACCACTACTAATCTAATATAGTCAATTACTAAAACCTTAGATGCCTCTTTTTTTCTATCCAGTTTGTTTCCTTAATCCAATGACTGAACATTGTTTGTTGCTGCTGCTATCTTAGAAATTACTGAAGCTAGAATGCTCAAATATTTTTCAACAATCCTTACTAATTTATCATTAAGGCAGCAAGCTGGCTGGCAGAATCCTTAGCATGCCAGACAAAATGCTTAGCAGCATTCCTTCTGACTTTATGTTATTAGTTCAAACACTGTTAAGGTCAACTTTGCTTTTAATCCTTTCAAGGTTGATGAAATAAGTATCAGTTAAGTACTAGGGTCAATGAAATAAGTACCAGTCAAGTGTTGGGGAGTTGGGGGTGGGGGTGGGGCAATGTAATCGACTAGCCTCCTTCTCCCAAAATTTCAAGCCTTGTGCCTATAATAGATGGGATTATTATTATTATTATTATTATTATTAGCAGCAGCACACTAAACAAGATGCTTAACAGCATTTCATCCATCTTCACATTCTGAGTTCAAATTCTGTAGAGGTCGACTTTGCCTTTCATTCTTTCAAGGTCAATAAAATAAGTACCGGTTGACCACTGGAGTCAATATAATAGACTTACCCAAATTGCTGGCCTTGTGCCAAAATTTGGAATCATCATCATCATTATTATTATTATTATTGATTTTGAAACACATGAAGATACACACACATATACAAAAACACAAGGACAAGCACATATATACAAAAAAGCTTCCACACAGTTTCCATCTATCAGATTCATTCACAGGACATTGATCAGCCTAGGGCTATTATACAAGACACTTGCTTAAAGTGTTGAGCAGTGAAACTGAACTTGAAACCATCTGGTTGCAAAACAATCTTCTAAACCAGACATCCATATATTCAACTTCAGCACAAAGCTACACATTTTAGGAGAAGGAACAGCTGGTTTGAACAATCACTGACTAGTACTAATTTAAGTACAAAAAGTATAAAAAAAGCAATGCCAGTGAAATTTCAACTCAACACAAGGAGATGCAACTAAATAGGCACAAAGCAATTTGTTTCTTGTTCTACTAATTCTACTGTCTACCAAAGGGCTAACAGAATGGCAGAAACAATAGACTGCCAAATTAAATACATTTTATTATTTAATTCTGATCCTTTAGTTAAAATGGCAATTCAAAACTTGCTTGACATCTATTCTAGGATTGATGAAAATGCTAAGAGAGCTAGACTAAATGTTTCGCATTTTATATCATCTAACCTCGACACCTAGGTTCAGATCTTGCTAAGAGCAGCTTTACCATTCTTTCATTTGGGAATGACAAAATATAATACCAGTTATGCACACTGAAGTTAGCTTGATAAAATATACTCCAAGGAATTAGAAGTCATTACACAATTCTATGGATTGTTGTTGTTTAGCACTAATCAACTCTGACTGATGAGATCTGTGTACAATAGTATTCTAGTCCTGACTATCCCAGCTTTGCATATCAAGGACTGGCATGCGATTTTTCATTAATCCAAAAGGCTAAACATTGATGTTTAAACCTTTTATTACCATATCTCCATTGCAATACACTACCTTTGTTTCTTTTAATTTTGAAAATAATGAAGTATTTAGTAAAATAACTCAGTCGTTATTAAGCTGGGGTTTCAGAACACAGATTAAAGTGAAATTTTGATGAAAGTTCTTAGATTACTTTGGAACAAGAAGTTTTTTATGATTGAATCAGAGGTGGTCTCAGGAGGGTTGATATCGAAAGGGTTAAAAGAAAAAGAAGGAAAGAGGGAAGAAAATTAGAGGATATGAGAATAGAGACAGAACTGTGTAAGAAACAGACAGTTGCCAACATTATTGAGACACTTTGCTATATTCCGCTTATTTTTATACATGTTATGGTTAGTTAACCATTAAATTGATGGCTGTCTACTTGAAGGACCTATTAAGATATTTGCACCAATTTGAAGATATTACTTATTTAAATGGAAACAAGAAGATAAAATGTTCCATAATGAGAATCAATGAAGAGAAAAACAAAAACAGGTGGGGAATTCCATTTCCAAATTTTATTTTCATGCATCCTCAGTTCAAGATAAGAACTGACAAGGCTATTCCAGATATCTTCTAATCACTTATGTTATCTTATTTAATCTCAAATTTTGTTTTACATTCATTCATTTTTTTTTCTCTCTCAATCTCCAAAGTATCAATTCCTATTTAACTTGGAAATGTTAACAAAGAGAATCACACAAGAGAAAAATATGCTAAAATTAATAACTAAATTGAAAAATTAATTTCTAAATGAGAGAGAAAGAAATCAGGTGATTCAGTGCTAATTTTATTTTAATCTTCTTTCTCCAGAATCAATATAAATAAGATGTATGTAGGGTGGGGGAATAGGAGAGAAGACACAATTACCATGAAAGTTTACATATTGATGTAAGCCTCCAAGGAGCTGAAAAGCATTTTCAAAGAATATCACTAGGTTCATAAACAGGGCATGTTTACCCCAAACATGATGGAGAGTGAGTGATAATAAAAAGGAAACAATCTATCAGATCATTTGGTTACACTTTACTTATGTTTCAACTACTTCAAATTTCGAAAGTAGAGAAAAAAGTAGGGAAGAAAATGTAAGTATATTTAGGAATCAACCCCAAGTGAAAATTACTGTAAGCTGACAAAGACATGTATAGTTGATTTCACAATGACAAAAGTCCAAGATAGCTACCAACCAATTACACAGAGGGAAGAAAGCAGCAGCAGAAATAGTAGTCCAACTGCTTCCACTTCTACCTGTTTTTATCTAATCAATAGAAATTAAATTTCATTTGAGTTTTATTCAGATCATATGCTCAGTTTCATATATTTAAGTAGAAGAGCTAGGGTCAACGACCGACAAGATTAAGTAATAACAACAATAGCAATAATAACAATAACAACAACAATAATCTTATATATGTGGTGGGGGGATAGAGAGAAAGGGAAGAGGAAGTCTATTCATTATGATTTTTGCACAGATCTTACATCACCTAATGGATAAAAGTATTTTCCCCCTCGTTTACTAATGAAGTCAATAACCTATAATCAGTCAGATCCAGCAGAAAGATTTCCAATACCAGGCTAGACATACAAATGCCAGACCCCTTCACTCCCTACTCATTATTTCCTATAATACTTGCTATGTTTTGATGTTTGCATACTTAAGAAGGATCTAGATAATTCAAAGTGGCACCATTAAAAAAAAATGGCAAAAATAAATAAATAAGTCCTTAATGTACCTCTGGATAACTGCTGAAGACTTTGTTTTCATGTTTGTATCATCATAAGAAAATTAAAACCACAAAGTTCATTCTTCTTCAGGCTATTGGCTACTGTTAGCTAGACAGTGTGAATGCACTAAGAGAAGAAAAATAACTCAATTTATAAACTGAAATGGCATTGACCTCATATTTCCTTCTTTTTTTAAAAAAGTTTCATATGTAATCTTTTAACAATAACATTGTTGGTTACAGGTTTACACTGGATCAACCTATCACTAGTTTACTGTCTCGTTGATGGTGAGAGTGACAAGAGAATGTGTAACTCAACAGAGAAAATAACCACCGTGTATTTTTATTTTTTTTATTCAAAAACACTGGTGTTGTTTTTCTCAATACAGCTTATATCTTTTTGCTTGCATGCACATGCATATATACACATACACACAAACACTCATAGCTTTTTATCAAACTTGATGTTGACCATCTCCTACAAGTGTGAACCCTTTTATGAATGTATATCCAGATCCATTTTCTTCAACTACGGATCCTTTGATCTTGATTAAGAAAACCATAGAAGGGATTGTATTTCTTCTTCACAAATGTATGCATGATACCATGACAATAAACAGCTCTAAGGTCCAAGATCCATGATCCTCATTACAGGTGAAGTTACCTGTGATATTGGGGACGCATAATTCCTATTATCTCTATCTTCACTGAGGAAGAGACATATCCAATGGTAAGACAGGTTGCTAGAAATCCAGTCTGTCTGTGGCCGCTTTAAAGTGTAACCCCACAGCCTGTTTCATTTTCAGGGTACACTTCATTTTTCTTCAACTTACCCCAAAAGCAGTAGAGCAGTGCAGACAGATTGCCCCTACCATAGTCAGATAACCCAATCTACTCTTCTTCAAAAGATAGGTTCTTACAAGAACAAAGGGTCCAATCATTCTCTATGTGGTCTTACATTACATTCATCACCACTAAGTATTTCTATGTCCCCATGAAATATTGACTTCAAATTTTGGCACTAGCCTAGCAATTTCAGGGTGGACATAAGTCAGTTACATTGACCCCAGTACTTAACTAGTACTTATTTTATCGACCCCAAAAGGATGAAAGGCAAAGTTGATTTCAGCAGAATTTGAACTCAGTATATGAAGACAGACAAAATGCTGCTAAGCATTTTGCCTGGCACAGTAATGATTCTGCCAGCTTGCCACTTAATGTCCCCACTTAATGGTGGTTTAGTTATCAATGGTACAACCATGTAACAGTTTGTACTGAATTACATGTTACTAATCACACTCAAAGCAACCAGACTTATGCACAAACATACATGCACTCGTTTACACATACAGACTCACTTGCGTGTATACTCTTTCTGTGTTGCAGAATACTACATTCACTGTTAGTAAAGAATTTGACCAAGTTTTACCTTGAAAATAAAAGCCCTTTTAATTATCTGCAACCCTATTTTGCCTGTCAAGTTTGCCACAGCCTACTATTTACTTGCAGCAGAATAAAAATGCATTCCCATTTTACATCTTCTGCAGATTATAGCAATTTATTCTGTATTTTGTCTTCCACATTGGCTGGATCTATATTTTCTATAAGGCCAACAGAAAATTAGATCAGCTCTACATATCTTACTACAATAGCTATAACTTACACATTTGTGAAATCATTCACACACACATTCATTGAACCATAAATATCAAGCAAATTTGATCCAAAACACCAAGTAACTTCACTTATCTTGCAAAACAGAGAGCAACAACATCTTTTCTCTCAGAGAAATTGCTCCATTGTTAGAGAAGGAAAGGAGTGAATCCCATAAAAATATTTACAACTACATCTACCATTTCCAAAAGTAGATAATAAAGCATAATTTCTTGGATAATTAATATATTGATATGAATAGAGCATAAAAGATGATAGTTGATAATTCTATATTTAAAATTGGATAGTGGAAACATTTGGCAATGTAAAAGATAACCTTCCAATAGAAAAAGAAAAGTCATGGTAGCAACTTTAAGCTAATATCAGTTTCAAAATTTGACACAAGGCCAGTAATATTGTGGGTGGGGTAAGTCAATTACATCAACCCCAGTGCTCAACTTTATCGACCCCAAAAGGGAGAACGGCAAAGTTGACCTTGGTGGAATTTGAACTCAGAACATAAAGCCGGACAAAATGCCACTAAGCATTTTGTCTGGTATTCTACTGATTCTGCCAGCTCACCACCTTATTTTAAGATAAAATTCCAAAGAGGAAAAAGCAATGTCTGTCATAGATATTTGTTAATTTTCATAGATATCTGAAAACTCAGAGCACTTAACTAGATATCACACTTCATTTACTGTGACATAATGGTGCAGATTAAATTAATGAATAAATATAATGAAGTTATGAGTTTCATTATATTTCAGCACCAACAACTGATGATACTCTATCCATCCATCTTCTCCACTATTCCTGGGAGAATCAAGTGGGTAGAGTCCTCAGGCATTTCTTTCATAGGGTCCTATCAGAAGCAACCATCATTCAATCATTACACTTTCCAACCAGACACCCAACCAACTGAAACTATAATCCAGCCATCTCATTCTTGGTCTATCCCTAGGTCTCCTGCTGGATGGCTCAGCTTGAAGAGTCTACTTTGCAATTCTTTCCTAAAACTATTCAATGAAAACTAAAAAATGTGTCCGCTATCAGACAAAATTGGCAGGCAAATCAGTAGAGTGCTCAAGCCTCTTGCTGAGGAAAACTACCTGACAATAGCCACCTACCTGGCAGTTTGTCTCTGGGTATCATTGTAGTACATAATACTATGCTCTTCATTTTAACTGTACTATGATTATTCATTCATACAACATACCATGGTGATCATACTACACCTACACTGCTGACCACCTGCCAGTTACAGGTACCCAACTGCAGCTGTCATCAACCATCCTGTGTAGATGGAAACGCACCACTGGGTTTCCAATTGTGTGGATGCACCTTAACCAACACTAGTCATTTATCGGTCATTATATCATCAGTATTTAATAAAGAATCTATAAAAGTGAAGCTCTTTATTATAATGCTCCTTTTCTATGAGCTGTAGTGTTTGCATGTTTTAAAAATATTTTACCCCTAAGACAACTTTAAAAAATATTTACCATTAGTAAAAAGTAAACAAATATATATCAGCATCCATGTTTGCTTTGGAAAAAATGTAAAGTGAAAAATGGTATTTGGTAAAAATTGAATGAATCAAAATTTCATGTAAGCAAACAATAAAAATTACAAAAAAAAAAAACTGTAAATCTTTAAAAATCCTGTCTAGTAAAACAGTCAAAAGCATTTTATTCATCTTCAAATCCTCAAATTCATCATTACTGAATTCATTATTAGGCTCTAAATCACTACGGGAGAAATCATCATCATCAACATCATCAATGTCACAAATTTGTCTTCATTGCAATCCAAAGTATTAGTGATATCACATTTTTTAAAAGACTAAACAAAAAATAACTTCAGTATTAATATCAAACCATGACTTCAGTACCCATTCACACACTTAAGATATTGATTGAGCAGTTTATTCTTTTAGTAGGCATCACGTCACGATTCCCATCTGTCATCCATTTATTTCCAATGCTCCCTCATGTTATTCTTAAACAGCTCATTAATGCTGACATCTAGTGGCTGTAACTGGAAAGTCACATCACCAGGAATTACTGCCAGCTGCATATGTGTGTGGCTTCTTTGCAAGCATTTTGATGTTTTCAGACCTTTGAGCATTAAAGTAATACAGAGAATATTCTCATAGCAGACCACAAGGACACTTAGACCACATCTTTTCCAACCATATCTTGACACTTTCTTCATCCATCCCTCTCCCACATTATACAATGACATAAATTCCATTTGGCAGTTTCCTTTCGCAAAGTTTTTTTCTTGAACATTAACAACAGTAATAGTTTGGTCTTGTTGGCTCAACAAGATAAAGCTACTGTGTGATGCTGTATCTTATGTCTAGTACTTTTTCATAGTCACTGATCATCCCTTATACATTTATTAGCATTTTATCAAATGGTACATCAACAGCCAAATAAATTTTGAAATATACTGTCTTTATTTCAATTAATTTGGAAAATTTGGAAAAATTTTTAAATAAAATACTTTTGTCATTATTAATCTGGCATTTGGAACAAATTAACATGAAATTTTGATAGATTATTAATTTAAACCACTTTAAAACAGGAAGCTTGAATCATAGAAGAAGGAGTAGTCTCAGGCAGGTTGGTATCAAAATGGCTAAATTTCCTTCAAATAATAGCATTTTATTCAATTTTCTTTATAATTACTTCAGCTAATCTAATAAACAAACTATCAACCAGCTTGAAACAGTACACAGATGCCTGTCAAATCATATCCAGCTATTTTAGATGGAAACCTAGAAACAATAAACATTAAGATGGGAAGGTCACACTTAGAACATTTGATCAAAGGCCAGCTTGGTCAATTCTGACTTGGATCTGAGCAACAACAACTATTTCTACTGACAAGGGTGGGCTCCAATTTCTTGCTGTTGATAAGTTGCTGTTGTGCTGTTTCTGTTATTTAAAAAAAAACAGCTTCTATTCCTCTGAACTGCTTTTATATGCCCCATTCTATTATCAATACTAATCATCTTATTAGACCTCATCAGTGAAGAAAAGTCTAATCAAAACCATCTTAACTCTTTAGCATTTAAGCCAGCTGTATCCAGCCCAAATATTCTACCTGTTTTACATTCAAATTGGCCAAATCCAACTTCTTTCACCTACCTACAATGTCAATCTAAAAATATTCAATGGCATCATCAAAATTTTCAAAATACAAGAAAATGCACAATGTAAATAAAAAAAAAACATTACATTTCACAGAGTAATCTCAATAGTTACCCACAGGCCAAACGCTATCCTTATATGTTCTGCCTTGTTAATAAATTACAATAAGCTCTAGTGCATTGATTTTCCAGGCAGCCTATGATGTTGTTAAGTCTGCCCTCATGATTGCTAGATCTTAAAATGACTAGAAAGACAGAGACTTTGTTTCATAATTGAACTTGAAAATTTCTTAGAGAAGCCAGGTGCATGGAAACTTAACAGCAAAATGGAAGATATTATATTTGATATAGTAACCCAAGAAATTATGCCCTTAATTGTGAATGCTAAAGCCACCTGTTGCTAAATATATTTGTAAGGGGCTTCTTATCAGGGAAAAAAATTGTGTGCGTGTGTGTATGCATGTGTATAATGAACATGTATGCAACACTTGCATTACCTTGACAATGAAAACTAGTTCAGAGACAGACAGAAGCAATAATTGACAAAATAGAGAATTGACAAAACAAAGAAACTGACAGACAGATAAGCAGACAGAGAGGCAGGCAGGTAGATATTCAATTAAACAACCATATTGTCTAATTTCAGCTTCCTTGAAGACAGAATGACTATGCATTGTTATCTCTACAAATTACTTTGACAGATGAAGAAATTAACATTCACACTTGTTTAGCTTCTCAGAATATTGAATAAATACATACATATGTATATGCACACATACATACGTGTGTATGTGTGCATGTGTGAAATTATTACTCCTATTGATAGATTGGAAGATTGGTTAGAGTATCAGTCAATATGCCTTGTGATGTTTCTTCTCAGCCTACATTCTGAGCTTTGTTCCCATCAAGGTCAATTTTGCCTTTCATCCTTCTGATGGGGGTCATAAAATTAAGTACCAGGCAAGAACCATGATCAATTTTACCAACTAACCTCCAACCCTTGAAACTTCCTAAATTAGAAATTATTTTTATAACACACACACACACACACACTGGTGAACCTCTCACCCACACTCCCCAATCCATGTTCACTTACTGCATTCCCCTCTATCCCCATCTCCATCAATCTGCCACTCTCCTTTCACACTATCACCAACTTAGTTATCTCTGTCCAATCCTCTGAACCATTTCTCTTATATTCACCTGAGGGTATGCCTTGACACATTTTTACCCATGTCTTTTCTCTAACTAGGATAGCCATGTATCTCCTCCACAGCAAGAGACTTGTACTAGTCCCTTTATCAACACCTGGTATAAAGCCACAGCCCCAGTAATACACTTTAATGCCAGTGCAGCATAAATAAAAAAAACACCCAGTACACACAGTGGTGTTTTGCATTAGAAAGGGCATCCAGTTGTGGAAACCATGCCAAAGTATACACTGGAGATTGCAGTCCTTTGGCTTGCCAGCTGCTCTTCAACTGTCCAACCCATGCCAGCATGAAAAATGGATATTGAATGGTAATGATATTCATACTTATATACATATTTTTATAAATATCTCTCTTTCGAAGTAGCTGCAAGTGAAATGATTTTACCACACCATGCCAAGAATCTCTTCCCCTTTTAGCTTTAGTAGGCACAGGCATGATTGTGTGGTAAGGAGCTTTCTCCCCAACCACATGGTTCTGGGCCCAGTCATTTGCATGGCAACTTGGGTAAGTGTCTTCTACTATAACTTCAGGCCAAACAAAGTCTTGTGAGTGGATTTCGTCAATGGAAACTGAAGGAAGCCCATTGTATATGTTTATATATGCAATATATTTATGTGTGTGTCTTTGTATTTGTGTTTGTTCCCCACCACCACTTAACAACCAGTGTTGGTATGTTTACCCTATCAGTCTTAGCAAAAGAGACTAATAGAATAAGTACCAGGGTTAAAAAAGTAAGTCCTGGGGTTGATTTATTTGACCAAAACCTTTCAAGGTGGTGCTCCAGTATGGCAACAGTCAAATGACTGTTAAGATAAAAGATGGTAGGTCCCCAATGGCACCCTCTCTCCCCCTTTCACGTCCAATTGCAATAATGTAGTTAAATAGTCTACTGGGATGTGAGATTCTCCAAAATATAACATCTATGGTGTCAGAGAGAGACACACACACACACACACACACGACAGGCTTCTTTCAGTTTCCGTCTACCAAATCCACTCACAAGGCTTTATTGGACCTGAGGCTATAGCAGAACACACTTGCCCAAGGTACCACGCAGTGGGACTGAACCCAGAACCATGTGGTTGGTAAGTAAGCTACTTACCACACAGCCACTCCAGCATCTATATGTGTGTATATTTTATTAAAAACCTGCCCACACTAATCAAGCAGTACTTACACTTCTGACTTTAAAAGACTTGAAAATCCAGAGACAATCATAAACATAACCTCCATCCACCATTAATACAACCACTACTGCCACTGCTAGAATTTCTATTTGATTTATTTTAATTTTTGCAAGCTAATAATGATTTATATAGCGTTGTAGAGTAGCTCACAGCTAGTCTCAGCCCACTTAGATTCAGCTGCCTGGTGTGCCATCACTCTCATGGGCTAGAGTAATGATGCCCACTCAATTCTCCACATGATTTTATATCACTTATGCTGGAAACCACTCAATATTTAATTAGTGTTCAATAGTAAATTCAAACTTTCGATGGAAGATATGTGCGGAATATAAAGTAGTTAGTTTGAAGAAAATAGGATTTACATACAGCGTTGTTCAATAAATACATAAGTCTTTTAAAAAAAAAAAAACTTTTAAAGCCACAACCATGAGAATTACAAGAAAGCATATTAAATCAGTTTTATGTTCTAAAAATATACTTCCAATCTCATTCTTCTTTAAATACATGCCACAATATCTTCTAGGTGACAAACAATGCCACACACCTTTTTTATTTTTATTTATTCCCTTGTTTTAGTCATTTAATGGCAGACATGCTGAAGAGCCACCTTACTCTTTGTAAGCCTGGTACTCTCTTTTACTTAACTGCTAAGCTATGGGGACATAAACACACCAACATTAGTTGTCAAGTGATGATAGTGGGGACAAACAAACACAAACACACACACACACAACAGGTTTCTTTCAGTTTCAGTCTACTAAATCCACTCACAAGGCTTTGTTCAGCCTGAGGCTATAGTAGAAGACACTTGCCCAAGGTGTCATGCAGTGGGACTGAATCCAGAACCATGTGGTTGGGAAGCAAGCTTTTTACCACACAGCCATGCCTGCACCTAAAAAAATTTCACTTGAGGTTCCAGCGAGTATATGAAATCTGGACATTACCGTCATGCAAAATTCTTAATGTAAGGCAATTTATTCTACTCACCATATTCAACCTATCATCATCATTTAGTGTTCACTTTTTTTATGCTTGCATTAGCTGGATGGTGTTTATTTAAGACAGATTATTTTAAAGCCAAATGCTCTTCCTGTTGCCAATCCTTGCTTGTTCTCAAGCAAGATAAATATTTCCCCATGGCCAGACATGTTGGCAAAGAATATTGAAAATGAATAACACTACTTGTATGACATGAATCATTTACAATTATCAAGCAGTGTCAAAACAAAGATGGACACACACAGATGCACATACATTACAGGCTTCTTTCAGTTTCCTCTCAACCAAATCCATTCATATGCCTTTGGTCAGCCTGGGGCTATATTAGACTGAACCTGGAACCATGTGGTTGGGAAGCAAACTTCTTACCACACAGCCACACCTATACCTATATGATAACAAAAATGAAAAGAACACTTCCTAATCACCAAAGTGGCTTATTCCAGAATTGTTGCTAAGCTCTGGTTTCCTGGTAGTAGGTAGAGGAGAATTGACTTTTATAGGTGACCTGGTATCTATTCTCACTAGACAGGTAAATTGAGGTAATATATATTAATAATGTGTTCTGTACAAAAACACAAGTTAATTGCAACAGATTTGAACTCAAATACTTGGGGCAGGTGATCCAACAGATATCATTACTACTTCACATTTGAGTGGAGGTGGTGGTAGTTGCAGTGACAGCAGGGGTGATTGCTTAATTCCAGATCAGAACTGATTCAGCAGACTTTGACCACTCCGACTTACCTCATGTGCAAGGAACCCAGAACCACATCAACTAATATGTCCTGAGGTAGATTAGACAGCTCATTTTCACAGGTTAAAAGACCACAAAGAAACTCCCTTGATAGCCCAGCCAGATAAGAAATTCTTATAAATATTTGAATTTACAGAATTATCCACTCTATGGTAACATTGAGAAAATGACTACAAAAACCATTAACTAAATCTAAGAGAAAATTTGTAATGACTTTATATTTTTACATTTTTAAGAAATTCCCCATTTTTTAAACATTAGTGATAACTTCCTATTCATTTTCTTGCTTCAATGAAAAAAGAAAAACAGGAATGAAATGCAACAGACTTTGTAGAAATCATTAACTGTGTCTTAATTTAATACAATGTATTGAGAAAGGAAAAAAAAAAAAAGATACATAAACAAAAGTGAAAGCCATCAGCTTCAAATAGTTCTCAGAGTATAGCAATAGAAATGTAGAAATGCAGGTAGGTTCCTAACTTGATTGCCAGTTCCATTGGTCAAAATGAATAAATAAATAATAAACTCTTATATCTATAATCATCATTGATTATTTTGGTAAATCTCAAACAAAAACATAATAGGGAAAGAAATGGGGGCAGCAGTAGGAGGTGGAGATGAGAAAGAGAGAGAGATTTCAGTTACTTATTCATCACTTAATAGCAGAAGCTTAAGTTCTGTGATGGACCTCTCTGATGGATATTGGCAGAATAAGTAACAGGATGTATTTATTTACTGAATGAAATATATATAAAAAAAAACAATCAGTTTAAACAAACCAATTCAAAAAGACATGTCCATAACACATTTTCCCAAAATTCTTAACTAGACATTGTAATATCATAATAGGAAATTGACATGGAACTGAAGTGAGAAAATATTTCCATTGTAGTATGAAAGAGATATGAATCTTAAAATACAAAAAAGCATGAAACATTCTTCTTGTCCTTTGTTATTAAAGCAAGTGGGCAAGTTGAACGAGTGTAAAGATCTCAACCAAAGATTTCAACAATTCATACCATTTAATTGGCACTTTACATCCAAAGCTAAAAAACACTTCACTGTCTGTGATTCAATATCATATATAGGTACAACGGTAGCTTAGATTGCAGTACTGAGTTCAAGGACTCACTTGCACAACCAAAAAGAAGTCATGCAGTGTATTACATCTCAGAGACTGAACAATAATAATCAGTAGAATCACACTGAAGTTCAATCTACCAAAAGAAAAAGAAAAAAGCAGTTGAAAAGAACCAATCCAGTTACAGGCCAACAAAGAAACAAAAAAGCATCTATATGGTTGCACCACCTGCAAGAAATAGTAGTTGAATCTCCCATCAAAAAAAAAAAAGACGCATTGGAAAATGTTGTCCTTGGAAAGCTAACAGCTTGAACTTCTTTGATCTTATGTCTGTTCAAACAGTGCTTAACCCTTCCGTTACCAACCTGGCTGAAACTGGCTCTGAGTACAAATATCTTGTTTTCAGAAGTTTTTAATTAAAATCTTTCACCAAACCTTTGTCGCAATTTATGTTCCTAAAACTAGCTGAATGATAAGTTATTTTACTAAATTCTTTGTTATAGTTAAAGTAACTGAAAGAAACACAGAGCATCTCAAAATAAATACAGTAACAAAAGGGTTAAGTAAGCAAAATAAATCTCACTTTTTATATTAATGTAGTAAGGCCAGTACCAAATATAATGCAGCAGGAAAAAAACACCACATATCAAAACAAAAAATGTAAGTAATAACAGTTTCTTGTTTTTGCTTTTTTTAAATATAATTTTATTTATTTTATTGTATCTAGAACAGTAAATGGAAAAAAAACAGTAGAATGCTAAACTATATAAATGTCTTTAAAAATATTTAGTTTTTGTCTCTTTCTGTTCAGGGATCAAAATCTATCTGAGAGCCAAATCTGCTGCTCCTTTTTCAAAGGAAGAGTGGGATGTGTGAACGAAATAAGTACAGCCAAGTACTGCTTTTAATTAAAACTTGCAGCTGTGAGAGTTAAAATTCTTTATAGAGGGGAACAGCAAAAATATATTAAACCTTTAGCATTTAAACAAGCCATATCAAGTTCAATTACTCCATCTGTTTTATGTTCAAACCGTCCAGATCTGGCCTCTCACACCTACCCTTCAATGTCATTCTAAAATAAAAATAAACAATTGCATATTTGAAATCTTGACGCTACAAGATAATGCATGATGAATTGAAAATAATGTGAATATATGAGCATTGTGTTTGACAGAGTAATCTAAATGCTAAAGAGTTAAGAGTGGATTTTATTTTTGCCCTTCTGCATTTGGACTTCAAATCATGCTGGGAATGACCTTGCTTTTCTTCCTTCTTCTGGTTATGATAAAAATACTGATCATGTACTGAACTGACTATACCCCGACACTACAAAAATGTGCCCTTGTACCAATGTAAGCAACTATTATTTACATTCATCAATAATAAAGAAATTAAGCTAACCATTGGTCCCAAAGACTGCATGCTTTCACAGAACCATAAACGGTTTCCTACACAGGCACAAAGCCACAAGTTTTATGGTTGGTGTTTGCTGTGAACAGAAACTGCACTGCTTGAATCACCAGATCATCCTCCCTTTGTTCTGTTTTGTTTTTTTAAGTATTTATGTCACATTGTGTCGGTGATTTATAAATGATCTATATGTAGAATTGATGATATAGAATGCACTGTTTCATGTTCTAAGTGGCTTATTGGGGAAATGTTAGGCAAAGGACATAAAAGAGTGGCATAATCCATGATGGATCTAATGTATTGTTTGTACACTAATGTTGTTGCTCTTTGTGTTGACCAGATGTGATGCATATGAGTGCTCTGAATATATTTGTGCACCACTTTGCCTTTTTTGCTGTCTGTGAATGTTGTAGAAGTATTGAACAAAACTCCTAATATTCTCTTCTTATATGTGTGCATAGAATTTTTATTTTGTTACATATGATTGTTCATAGCATTTGATGATCTCTACTAGAACTGATCCACTTCGAAATTATCTTAGCCACAGATGCAATGAAATGGTGGTGACAAGATACAAATAACTAATCTTGGTTTGTTATCCATTACTACATCAGCAAAACTATTTTTGCACTCTGTAATTTTCTACATTGATATTTAACTGAACACTAAGATGACAGAACATTAACAATCTTGACCAAAGATTCTTCTAATAACTGACATTATTGAGCTGGATTTTCTTCACTTAAATATACCTGTTTTCTGTTAAATGCAAATCCAAGGTCTTTATCAATGGTATTAGCATAGTAACACATAGATACACAAGTAAATTATCTTAGAAATGGAATCAAAGCAAGTCAGACTATATTAGAGGCTTTTTTTCAAAGATCTTTCAACACAAATCTAATACATAATTACTTTTCATTTGTTATTTTTTTCTAGTTAAAGTCTTTTCAAGTTATTTGTCAAGAAGGGTAACATCTCTACAATGAAATTAACAGTGGATTTAAACAAACCTGCCTACCCACTCACTAGAAATATTCCAATTTTCATACCGAAGCATAAACAGGTAGAAGTACAACAACTGATATCCAAATGAGATGAGAAGTGATATGAATCCAACTTCTAGTAACAAAGTAATACATAACTTTATTATATCAAAATGGCCCAGGGTGAGCAGGTTCAAATGACTAAGTTACCATCAGAGTTCTAGATATAAACAAAGACTAAAAGTGAAGAAACTATGATGTTAATTGTTTGTTTCAAAAATAATAATGGAGAGACAGAATCCAAAATAAAACTTTTTTTTAAAAAATGAACATTTCTTAAATTATATACATTTACAGAGACCTACAACCAACGTTAGTTTCTAAACAAAGGAAAAGCACTCCAGAATTAAAACGCTACTTACAGTTTAGCAGAGTATACCAGAAGTGATACAAAAACTAAGGAAACTGATCTCACATGGGTACCAATCTTTTGTTATGCTTGTGTGTGTGCGTGTGAGTGTGTGTTCACACATGTACACATACCAGACAAAGGAAGTGTTGAGTATGTAACAAAGAGCTCAGTATATACTCTGTACTTGTCAGTATTAGCAACAAAGAAGTTTCCAAGTAGGAAAGGGAGAATATAGCAAATATATAGTTATTTATAGCAACACAACTGAACAAAGACATAGGGTATGTATGTATATGTGTGTGTGTGTGTGTATATATATATATATATATATATAAATATATATATATATAATTACATAAAATTAAAATAACAACACCTCTTATCTTGGGTGGGTAGATGAGGTAGTGAAGTGAATAAAGAAATAAATATTAGGATGACAAACTGTTACAGAGTAACATCTGCCGGCATTAATTGAAAAAACGTCACTAATCTTTAGATAATCTTTAGAGTGTAACAGGTTTAAAGCAGGCACATGTGAATGGCCTTTTTCAGAAAAATGTAAGCCTGTTGCCCTGCCAAAGTGTAAGGATACAGATTGTTTTGAAGACAAAAGAGCCAAACTCTGAAATTCACCAGATTGTTTTTGGTAGTTATTCCATAATACGGTTTACTTAAAATGGGATGAGAATATCATCACTATCGTCATTTAACAGTCACTTTTCTATGCTACAAGGGTCAGATGGAATTTGTCAGGGCAAAATTTTCTTTAGCCAATTTGGCCCTTCCCTCACCCGTTTCCAAGCGAGGTAATATCTCACTGTGATCACATGTTTTTCATGGAAAACTGTAAAAAAATAACATTGCTTTTAGGATAGTCTTGCTTGTTTACAACTTTCAAATGATATCGAGGTAAGGGTACATACATGCACACACACTCACACATTTAAGCATGTGTGTGGGATGCATGAGATATGGCTCATCAATAAACAAGCTGCACTGCTAAAAAAAATTCAAGGTAATTTTTTGTTAGGTGCACCATCCAGAAAGTTCTGTGAGCTGCATGCAATCCACAGGTTGCCCATGACAGGTTTGATGAGTTTCTTTCTATTACTGAAACAAGCCCATGTGTAGTTTCTTCCATTGAGATACACTTGGGTACTGAGTGCTTCCACAAAGACCACAAAGATAAAGCCAAGTGCTATATACACTATTACAGCTACATACATCAAGAGTGGCATTTAAGCAAGTAAACAGTTCTTAGTATCCAATCAGAACTAAGAACTTCTCAAAAACACAACAGTTAAGCCAAGTAACTACATAAATGAATGACTATTTTCCAGCAGAATGTTAGTCAAAGCTCCTAGCAACAAATCTAATCTTTATCTCAGAGAGAGGGAGATGGGTGGAGGAAGAGAGAAGCTAAAATGAAAGCTCTGAATTATAAAAACATTAGAATAACAGCTAAATGAGAGACACGGAGAAAATGATTGAGCAGCTAAGACAGCTGGAGAACTGCTGTAAGAAATGTTGTCAGAGTCCATAATAAAAGATAAATAGAAAAGTCAGTGTCAGTTACTACACAGATCAATACAGTTGACCAGCTAAAATAGCAGCTGACCAACAACAGAAAAAGCAGATGTTATTAACCTTAGTCAACTCTGACTGAGCAGACTTATGATCAAAGGCATTTCAATGGTGACTATCCTATTGGTTTGTACACTAGGGCCTACTGTGTCACTGTCTCCAGCTATGTAAGATGATACATAGGACTATGATGATTTGAGATAAATTTGGCTGCTATTTCAACTACAGAAAGACTGCCCCACTGGCTTGGAAAAAGGGAGAATGCCTTCTTAGATTTTCTTTCCTAGTTCTTCTACAGTTAAAAACTCCACTAAACCTGAAAAAAAATTGTTTACAACTATTATGTTTGTATATTTATACTGGCCTTCATGTGTCATTCATAGAGATCATCGTCTCTGAACAGACCTATGATCAAAAACATTCCAGTAGCAACCATCCCACTCTCTCACTCTTGTAAGGATATGATTTAAGAGATCTTTTATTTTTTACTTGTTTCAGCCATTACGCTACGACCACGCTAGGACACTACCTTGAAGAATTTTTAGTCAAAAGTAGTATTATTTTTTAAAGGCTGGTACTTATTCTACTGGTCTCTTTTGCTGAACTGCTAAGTTATGGGGATGTAAACACCAGCACTGGTTGTCAAGTGGTGGTAGGGGGACAAACACAGACATAAAGACACACACACATATATATATGGTTGGCGTTAGGAAGGGCATCCAGCTGTAGAAACATTGCCAGATAAGACTAGAGCCTGGTGCAGCCTTCTGGCTTCCCAGATCCCCGGTCAAACCGTCCAACCCATGCTAGCATGGAGAACGGACGTTAAACGATGATGATGATGATATAGATATATATATATATATATATATATATATATATTATATATATATATATATATGTATATATATAAACATACATATATATATATATATATATATATATATATAATGGGTTTCTTTCAGTTTCTGTCTACCAAATCTACTTAAAAAAACCTTTGGTCAGCCAAGGCTATAGTAGAAGGTGCCTTGGGACTGAATCCATAACCATGTTATTGGGAAGCAAGCTTCTTACCACACAACCATGGGGGAAGGAGATTTCAAGCCCACTGAATGACCACATAATGGTTCAGTCATTGGCTTAATTTCAGGTGATGTTAAAGTGAAGTATCTTTTGACATTATCATTCCCAATTGAGTATTACTGTCCTTGAAAATTTATGTAAGTTCTGATGCTGTTGACCAAGATCACTGGTTATAACAGCAATGTAGGTAACAGCTGCAGAACACGGAGAATTGAATGTTCTCAACTGGAATGCCCTTTGTTTGATTATCAGGGCTGACCTGAGAACTGTACACAACAACAACAGTTCCCTTCAGGTAAACGTGATTGATCGAAAGCATTCCAGCTGTGGTCCTCCCATCCATCATACTGTGTGTTGCAGTTGCTTCTATTGATGTTACTTCTTATACCAGTTGTCTAAGCAAATGTTTATTCTCTTAGTTACTATCATTATTATTCTTAAAGGCTCTTGTAATGTATACCATCTCCATACAGTCTATGTGTGCGTGTGTGCGCACAAAGAAAATAATACAAGAAGTGAACCACTCATCTCTTTGTTTCTTACTGGGCTCAAAAACTGCTGTCATCACTACCACCTAAAAGAAACAAATGTATACCTCCATAAAAGAGTTCTTTTGGCTAATACTCAAATACATGTTTCTGCTCAATGTGAATAAGCCTTAACCTTCTTACTAACACTTCAGGAATTATAAACACACACACACACACACTCACTCACATACATACATACATAGACAAAGACTACAAAGAAACCTCAGAAGATAATCAATATACAATATATCCTTGGTTAGTAGCAACAACAGTACCATATAGGTGCAGGCCTGGCTGTGTGGTTAGAAGTTTGTTTCCCAACCACATGGTTCCGAGTTCAGTCCCACTGCATGGCACCTTGGGTAAGTAAGTATCTTCTACTATAGTCTCAGGCTGGGCAAAGCCTTGAGAGTGGATTTGGGAGATGGAAACTGAAAGAAGCCCATCATACATATATATATACACATATATGAGGTGTCCCAGAAGTCACATACCATTCAGGTTTTCATTAAAAATAATTTATTTTATTTTATTCAATTTATTGCAGAGAGTGCTCAATATGAGCATTTGTTATGATTAATTTCAAGAAAGTGTTTTTGAAAACAATAAAGGTGTATTTTAAAAATAAAAAAACCAGGATTGTGCATGACTTCTGGGACACCCTGTATATTTATATGTGCATGTGTGTGTGTCTTTCTGCATGTGTTTGTCCTTCACCACCACCTGACAACCGGTGTTGGTTTGTTTACGTCCATGTAACTTAGCAGTTCAGTAAAAGAGATTCATCGAATAAGTACCAGATTTTACAAAAGCAAAAAGTAGTAGGGTCGATTCATTCGACTAAAATTCTTCAAAGTGTTGCTCCAGTATGACCACAGTCTAATGACTGAAACAAGATGTTGAAATGCATCAAGAGAGGCACAAGTGTGATTCTGTGGTAAGAAGGTTACTTCTCAACCACATGGTTCCAGGTTCACTGCTCGGTACCTGGGACATATCTACTATAGTATCAGACCAACCCAAACCTTGTGAGAGGATTTGTGCGTCATTATTCAGTTTTATTTCAAGATTTCTTGCCAACAGAAAAAGAGCTGGTTTCTAACCTAGATTCATTGGAATTTCAACATCAACAACAGGGTACAGTTAGTTCTAAGAGATGAGGAATTATGTACATAATTTACATTTGAAGGATATTTGACCTCATCTTGTTTGTTGTTATATCAAGAAGGGTAGAATCTCTACAATGAAATTAACAGTGAATTTAAACAAACCTGCCTACGCACTCACAAGAAATATTCCAGTTTTCTTACTGAAGCATAAACAGAAGCATTAACCACTACACCATATGGTGTAGTGGTTAAGAACACGGGCTACTAACCCCAAGATTCCAAGTTCGATTCCAAGCAGTGACCTGAACAATAACAATAATAATATCGAAAATACCTTAGGAATGAGAACCCAGGTTTGAAATTTCCCCCAAGACACCTGAAGAAGGCTGGAGAATATATCAGCTGAAACGTTGTGTTAACAACAAACAAGATGAGGACAAATATCCATTCTAATGTAAATAATGAACAACAGGGTATGCATATATGTATGGGTGTATGCATGCATTCAGAATTCAAACTCAGAACATAGCAACAGGTGACAATTCTACCAGCTCACCACCTTTATAATAGTAATAATAATAATCTTTTCTGCTATAGGCACAAGGCTTGAAATTTCAGGAGAGAATGAGTAGTCGATTACTGACCCCAGTACTCAACTGGTACTTATTTTATCGACCCCAAAAGGATGAAAGGTAAAGTCAACCTTGACGGAATTTGAACTCAGGACACAGCATGAGGTGAAATACTGCCGAGCATTTCACCTGGTGTGCTAACGATTCTGCCAGCTCACCACCTTTATCATAACAATAATAATAACGCAGTCCAATAATCAATAGTTCAATAATTTAACATCACATATAAACAAAGAATTGACTATTGCATATTTTTGGTATTGAAAGGGGGGGGGGAATCATGGTAGAAGAAGATGAAATTTTCAAGCTAATTCCAGTATGTTTCAGTGAAGAACCTCTTTTGACTATCCACAGGAAAATTTCTCAAACACTTTGCAACCATATTTCTAATGATATACACTGCCTGTGTGTGTGATTCAAGTAGTTTGGAGGGAAAGCAAATATCAAGTATTTGAATGGGTTTAGTAAATAATCTACTTTTTGTTATTGAGATGGTGTTTAGAACATAAATGGCTCTTCCATAAAACTAGTGGAATATTTATATGTGAACGTTTTAAATGTATGGTAGGTAGAACAGGAGATGATCTTTGGTAGGCTGGTATCATAAAACTAACACTCAGCCACTGATGTATGTTTTCTTCAAGGAAAAAGGAGCAGATAATAAAGATGTTTTTATTCTAGGTCATTTTGGGCTCTGAAACTGTGTACATCTTTGAACCAATGTTCTGCTGACCTCACAATAAGCAAACTAGTAAAACAGAGTGCATCATCATAAAGAAGAATATCATCAGAAAATAAAGTGAAGGAGGGAGGGGAAGAAATGAAAGGGGAAGAAATAGGAAGTAAAAAGAGAAAAGGAAGCGAAAAATGAAGAGATGGAAGAAAAAGTAAGAAAATGAGTAAAAGTAGAGAGATGAGAAATAGAGAGGGAGATGGAAGGGGAAAGAGACAAAGAGGACGGATAAGTGAGAAAGAGAAACAAAGGAAAATAGTTGGGGGGAGGAGGAAGAGAAACAAACAAAAAGATTGAAAGACAAAGGAAGTTACAGTGAGAGTAAGAAAGAGAGAGAGACAGATGAAGAAAATGTGGAGAGACAAAAAGAAAAAAAGTAAAAAAAAAGGTAACAAAGATAAGTGGAAAGAAAGGGGGAGACAAAAAAGGGGGGGGTGACCGAAAGTGATAGACAAAGAAAAAGAGAAATAGGCTGCAGAAACAAAGAGAGAGACGAAAAAGAAAGAAAGCAAGACAGAATGAATGAGAGACAGGGAGACAATGAGATAGAGAGCACAAGAGAAAGGGAGAGAGCAAAACAAAAGAGAGAAATAAAGAAACAAAACAAAGAAAAAAGAGCAAGACAAGAAGAGAGAGAGCGAGTAAGACAGAGGAAGAGAGAGAGAGAGAGAAAGACAGAGGAAGAGAGAGCGAGGCAGAGGAAGAGAGAGCGAGGCAGAGGAAGAGAGCGAGCAAGACAGAGGAAGAGAGCGAGCAAGACAGAGGAAGAGAGCGAGCAAGACAGAGGAAGAGAGAGAGAGAAAGACAGAGGAAGAGAGAGAGCGAGGCAGAGGAAGAGAGCGAGCGAGGCAGAGGAAGAGAGCGAGCAAGACAGAGGAAGAGAGAAAGACAGAGGGAGAGAGAGAGAGAGAGAGAGACAAAGAAAGAAGAGACGGAGAAAGAGGAGACGGAGAGAGAGAGGAAGACGAAGAAAGAGAGGAAGACGAAGAAAGAGAGGAAGACGAAGAAAGAGAGGAAGACGAAGAAAGAGAAAGAGTGAGACAAAGAAACAGAGCAAGAAGAATACAAAGAGGGAGCGATACAAAGGGAGATGGATAAAGAAAGACAAAGAGAGAGAAAAAAAAGAGATCTAACGAGGAATAGAGAAAGGAAATAAAGAAGTGGTGGAGTGAAAGACATGAAAGACTGGGAAGAGACAAGAAAAGGAAGAGGAGAGAAAAGAACAAAGAAAAATACATATAAAGAATTAGAAAGATAGAGAAATAAGAAAAAATATAGCGAAAAAGCAAGAAAATGAGAGCAACAGAGAAAAGATTGAGTAGCCCTTTTGGTAAAAAAACGTTTTAGTTATAACCAGCCCGTCTTTTTGGTATATCTACGACTACATTTATCCATGTTGTGCTTCTCTCTTGGTTTTCTATATTACACACACACACACATTTTATATATATATATATATATATATATATATACAGGTTGTGAATTGAGCGAACATAGCTGCTACTTCTACCAGGCCAAGCGAATGCGTAGAGATTCCCTCATTACGAGAAAAAAGGTTGAAGAGGAGAAAAAAAAGAGAAAGAGAGAGATGGAGAGAGAAAATGTGCAAGAAAATAAACAGAGAAAGCGAAAGAAAAAACAAATGAAGAGAGAGAGAGAGAATGTGTGTGAATGAGTGGGCAAAAAGGACTATTCTCTATATGTATCTATAAATAGGCGAGAGAGAAGGAGAATATGCGTGCGCGCGCAGGCGAGTGAGACAAAGAGATACTCTCTTTAGATGTGTCTATAAATAGGGGTTGAATGAGAGGAGCAGATAGAGAAAGAGAGCGGTAGGTAGAGAGAGACAGCAATCGGTTGCTATCGTATTAAAGATTCTGGCAATAGAAACAGCAGCAAACGAGAATTGAACGTAATTCCCATTCCATAAACATTCGTCTGTTGATCACAGATTTTGCAGACAGCCCGAGATTGTCTTCGTTAAAAAAAAAAAATGTTGCAAACTCATTGACATGATATTTTGCCTTGATGAATGAATGACACGGTATGAAATCTTCTGACATATAACAGTTAAATATCAACGCAATCTCAAGTCCATGAACCTGCGTTCTGTTCGTCTTTGATGCACCAAAATCGCAAGAGAAAAATGTCTTTCATTGGGTGTATATTTTAATCCAAATATAAACCCCTCAAGCACACACACACACACCTGCAGAAATTCCAGCGGTCTGTATTCATAATAGCAGGATGGATTGAGACATTTATAACATAACGTTATGTTATCTACAGACAGATTTGAACTCACGACTCATGAGGTAGTAAAGAACCCTCGAGATTCGTAGTTATGCGAGCAGTTGTGGGAAAGGGTCGCACTGGTGGTGAAAAAGAACGGCAACTAGTGGGACAGATGTGCTAAATGCTAAATTCAATGTTAAATTTGACTAGCAACTAAAGTTTATGAATATACTCCCACTAATACATACATTCCACAGAAGGGGTGAAATTTATTGTACTAACATACATATTCCTCGATTTTTTAGACATCTGACCCACAAACTCGTTTGACCAGATCTCTGCAGACACTACAGCGCAGTATAATCGATTACCTCTAACTATAATATTGAATTCTAACATAGGCACAAGACCACACATAATTTTTTAGGATGAGCGTAGTCGATTAAATTGACCGAGTGCTTGACTGATATGATTTTTTTTTATTGATCCCGGGTGGATGAAAGAGTGGCCTCGGTGAATTTTGAACTGAAAATGTTAAAGATCATAACGGAATATAGCAAGACATTTCGTCCGAAGCTTTAGCGATTCCACCCACCCAAGCCCTAGAAAAATAAAATCAGAGACCCTGCAGGAATCGGGAAATCTGTAAGCTGCATCCCGGACACTGCATTACCGATTACAAAGTATAGTTGTTGCTTTATATCATCATAAAAACAAAACGGCTGTTGAGTCGTGAGCTCCAATCGGCTGCAAATATTTGGTTGCGTTTCCGAAAAGTTTTAACCCTGCATCGCCACAATACACCAAGCAGGTCAAATTAGATATTAATTTTTCTTCTAGGGAAACTCACTCGCAAAAATTCTAGCGTCCTGACCAATAAACGATTAAACTTTTATCGGGTTAATTGCCATCAACACGGAAGACGTCCATCGACTGTGTGTGCTATTTTTAAGGGAGGATCGATTTATTTCTACCATTCTGAAAGAATGAAAGAAAGCTATATAACTGTGAGATATCAAACTTACTATTATAATATGTCTAGTTTGGTTATCAGTCGAAAAGCTGGAACAAGGGAGTTTCATAGCCTACAACCATTGCATATCACTGGTGAGGGAGGGAGCATTATGAAATCGACAAGTGACTCCCAAGCTCTCGGAGCCGAAAACTATTCTCTTTCGCACGTGAAAATAGCTTAGATAAGGAATAAATTACTCGGGGAAACACTATGCGGGGACAAAGTCTTCAGTGGTTATAAAAACTCGTTCAACAAGTCACCCCTAATAAACTTAGGGGTGACTCGTTGAATGGCGTCGATGTACAAAAACAATGATCAACTATTCAAAAAAGATCAGCCATGACCCTTAATTTTTTCATGTTTTTATGTTACTTTCTCGAACCCTTGGTTGTTGTTTAGTCCCAGACCAGCCCTGATAGTGCAAATGTGTAATCAAAGGACATTCCCGCCATGACTAGACCGGATTTTCTTTTGGAATAGTATGTTTAAAAAAAACACTAAAATAATAAAATGAAAGGAGGGGGGTGATGCTACCCTCACATTTGCTACAACAAATTGTGGATCCATTTTTTTCCATAGATATTTCTTCTCGATGCGAAAGCAAATTTTTTTTTTACTTCCATCTACGTTTATCGGTCGTGTGAGTGTACATGTACGTGTATCTTAGTGTATTTGTCATTACCAAGGTGCAAACAAACGCAGCAGCAGTAGTAGTAGTAGATAAAAATATTTTCTATCAGTCGAAAGCCATTAGTTTCATTAAAAAGAAAGGGATTAATTACTAAGAGAGATCAGATACATGAAAAGTGTCTGACGTAGAATGTGTATATGAGAGTGAGAGTGAAGGAGAAGGTAAAAGAGAGGGGGAGTATACGTGAGGGAAAAAAGAAGGAAGTGTATCTATGAAAAGAGAGCGGGTGTATTAAGAGAAGGAAGATCGTGAATGAAAGGGGTATAGGGAATAGATACATCTTCGATTATTTAACCTATTATGCGATGGTTATAGAATTTCCAAGGATAACAAAACAATGGTAGTAAAACAGACTCTCTCTCTCTCTCTCTCACACACACACACACACACACACAAACACAGAAATTTAAAGCAATAAATAAATTTTGCATTAAAAATATGGGGGGAAAAAATACACGGCGTGATGGAACTGATCTCTTGTCCGAAATGCTACACGCAAATTCTGAGACAGTGGCAAATTACACACACACACACACTATGGAGTAAGCTAAGGTTTTTGTTTCCAAGATACAAGCTTCCGTAAAATAAAGAAACTAGCAGCAGCAATAATTTCGTTTCGTGTAGTGGCAGACGCCGTCGTAGAACAAGAGGTATGATCCCAGCAAGGCGAATTAGCGATACAGTTTCAATTCTTGGTTGAAGCTAATTTATTTTAAATTTTTCGTTTTACTCCCATACAATGGCAGCAATGCTCTGCGGAGAAACACATGGAAGGTTTTTAATCAAAATAAAACTATAATTTCTTTCGACTTAGTATAGATGCAGTTTTGTAGATGACGACTATATAGAAGAGTGAATCGATTCCGATTATCCAAGCAAGATGGTTTGGGTTATTTTATTTTTATTCGGTGTTTTTGGTATTTTTTTCCTGTGATTTACACTAATATTTTATTTTTGTTGAACTTATACGCATGAATGTAAAAGAATGTGTATGTGTGTGAGGGAGAGAGAGAGCAGAATGAGATAACGTGATGTTCATGCCATTTTATTAGGTATTGAATTTATATGCAGCATGAAGAAAGTGGTTCCAACTGAGCGAAACCAGGTCGTAGACTGCTGTTGCTATTATTAGAAATTGTAATACGGAAACTGTTATTATGCATAAAGAAGCCATTGTTACTACGTTGGGGGAAGTGATGGAGACGCGTACAAAGAGAAACAAGTGTGAATGCATTGCAAGTAGATATATTTAGCTCGGTACCTCGCAACTTCGGGTTTCAATCCTGTCTGAGTAATTTGCAATAATAGCACTTGCTCTCTCTCTTTCTCACACACACACATAGTAGCATAGCTAACGGGGGCGGGGCGCCCCGGGTGACGGTTTTTCCTTTGGTGGGTGAGGGGTAATCTATGCTTTATTATATAAGCCTATAGAGGTTCAAGTCCTAGGTGGGGACGCAAACTCATGGGCTTCACCAAGCGGCACACTCTCTAGCTATGCCACGGACGGGGACACAACACACACACACGGCAAGAAGGCGAATAGCTACTTGCATTATTTCAGTATATCACAATATATCATTAAGTAAATCGGACCGACGGTAAAATTAAATCATGCCAAGTGGGAAATGAAACACCTTAAAGCATATATGTCACTTTCTTCCTATCAATATTGACCATAGGCACAAGGACAAAAATCTTAGGACTCGATTAAATTGGGCCAGTGCTCAACTGGTATTTTTACTCTGAAATTGCCTTAAGGGACATAGTTACGTTATGCATTCAAATCCTGCCGGGGTCGACCAACTTCATATCCTTCAGAGTTTGATTAAAAATAAAATAAAGTACCAGTCAAATATTGGAATCAAATACACCAACTGTACCATTCCTCCAAATTCGAAGCCTTGAACCCATGCTAAAAATCAATTTTGCCAATAACGATGTTCGCTTGTGCTTCATTGACACAAGCATCTAAATTCGAATCGATGCCAAAACATGCCTGATTATTATTTATTTTACCAACTCCGAGTGAGATCTGAGTTTCAAACCAAATTTGGTTCGGTGCCCTGCCACTCCCGTGCTTTTCAATTATAATGATTCTTTACAAGAGCAAAATTATACCTGATTTTCAAATACAGTAAACCAGGAAATTGAGACCTTCGTGCTTATTATTATTATTTATTTATTTATTTATTTTTCGAAAACATAAGTAAAAAAAAAGCAAAATGTCACAAGCTGAAATCGAAATCATGCCGCAAAATGGGCTACTAACTACCAACACCACCACCACCGTCACTAACGCGTTGTTTAATTTCGTCCAAAGTTAACCATAATAAACTAAGCCTGGTGTAAGTCTAGTAAACAGAATCGCCGAAAAAAATCGAAGACACCTCCAATAGAATTTTAGCCAGAAATTGTGTGGCACAATTCTCTATAGAAACGTCAACGAAGTAATGATTTGGTCAAAGCCAAAATTTTGGTGTGGGGAGTTGGGAGAATAGTCAATTATATCTACTCCAGTACTTTTGCTTATCGGCTGCAGTGAAATCCAAAAGAATTTGAATGAGTCATCGAAGAATCACAACACAAATCTAATGCTTTGTGTTGTTTATCCAAGAGTCGGCCCTGAGCAAGTAGGCTCATAAGCGAAGACGTTCCGACCGTAAGCAGTCTTCTTTTACTTTTATTGAGACTATCTAGGAGGCTACATAAACCAATATATCCTTGTAGTATGCGATGAGTGGTATTTGGCGGCTATCTCGAACTCGTAACGTGAACCCCGTGGAGATTTCGTCGTTGGCCGCAGTAAATAATGTACCCTTCTGTCTCACTCGCTTCTCCACCTCTTGGCATCCTAAGTGCATCCATCCACCTTTTCCCGGTATTAACCACCATGTTCAATCCTTCATTCTCAGAACATTGGCCCTCAGGAATCTCCCTGCTTATGTCTACTCCTCACACACACACACCTGCAAGTGTTGACCTGTAACAGTTAAAACGGAACATTAATATCACCGAGCTTAACTAGTCTCAGAGGAACTGCAAGAGTCACAGGATTGTCCCTTCCTCCAGACTCAGTCAACCTAATTTCAAGTAACAAGAGCTCAGCTGCGTGACGAAAAAGGACCTTGTGAAATTTCTTACAATCACCAAATTTTCTATACTTGACACATTGAGAAATAATGAAAAGTTTTATTAACAAAACTAATAATTTTCTTTTTAAGGCGTGGGTTGTGTGGTAAGAAGCTTGCTTCCCAACCACATGGTTTCAGGTTCAGTCCCACTGCGTGACACCTTAGGCAAGTGTTTCCCCGAGTTGACCAAAGCTTTGTGAGTAGATTTGGTAGACGAAACTGAAGAAACCTTCCGTGTGTGCGCATGTGTACTTGTATTTATTCCCCGACAACCGTTGGTGGCTTGCTTACGTCCCCGTAACTTAGTGGTTCGGTACAAAAGGACCGATAAAATAAGTACCAGACATTTTTAAAAGAAAGTAAATACCGGGGTCGATTTGTTCAACTAAACCCTTTGAGGCGGTGCCCCAGTATGGCTGCAGTCCAATGAGTAAAACAAAAAGGTAAAAGATTTCTTTTTTTTTTTCATTGGCAAAGAGGGCACAAATGTTTAGAAAAAAAAATAATAGCCGGTCAATATGAAGAGGACTCGTAAAGTACTATTCTTACATATAGGGACACCTAAAGCGAAGAAAGTCAGAAAAGACCCACGAGATTTGAACTCGGAAATAAACTTTCTTATTGTTGCCTAGGCTATGCAACATCGGCGCCATTGCTTTGTTACAAAAAAGGAGAGTGGATATTAACAACAATAATAACAATAATAAATAAAACAACAAATTAGCAGCAGTAATCGTTGATCAATCTATGGCAAGGTCACCCATCCAGCAATAGCAACTTCTTTGTTTAAAGCTCCGTAGTAAAACGAAAGAGAAAGAAAAAAATATCTGTCCTGTTTATCAGCCTGCTGTGGGCATGTGAAGGACGGCAATTGGGGTAGAAAGTAGGGAGTAAATGGAAAGATATTTCTTTTATGTACACGCTCACACAAGTGCGTGTGTATGTATGTCGATATAAATATATGGACACAAACACACACATATATGTGTATGTGTGTGTGTGCACGCGCGCGCAACTATATATACGTGTATGTGTGTGTAGACTATATTTGTGAGTGTATATAAGCATATGAATAGATATTTATGTCTGTTTACATGTACGAATATATATATATATATATATATATATATATATATATGTGTGTGTGTGTGTGTGTGTGTGTGTGTGTATAAGCATATGCATACATATTTATGTCTATATGCTTATATGTGTACATAAATATGTATAATATAAGCATATGGATATATTTATGTCTCTGTATGTGTACGTATAAGTGTGTGTGTTTGTTTATGTATGTGTGTATGTATGTATATTTATTTATCTAGTTTCAGCTCACAAGCTGTGGCCATGCTGGGGCACCGCCATGTATATATATATATATATATATATTATATATATATATATATATGTGTGTGTGTGTGTGTGTGTGTGTGTGTGTGTATAAGCATATGCATACATATTTATGTCTATATGCTTATATGTGTACATAAATATGTATAAATATAAGCATATGGATATATTTATGTCTCTGTATGTGTACGTATAAGTGTGTGTGTTTGTTTATGTATGTGTGTATGTATGTATATTTATTTATCTAGTTTCAGCTCACAAGCTGTGGCCATGCTGGGGCACCGCCATGTATATATATATATATAATATATATATATATATATAATGTGTGTGTGTGCACACAAAAGACATCAAAATGAAGAATGGAGAATAATACATCTTCAAAACTTATTTATTAAAGCATTTTCTTTATTGTGCAAGAAATCCACTGAGGCAAACTCAGGATTTACCAATCGAGAGGAGTACAGTTTAATTGCTTATGTTAAACGATTCTAAATGTTTCATATCTTTCAATGTGGTTAGCCAAGTCTAATAAGGTAATTTTCCCAGATTTCAAATCCCTGTTCCATTATGTTGTATGTGTGTGTGTGTGTGTGTGCATGCGTACATGTGCATGCATGTGACCATCATCTTTTAATATCTATGCTTTCATGCTTGCATGGATCATACAGAACTTGTTGAGGCCTATTTCTATGGACAGATATCCTATTTGTCACTAATCTTCGCCTGTTTCCAATCAAAGTAATATTTCCTATGGCCAGACAGTTTTCACAGAACACTAGAAATGAAGAATATATCGCTTGTATGATGGTGCTGCTTCTTTACAGTCATGATGGAATATATTCTTTTATTCTTTTACTTGTTTCAGTCATTTGACTGTGGCCATGCTGGAGCACTGCCTTTAGTATGACAAGCTTTTTTTTTCAGTTTTGTCAACCAAATCTATTCAGGAGACTTTAGTCAGCTCAGAGATATAGTAGAAGACACATACTCCAAGAGTGTTCACCTTGACAGAAGATGAGCTCAAAGTCTAACAGGACAAGACCCTATGTCCCAGACTCTTCATTGACACTAACCTACCTGCACTCTTATCGCAAGTGAGACAAAGAGGGAAGATCATTGATTTGCTACAATACAAAAGACCATGGAAAGATCCATGCTAGGAATATCATTGCAAGAGCATATCTGAAATGAGGTAGTTCAAGAACTGAGCAGAGTAAATGATGTGATCACAGAATACCAAAAGAACAAGATTTGCTGAACCAGGCATGTTGCAAGGTTCACAGACAACAGGTGCATCCATGCAGTTGACATGTGGTATCCAAGAGACTGAAAAAGTCCATTCGGTAGGCCTCCATGATGACGAGGTGATTTAGCTAAATGATATGGGCCAAGATGGAAAAGGAAGCAATCATAAATATTGTTTAAGCTAAGACTTTCAAAGACAATATGTATGATGACTAGTGGTGTATAACAACATCTGAAAGTCTGATCAATATAGGCGATACAAATTATATATCTATGTGTATATTTGTATCATTATTATTATTTCTAGCTTTGTATGAGTCATATAGAATGTGCTGAAGTTAGAGTTTCTACAACCAGATGCCCTTCCGGTGCTAACATTTGTTTCTTTCCAAGCAAAGTGATATTTTCCACCAGCCAGAAATGTTTACATGAAGGATGGGAAACAGATGACACTGTTTGTATCATGACACTTGTGTACAGCTGCATGTGATGTCAAAACAAAGCGACATGAACACATACACATATGTACATACATACAAGGGTATGTCGAAAAGTTCCTAATTTGGGAAAAAGAAAATACAGGAGGGTCAGTTCATTATGATTTTTATCAACATATTCTTCTCTCAGATTCACACACATATTGCAGTGGTCCTTCAGTTTCCCTAAGCCCTGTAAAAGAACTCAGGAGGTTGGACCTCCACCAAGGCCTTTTGCAATAGCCTTAAAGTCAGGAACTTTTCAGTATATCCTCGTACATATATGCATACAAATGATAGGCTCTTTCAGTTTCTCTACAAAATCCATTCTTGCCCAAGGTACCATACTGTGGAACTGAACCCAAAACTATGTGGTTGGAAAATGAGCTTTTTGACCACACAGCTATGCTTGCATATATATGTACATGCCCATTCAAACATAGATATATATTTGTGTGTGGGTGTGTAAATATATGTAGGTGTGTGTGTGCACACATGTCTATATAGTGTGGGCTAATGGTTGACAAGTTCACTTTGCAAGCATTAATCTATTTCAGTTCCAAAAGTTCCACATTCACATCTTCAAATTAAAGTGATGATAATGTTATGTTGGTTAAACACTATGCAGAAAGGTTACAAAGGATTTTGAGAATAATTTTATAACCCATAAAATCATCACTGTCAAATTTCAAAATTATACAATGTTAAATTCTATATTTTCTGGATGGGACTGTGGAAGTTTCAAAACATTTATGAACTAATGAATTTAGAAATGCTATTGTTCAAAATTAAATGCAAGGACTAATAATTCTTTCTACTATTGGTACAAGGTCTGAAATTTTGGAGGAGGGGCTTAGTTGATTACATTGATCCCAGTGCTTCACTGGTACTTATTTCACTGACACCAAAAGGATGAAAGACAGATAAAATACCGTTAACCATTTTCACCCAGCATGCAAACGATTCTGCCAGTTTGCTGCCTAAGACTGATAATGAAATATGAAAATTCTAAATAAAAGATCAAATTGAATACAGTTGGGCTTCAAAGAGAAAGTATTTGCTAACCACATGCTTCAGAGTTCAGTCCCACTGCATGGCACCTTGAGCAATGGTTTTCTACTGTTGCCCAACCAAAGCCTTATGAATCGATTTAGAAGACAGAAATGTGTGTGTGTGTATGTATTAATGTCTCTTTGTCATGACATGCTTGCATGAAATTGTCACAGTCATATAAGCAATTCAATTTCCAATATTCTGTGACAACATTCTGGTTGTGAGGAAATGTCAGCTTGCTTGGAAACAGGTGAAAGTTAGTGACAGGAAGGACATCAGACTGGAGGAAATTTGTCTCAATAAACTCTGTCCCGCTCATGGAAGCATGCAGAAGTAAATGTTCAATGTGTGTGTGTATGCAGACAGAGAGAGACACACACACAATATTCAAATATGCATACACACACACACATACAAACATGTGAATACAAACATAAATATGTAACATTTGCTTGTTCATTTTATGTCATGATTGCCGATGCTAACACGAGTTAGACAAATGCATATCATTGCAGCACTGTTTTATAGTTAATGCTATTAGTGTTACTAACCCTACCCCAAGTTTCAAGTAAGGAATTTTTAATTCTATTCATCTTAAAAAAAAACACAGAGCAAGTTAAGGATTTGTTAAAAAAAAATTCAACAAACTCAGCTTGTAGCCCAACACTTTTTTATACAAAGCACAAAATGTAAACTTTCACCCACACACATACAAACCATGTGTGTATGTGCATACATATATACACGCACAAACATATGTAGTTATAAATACATAATGCAGTCAGTGTGTGCATGTGTATATACATTTATTCCTCTCTCTCTCTCTCTCTCATATATATATATATATATATACACACACACACACACACAAAATAACTGGTGGTAAAGAATTAAGGTTCTTTGCTTCTCAGATTAAACAATATTTATGATTTTGTTGCACAATGTTATAATGAAGAGACACCTGGTATTTATAACTTGAAATACAAACAAAATTGACCATGTGAAAAAGGAGAAAGTCTTCTAGTTCCATCCCAATAACTTCCAATCATAGCACTTGTAGTCTATGGATGACCATGGCAAAACTAAGCATGACACGAAAACAGAAACTTCAAAATTTAAATGGAAAACCAGTCGACCTTCAATAGTATTCTAGTAAAGGAATGACAACCAACAGCAGATTTTTCTGACATGCTTGTGACCTACTGGACATGAGGCCTATTTCTGTGTCATTACAAAGTTTTGTAGGCTCTAGATTATAATCTATGATGCTCTAAGCTTAAGCATCAGATTGTTCAAACAGGTTCCTGCTGGTTTGAGGTTGTTCAGAATTTCAGTTGTATAATTTACAACTTGCTCCTATGATGTGTTTGTCTATTGATTTGCAGCATCATTTCCCTCTGGGTAGAATATCCAGTAGCTTTCTGTCGATCTTTCTCACAGCGACATTTATCAGTGCTGATACTGCTTTTCCACAAAGCCGTTGGGATTATATTGTTTGTCTGATGTAATTGTTAGGCAAGACTCTGGCAATCAGTTCCTGTCTTGTTACAATGATATGCTTGAATGATAACTGAATTTAATTGGTGAAATCCCTTTCTCAAAACCTCTATTTCCTACTTAGAGTAATTAGCTGGAGAACACATCCACAACATTATCACTAAGCAAATGCATTAGAATACTGGTGGTAAAGCTCAGTCATCCAATGTAGTAACCAGAAATAAGAGGTTTTTTATGCATTGATTTTATCTCAAAGAATTATGAAGTCTATATTCTCCTGCAAGTGACAATTAGGCTTTTACACACATATACTGATATATATACACGTTACCACACACACACAGACACATACCAATACATTTATATACGTAGATGCATAAAGAAATATAGGTTAAGATAAACAGACACGTGCATACCAACAACAAGAATTTTATAAACTTTCAAGTAAACATGAAAAATTCTTTTTTTAAGAACATTGGTTCTCAAAGCCTATAAGTCTAAATACCATGTAAATATTGAATTAAAAATTTGACTTTTTCCATCAAAAAAAGGGCTTTTCAATCCATTATTTACATGTTATAATTCGAGCTTTATGTGAGGTGCTTCGAGAAGCAACGTTCCACAAAGGATATCTCTCTCTCTCTCTCTCTCATATATATATATATATATATATATATATATATATATATATATATATATATATATACATACATACACACACACATATATATAAATATACATACACACATATATATACATATAAATATACATACACATATATATATATATACATATAATATACATACACATATATACATATATACACACACATATATATTCACACACACACAAACATATATACACACATACATACATATATACACAAACATATATACACACACATACATATATACACACACACATACATATATACACAAACATATACACACACACACACATATATATATATATACACACATATATATACATACATGTATATACATATATATATATATATATATATATATATAATATATATATATATATATATACATACACATATATACATATATATATATACACACACATCATTATCATCATTTAACATCTGCTTTCCATGCTAGCATAGGCTGGATGATTTGACTGAGGACTGGCGAACCAGATGGCTGCACCAGGCTCCAATCTTGATCTGGCAAGGTTTCTACAGCTGGACGCCTTTCCTAACACCAACCAATCCGAGAGTGCAGCGGGTGCTTTTACGTGCCACTGGCACGGGGGCCAGTCAGGCAGTACTGGCAACAACCTTGCTCGAATGTTTTTTTCACATGCCACCGGCACAAGTGCCAGTAAGGCGACACTGGTAACTATCACGCCCGAATGGTGCCTTTTACGTGCCACCAGCACGGAAGCCAGTTGTGTAACATTGAGCAATAGGCTTTCTTAGTCGAGGGCCATAGCGGTGGTTCATTGTAAAAAATCACATGAATGCCTTCAAAGCCCTATTACTGCTTGTCCATTAACCATACACACGCCTTAGTTGCTGCATATGATGTTACTTAGGAGGTAGAGACAAGGCGCGCATCATCACTTTTTCACACCCCTACTCACCCTATTGACACTCTTTTGACTGTTATGAAATTATAAATGATGGAGATTCCAGGTATCAAACCCAGGTCCTATAATGATATTTGACAATAAAGTAAACAGGAAAAACTATTTTCATGCCTCACTATAAGGGTGAAGTCTATTGTCGAATGGGGAACCTATAATTATTAGCCCCAGAAACTGTGATGAATTGGCTACACCCTGGAAAAACTTTATAAATAGACATAATTTTACACACACACACCCACACAGAAGAGTTTTGTTCTAATGGATTCTGGTAGCGGTAATTGCCTGTTTTAGTTTATGCACATTGTACTTTGTGTTAGACATTTGTGGAAATATTTTGTGCTCCAGGAATTCGCCAGAACTTTTTGCCTGTCAGTTTTAAAATAATTTCTCACATCTGGGTGAGTACAAAAATCTTCTAAGCTATGTTACGATATGTGAACTTTGAAACCTGCATTGTGACAGGGTGTGTGAGATAATTGTACACCCAGTTTTGGTGACAGTTTTTCTGTGAGACAAGGTTCAATTCAATTCTGGAAGCTGGGATTGCCTATTTAGTTTCTATACATACATATCTATTATATAAAATCCGTTCTGTCTGTCTGTGTGTTTTCTACGATCTCGGGCATTCTCCATCCAATTTGCGCTCTAATTTGATATGTAGATACCAATGGTATCAGGCATGTATAAGTCTTGAAAAAATTACAAAAATCGATTCCAGGTGAGAATGCGATCGATAAAGCCGTGGGAACGTGCATTTGTACGCGCAAGTACATCAGCTGTTGCGATTACGAGAGAATGTTATATACATTATCATGTTGGAAAGCAACATCCTTCCTGTTGGCCAATTCTGGATATTCCTCTTGAATTGCTGCTTTTAACTCGTCCAGTTGTGTGCAGTATTTCACAGAATTGTCTTGTTACTTGGGAGAAGCTCATAGTACAGAATTCCTTTCCAATCCCACCACAAAGCAAGACTTTATTAGAGTGAAGACCCACTTTTGGGGTGGCTAAAGGTGGCTCATGTCACTTACTCCAGGATCGCTTTCTCTGAACATTTCAGTAAATCCATTTCTCATAACCTGTCACAAATTGCAGTGGTCTTGCTAGGCTCACATACTTTTAGAAGGATTGCTGGGAATCCATCAGGGCCAGTTGCTAAGTTTGGGTTCATTTCATCTATAGCCCTTATTACATAGTCTTCCTTTATATTGATGTAATCAATCATCATTGCCTCCGTTTTTATATCTGCAGTGGTAAAGAAGTCAGTAGGATTGCTGACTTGAAAGTGCCCTAGGGGTGGAGCGAAAATACTTTTGAATTGCTCATTTAGTATTTCACTTATCCATCTTTTTCGAGGAGTAGCGCTATCCTGCAGTGCACCGAAGTTGTTTCTTTGGCAAACTTGTAGAAAGCTCTGGGTTTAGATTTTATATTGTCTATAGCCCAGGTTTCTTTGCCTGCTCTTTCTTTTTCATGGGAGAGTTGCAGATTTTTTTTCAATCTCCAGCAGTGGTATTTTCAGGCGGGACTTTTCACTGCTTTCAATTTGTTTGTTTAGGCGATTTGAAACTTTTGTATGCCATCTCATAAGAATTTCCCTCTCCCTGGGCATTTTGTTCTTGTGTACAGTGGCCTGTCAATCCAGGACACATTTGTAGCATATGGCTTGCATTACAGACATGAATTGTTGAAGTTTCATGTCGATGTCTGGTGAGGAGAGACATTTAGGCCAGTTTTGTTTGAAGATCACTTTCTCAATTTGTTTCCAGTTTGCCTTATGGAAGTTCAAGCCGGAAAGATTCTGAGGGTTTCTTGTAGGCTGCATGTCTATGGTTTCCTTTGGTTTGTAAATGGTCAGCTCTACCATGTTCTGATCCGAGAGTGGCATCAGTGTCACTTTCACACTATGGATGAGATGCATATTATTTGTGAAGCAGAGTATGTATATATATATATAGGCGTAGGAGTGGCTGTGTGGTAAGTAGCTTGCTTACAAACCACATGGTTCCTGGTTCAGTCTCACTGCA
>NC_042999.1:114054682-114344682 GCF_006345805.1 Octopus sinensis
TGATACACGCATACACTGGCACTGTGTCCATTAAGATGACAAGGGTTCCAGTTGACCTGATCAACGGAACAGCCTGCACAGGAAATTACCATGCAAGTGGCTGTGTGCTCCACAGACATGCATACCTTTAGCATAGTTCTCTGGGATGTATACCGTGACACATGAAATAAAGCATCTTGTTCAAGGATACAAAATATTACCAGGGATCAAACTCACAACCTTACAATCCTGAGCTGAATACCCTAACTGCTAAGCCATGCGCTTCCAACATATACACACTCAAAAGCAAGGAAGGATTAGATAATCCAGACACTCACCATACTCTCATGATTAGTAATGATCTCAAGTTGTATAAAGAAGAATTTCTCTTGCAGAAACACAGGTTTCAAATAGAGAGAAACTAGACAATGCATAATAACAAAATAAAAGTGGAGATCATTGTATAACATTTATTCCATGGTTTATAATTGTTTCAACAACTTGCAGGTGACCATTCAAATATCATGTCTATAAAGATATGTGGTTGGTCACCTGCAAGTTATTGAAATAATTGTAAACTATGTAATAAGTGTTATATCATAAACTCCACTCTTCACATATATATATATACATACACAAATGTATATGTACATACATAAACATACATATATAAAAACACACATACATAAACTTACATATACACAAACATAAATGTACAAAGAAACACATACATTTATATATACATACATATCAACATAAATACACATATGTACATACATTATGCATTTAATACATGAGTTTTTAGTTATATAATTCTTACATAATACTACCATCTTTCAATCAAATATTTCAAAATAGAAATGGTAAACAAAAATTTGCTCTACGTGAGCAGTTGTCTGGACGGTCTCAAGAGAACCTGCCTTTGTGCAGAGATGAAGAGGAAAAGGTGTTATAGACGAAAAAAAGGGATAGAGAGGGAGAGGATGAGTATAAAAGAGAAAGAGAATATGCAGAAATAGATGAGAGAAAGAGGTGGGAGAAAAATGAAGTAAATGAGAAATATATAAACAAACAAATGTATGATTAAATGGACAAATAAATCTAAATAGCAAAGAAGCAGAAGCAAAAAGGAGGAGGTGAGGAGGAAGTAAACAAAAATTGAAGCAGACGAGGATGTTTCAGTTTCCATCAGCCAAATCCACAAACAAGGCTTTGGTTAGCCTGTGGCTATAATAGAAGTCACTTTCCTAAAATGCCTCACTGTGGGACTGAACACAAAGCCATGTGGTTAGAGAACAAACTTCTCAACCCCACAGATGCTTAACAAATAGATGAACATGTGTATATACATTTATATAAACATAAATTTCAATGCTCGAAACGAGGAGTAAATAGACAGCCGACAACTGATGAAGGGTCGTTCTTTATGTTACTTGTCCTGTTTTCCATTTTTTTCCCTCCCATTTGCGTATCAAATTCATTTGTTTTTGTATTTCATGCTTACTGTTGGTGATGTCCTGTACCCATATATGCATGTGTGTGTGTTCGCACATATATATTATTTATATTATTATCCGACTGAACGCCATGCATCGATTAAGTTTACATTTATATACATATACACAAACAAGGACATTTATCTAAACACATAGATATATACTGTGAAACATAATAAACATATGTTACACAAGATTTATCCTAAAGAAAACCAAACTTTTTCAAAAGTTCACTCAGTATCTAATGAGATTTTTTTTCTCACTCAAATTCCCTCCACCTTTTATATACAACTACTTTCAAAGTTTTGTTATTCAGTTTTGGAACTTGTCTGAAGTCATGTTTTCTGGAATAATGTACACTTCTCACAGAAAATGTTTTTTAATGTATTTTGCAACAGTGAATTTCACCTTTGAGAACAAAAAAAAAAAAAATGTCACAGTGACCAAATTTCAAGAGCAGTGTGGCTCAGAAGACTGTCTCTTGCTTTTCACAAATGTCACAGATATGAAGTGATACATAAGCAGATGTGCTGTGGTGCAGCATCTTGGTTTACTTTGTCCATATCTTGAACATTTTTCTTCATACAGTTTCTTTCAAATGCCTCAGAACATACAAGTAAAAGTTTTTATTCATCATCTGATCGTGAGGAATGAACTCATGATAAAAATCTAACCATCGAATCAGAATAGACAATCAACAGCACTAGACATCTAAAAAAAAAATACTAACATGCTACTGGGAGAAGAGGAACAATAGTGACCCAGCCTAATGCAATGACGATCTAACTCAGCCCACGTGACTTTCTGAAAGGTACACCAATGAAAAATTATCTTGAATTGTTTTAGCTTTATGATCCACTTGGTAAGCCTTGTCTGGTGTGACATGCTTCTGGAAAACGTTGCCTGATCCAACACATTGAGATGACTGACCTTTTGTTTTGACATTATAGCCCAACACCCATGTCATTTCATCACTAGTTGTAACACTTTCCATAAAATTTTCATCGGCTGTGTGGTAAGTAGCTTGCTTACCAACCACATGGTTCCGGGCTCAGTCCCACTGCGTGGCACCTTGGGCAAGTGTCTTCTACTATAGCCTTGGGCTGACCAAAGCCTTGTGAGTGGATTTGGTAGACGGAAATTGAAAGAAGCCCGCTGTATATATGTATATATATGTGTGTGTGTGTGTGTGTGTGTGTATGTTTGTGTGTCTGCGTTTGTCCCTCCAATATCACTTGACAACTGATGCTGGTGTGTTTATGTCCCCGTAACTTAGCGGTTTGGCAAAAGAGACTGATAGAATAAGGACTAGGCTTACAAAGAATAAGTCCTGGGGTTGATTTGCTCGACTAAAGGCAGTACTCCAGCATGGCCACAGTCAAATGATTGAAACAAGTAAAAGAGCATTGAAATAATCAAACAACTTCTGGCTTGACTATGTCCCAGTTTCCTTTTCATTCATGTCAGCCAAAGACACAAATAGTGTGGCCAACATGATGCACTCTGCACCTTCTGTATTTCTTTCAATACCATGTGGCAAGAATTATTACAGATGCCAACTGCTCTAGAAGCTTCAAAAGTCAGGCAATGGTTTCATGAATCACAGCAGATACTAATCATCAAGTATTATCATGGAACTCAGTTGAGATTTTGAATCATCTTTGCTGGAAGTTGTTCATGATTTGAAACAATGGCTACTACTTTTGGTATTGTGTACAAATATATATGTATGTATATATATGTGTGTATATATATTTACCTGTGTCTAGACACCAAGTGATAGTTGGAAATTAGCCTCATTGATATACAAGTGATGCTGTTCACCTCCAATCCTCCATGAAAAACATATAAGTCCAAGGGAAGACACCAACTCACTAGGAAACATGTGAGGGCTAGTAACAGGACAGGCAACCAGCCAGAGAAAATTCACCCTAACAAATTCCACCCAACCCATGAAAGCATGGAACAGTAGATGATGATGAAATATGTACACTAGGTGCACAGAAAATTTGCATAATAGATTAAGAATGCAAAGAGGTATCTAAATACTGTGATGAGACAAAATAAATATTCTCAAACATGGGTATACAAGGAGGTACCCGAAAGTAACCAGAAACGTTTTCTGTGGGACAAGCCCATTGTAGTTGTCTTCTGCCACTAGAAGCCACTTGGTGTGGCCCTCAGGCATCAGTCTGCCAACCAGTGGCATAGAATGAAGTCGTACTGCCATGTGGTGCGTCTTTGTTTTGCAGTGCTTCTCACCTGTTTGTCGATTTTTGTGATGGCTGAAATGAGGGGACAGCATGCTTCCGTGAAATTCTGTTTTCTGCTAGGGAAACCAGCAGCCAAAACAGCTGTCATGCTTCAAACAGCTTACAAGGATGCTGTCATGAGCAAAGCACAAGTTTACAAGTGGTTTTCACACTTTAGGAATGGTCACTTGAAGACCAACTTCGTTCAGGGCAACTGTCAACCTCTCAGGCAAATGAAAACATGAAAATTCATGAACTGATCCTGGAGGACTGTCGCCGAACAATTGACAAACTTGTTGATATGACTGGTGTGTCCTGGAGATCCTCCCAACAAATTTTGAGCAAGGAATTGCAGATGAAAACAGTTGCAGCAAAATTTGTGCCTCACTTGCACACAGAAGATCAAAAACAGTTACAACTGAATGCATGTCATGAACTGAAAGAACAGTTGGAAGTTAATCCAAACCATTTTTCAAAGGTCATCATTGGAGACAACAGCTGGTGCTACAGCTACAACCCGGAAATGAAGCAGCAATCAAGTCAATGAAAGCAGTCAATGTCACCATGCCCCAAAAAAGTGCATCAAGTGAAATCCAATGTCAAGATGATGCTGATTTGTTTCATTGATGCGAAAGTAATTGTCTACACAATATTTGTTCCTCCTGGTCAAACTGACATTTTACTTGGCAGTTCTGAAGCATTTGCAAAATACAGCAAGACAAAAATGACCTGACCAATGGAGAGTGGTGGTGGTGGTGGTTTCATCACAACAATGCACCATCGTACACTGCCTTAAGTGTGAGAAATTTTTTGACCAAAAAACGTTTTACAGATGTGGAAGAGGTGAAGAAAAAAAAACAACTGAAGCAATAAAAGTGTAAACATGTAAAGTGAATGAAATGATAATACAAAATTCCAGTCTCTTTTGGGTATCCCTCATATGCTTAAAACAGATATGTTTAAAATGTTAGCATCAATAAGAGACAAGTAAACAATTTATAGTAAGAATAGAAGGGAAGAGTTCTCACAAAATTAGACTAGTCTGTTGTGGGTGGTATAGGGGACGCCTGGCAAAGTGATCAACATGGAAATAGAACTCATGGATAATTTTACTATGTGATTCCTATATTACTCTGAAGGACCACAAGCCAAATTTTCTTTTCAACATCAAATGCAGGTTACTAAACCACGTGAACTGGGTATCATCAGTAAGCACACTGCCAATGACAACAAGCTAAAAGTCAGAAATGATATGAAAGTAGATCACTGGAACTGCACCACCACTGTAATTAAGGAGCTTCACATCATTGAAGACAAAACCTGTGCTGATATGGTCATGTGGTGCATATGGACTAGGGCAGCTGCATAAAGAGGAGCCAATTTCAAACTGTGAAGGTTATCTGGGGAAGAGGTAGACCCAGGAAGACATAGGACGAGGTGGTCAGAAATGATCTCTAGATGTTGAGCCTCAAACAGCTGGTAAGGGACCGAAACTTCTGGTGTTTTGCTGTACTTGAGAAGATATGTCAAGCTAAGTAAAATCATGGTCATCCATACATACAGGTATGTCCTTTATGGCCACGCCCCCCACTTCCCACTCACACATGCACACAATCTGTCATCACTCAAAACTTCCCTTCAACCCATCTTCCCAACACACCTCCCATTGCAGGCCCATCCACTATCCCTCACATATCTTCAATACTCCACTCCTAGCCACTCCAATTTCTCTCTCCATCACTTGCCAGTCACCTCTTTCCCCATCTCTAAACATCTTCCCTCACACTCTTACGGAACACCCCACCACAATTCCACCATCTATTTCTCTCTCTCGCTCACTCACTCAAACTGTATCTTGCCTTTCTAACCCTAGCTTTTTTTCCTCACCTTTCTTTTCCTACTAGGGTAGCCAAATATCTGCTCTATAGTAAGACAACTATCTCTGTCCCTCTATTATACTCTAACCTCTCACCTGGCACACTACCACTTTCCTCAGTTTCACTCATCTGAGAGGTCTTCATTTCAGAAGTTACTTGGCAACCCCACTGGTCTTAATATCAAGCAAAAAGCACTAGTACTGATTCCACATAAAAAGCACCCAGTACACTCTGTAAAGTGGTTGGTGTAAGGAAGTGCACCCAGCCATAGAAATCATGCCAAAGCAGACAATGGAGTCAGCTTGGAAGACAGACATTAAAGATACCAAGTTTATTTTTGGAGTGATTTAGTAACCTGCATTTGATGTCTATCTTCCAAGCTGACACCATTGTCTGCTTTGGCATGGTCTCTATGGCTGGATGCCCTTCCTTACACCAACCACTTTACAGATGATAATGATGATGTGGATTTTGTTGATTCATGTTAAAGACTCCCCTCTGGAAATGCTAGACTTCAAGAAATAATTTGTTCCAATCTGAGACCTTGATATTAAAAATAATGATGGGAAATATTAGTTATATCACAACTATTCTGACTGTTTCAAGAATGAAGGAGATTCACAATTTGATATCTCCAAAGAAGGCTGTAACAACAATGAGGTAATGGGCCTTGTTGGACTGTTTATTATTGACATTTTTAAGAAGCAACCCTCCTCATACATCTCAGGTTTGTACTACGATGACAGATTTGCAGCTTCAAGCAATGTGAACAACCACAGTAAGGGCAAATTTAGAAAAGATCTGATAGGCATATTCAAGTAGTTTAGTATGAATATAAAACTCGCCACCAATATAATGACAGCTAATCTCTTAGACTGTATACTAGAGCTTAAGATAGGTAAATACTACCCCTTGTAGATATGTATATGATCAAACAAAGACAAAATACATACAAGAACTTCAAATACATCTCAGTTATAATTAGGAACATAGCAAGCATAGGTAGAAAAGGATTCTATCTATCCTTTAGTAGGGATATACTCAATAGCAGCAACATACTATAAGGATCTGGCCAGAAGTTACTTTACTGAGATATGTTTATACATAGATCTCACACTTTTTTACTCCAGCAGTGAAGAGAACCAAGAAATAGAAAGTCACCTGGTATAATCCACATTGTAACACAGATACCACAAAGTTTTCAATGCCCAGTATGATGAGGTGAGATATTCTTGCCAAATTAATATCACTTCCACAAGTGCACATCATAATCATACATCTGTATTATCAACACCTCTAACAACCCACCTGCTATTGTTATGGTCAAACCAGATACCCACTGGTGTGAGGTGGGGGTGGGGTAGCTACTGCATTTCATAGGTCACAGTATACAGAGCAGTGCTCACTCCAACAGAAAGTATCCAAAATAACAATAATGGTTCCACTGCAAATGACTTCAAAAGATAATATATATTTCTTTACTACCCACAAGGGGCTAAACACAGAGGGGACAAACAAGGACAGACAAAGGGATTAAGTCGATTACATCGACCCCAGTGCATAACTGGTATTTAATTTATCGACCCCGAAAGGAAGAAAGGCAAAGTCGACCTCGGCAGAATTTGAACTCGAAATGTAACGACAGATGAAATACGGCTACGTATTTCGCCCGGCGTGCTAACGTTTCTGCCAGCTTGCCAGTACAAAAGATAATGTAGTCAACATATTCACTCCTTTTGGTCCAGAAACAAAGCAAACTTCAATTCACTGTCCTGTTTCATGTGGAAACTTAGAACCCAGGAAAATGACTGCTCTACTATGACCTGAAATATTGTTGACAGTATCGATATGCATTCAGATGCTTCCAGCCTGCAATATCCCTCAAAATGAAATCCAGAATAATTTCTTTCTGCCATTATGATGAGATATTCTTCTGGCTTAGTTTCAATAAATCAATACCAAAAGTAATCTCATGAAATACAGATGCATGCACATACATTTAACCAATTAACTCATCAATTGTTTGATTAATCATTCAGTCTATTTACCAATCAGCTAGGCTTGTCAAAGTCCTTTTGTGGTCATTCCCAACCTCATCAACAGCATGTCCTCTACTCCAGTTCTGTTTCAAATTGATTAATAACAATAAAGTAAAACCGAACAAGCGCATGTGTTTATTATGGACTTAATAACCCTCCCAAGATACAAGTTAATGTTTGCAGAGGATATGGTTCTCAGGTAGTGTGGGACAATAAGGGTGATTCTGTAGCTACAAGCATGTTATAGTAACCTTATAAAGCTCAGACTATGATATGTATGCACAAACATATAAATTATATGTGTATATCATCATTATTATCATTTAGCATCCGTTTTCCATGCTGGCATGGATTAAACAGTTTCACTGGAACTGGTAAACAAGTGATCTGCACCAAGCTCCAGTCTGTTTTGGCTCAGTTTCTATGGCTGGATGCCCTTCCAACACCAACCACTCCACAGAGTGTAAAGGTATCTTTTACATGTCACTGGCATGAGTGCCTTTGGCATCTCGTCAACACAAGTGTCTTTGGCAACCTACCAGCATAGGTAGCTCTGTACATGACACAGGTATGGGTGCCTTTCATGTGTCACTGGCATTGACTGATTTCACCTGGCTTCACACACACATATATATATACGCATATACGCACACACACACATACATATATATATATACATACAACATATATATACACACACACACATATATACATACATGTTGGGCTATGGGAAAATATTACCTTGCTTGAAAACAAGAAGTTTTGCAACAGAAAGGGCATCTAGCCATAAAAAAATCTGCCTTGATAATTCCATGCAAGCATAGAAGATTGGTCATTAAAATAATGATAATGCTGCTGCTGATTATGATGAGCGTGTGCGTGTGTGAATGAGTGAATTCATATTTACCCTTGTTTTCACATGAGTTTGCTGACTGTAAACAATAGCCGTGCTGTTTTTGCAGATGTTGATGTATACTTGAAGTTTGCTATAAAAGCATGCCGGAGCTTATTCACATGTTGCTTGATCTTTATACACAAAAGGTTAATTAATATAGTGTTGTTTAATACCAGTTGCCTGTGTAACTATATTCTGTTAATTATTCAATAGTCTGAGGAATTATTACCTTGATTGGAAACTAGTAAGGATCAACATCAGAAAAGATGTCTAGCCTTACCAAAATCTGCCCCATGCAAGTATTGTAGGCATTAAAACAGGGATGGACAACCATTTTTTAGAAGCAGGCTACATAATACATGGTTGATCATCAGACAGGCTGCACTACTAAAAAAAGAAGTGAAGGTAATTTTTTGTTAGGTGCTATTCAAAAGGTTCAGCAGGCCACATCTTGCCCACAACTGCACTGAAACAATGATGACATGTAAATTTCTTATTGCTATAAACCTGGCTTTTTTTTTTTTTTTTGAGTTCTCTATTAATCACTCTGCACAAAAAGAATTCCCATGATATATAATAATCAGAGTATTAGGCTCATATTCACAAGATCAAGGGTTCAATTCTCAGATCAGGCAGATGTTGTGTCCTTGAGCAAGTCACTTTTTTCACATTGCCCAAGTTCACTCAGCTAGAAGACAGATGATAGCAACAGTCTGCTCCTCCTTCCAGCTGTCATATTTCAGATGTTCTGTTGGGTCAACAGGTAAAGAATCATGATGATGTCAGTATCTATTTACAACTACATAGACACCTTAAACAATAAGTAAGGGTCTTGCACATATCTGAAAGAAACCTTTGGCATGTATGTGTCAGTGTGTATGTATACATACATCATCATCATTATTAAATGTCAAGGTCAGAAGATGTACCAGGTTCCATTGTCTGTTTTGGTATGGCTTCTACTGTTGGACGCCCTTCCTAACACCAGACATACCACAGAGTGTACTGGGTACTTTTTTTATATGGCACCAGCCCCAGTGTTTTTTACATGGCACCAGCACTATTGCTTTTTATGTGGCACCAGCACCACTGCTTTTTACATGGCACCAACACTGACAGTGTCACCAAGTACCTCGCAAAACAAAAACCACTTAACTGGGAGGAGGAAAAGGAATTGAGGAGATGTAGATTTGTGTCAGTTGAGAGATTTAAGATAGAGGGAACAGATATAGGTGTCTTTGTTCAAGGGTAGATACATAGATACATGAGTTGGAAACCAAGGGAGAGTGATAGTGAGAGAGATGATGGTGGAGATGTGTCATTACATGCCCTCTAGGGACACTGGGGGGTGGGGTGAGAATAAGTAAGGTAGTATAGAGGTTTGGACTGAGTGAGTCAGTAGGATGAGGTGACTAGCAAATAGCAAGGAATATGTGAGAGGTTCAGGCAGCCAGGTTGCAGTAGGTATGTGAGAGCATTGAGGGTGATAGCAGGATGATGGAGAGCAGCACAGGTAAGGAAGAGAAAGTGCAGAAAGGAAGAGACAGTAGGTGGGGGAAGAAAGGTAACTAGATGGAGGGAATGTAGTATTTGCCTATTCTGCTCTCAGGTGATAGAGGAAATTATGGATATTAGGGAATGAAAAGCAGGGGAGGTTGACAGGATAAAGCCACTCATAGACATGCATTACCAAGGTGGTTTTAGGATATCAAATCTGATGTATTGAGCAGGTCCTATTGAGTACAGCAAGGTCCCAGATATTTCAGTCCTTTGTCATCTCCTTCGTAGGGCTCAGCATTTTAAAATCAGCCTTCAATACTTCATCCTGTTTTCTTGGGACTCCCTCTTCCACGAGTTCCACCCACCTTGAAATGACTGGCACTTCTGTACGCAACTGTCCTCATCCATACATATTACATGACCAAACCAGTGCAGTCTTCTCTCTTGCATGCTATATCTAATTCCCTTTATGCCTAACTTTTTTCTCAATACAATAACATTGTTGCATATGTACACTGACATTGCACATCCACCAGGGCATACCAGCTTCATTCCTCTGTAGTCTTCACATATCTCACTACCATGGAGTGTATATGCATCATACAATCTTCCTTTCACTTGCAGAGAGAGAGCTTTGTTTAAAGCTCTCTGAACTTTCTTCATCTTACTCTTATTCTAGCAATTAGATTTTCAGTAGATCCTCCTCCACTGCTAATTAGGTCACCAAGGCTGCAGGTTATATATATATATATATATATATATATATATATATATATACACACACACACACATATATATTCTTTTCTTTTTTTTTCCCTTTTACTTGTCTCAGTCATTTGACTGTGGCCCCATGACTTATTCTTTGTAAGCCTAGTACTTATCCTGTCAGTCTCTTTTTCCGAACCGCTAAGTTGCAGGGATGTAAACGCACCAATATCGGCTGTCAAGCAATAGTGTGGGGACAAACATAGACACACAAATATATATATATATATATATATATATATATATATACACACACACACACACACAACAAGCTTCTTTCAGATTCTGTCTACCAAATCCACTCACAAAACTTTGGTTGGCCTGAGGCTATAGCAGAAGGCACTTGCCCAAGGGTGCAACACAGTGGGATGGAACCAGGAACCATGAGGTTGGGAAGCAAGCTTCTTACCACACAGCCACATCCTTTTCTAGACATCATGTGATTGTTGTAAACAGATATCACTGTCACACAAGAGTGGCTAATCATTTCTAGTCTTCTGTGATAGACATATTTAGCTATGCGAAAATTTTACTTTACTTAGAAACCAGTCAGGATTGGCAATAGGAAGGGCATCTGGCTGTCGAAAACTTGCCTCAAAAATATTTTCTGAACTATACAAATATAGAAAAGCAAGCATTAAATGATGAATGTAAATGGTTTTAGAACTCTTGTGAAGTGAGCATACTTGTGTTCTTGATGTTTCAACTGCTCTTTTGTAACTCTCTCTTTCAAAGCACATGATTCTAGGTTCATTCCCATTGGATGGCATCTTGAGCAAATGTTTTCTAATATAGCACTGGACCAACCAAAGTTTTATCTGGTCTTCCACCTAGAGCATCAACAATTTCTCGATTCTAAAGACAGGCCCAAGTCACTTATTATTGTTGATAACATGGTGACTGAATCTTTTAGTAGCCATGAATTAGTGGGAGCATTGACATTTTCTTGTCCTTTATGTTTTGTTTTCATTCTAATATTTCATATCAAACGACTTCCTTCATTTATTGCTGGATGTAGTACAGATAGACAAATCTTCCCTCTTTACATCTCTGAGGGCAATGTCTGTAGAAGCTAAGAGAAATACTTACATGATTCTGAAATATAATTGAATCTGAGAGAAAGTGCAATTACTGCTGCCAGAAAATACTAACTTCCATGCGGTGCACAGAAAACTCTTGTACAGCATGCAGGGATATTTGAATTTTTTTCCCCATATGGATATATAACTTCAGTTAGTCATAAGTCACACAGAAAAGAAAATTAAATGTACTTGAATGATTTATGAGAGCAGTGTGAGCTATTTACAAGTGTTATATCATCAAGATAATTGATGGTAGTGTGTTCAGTGAAAATTATAGCATGCAACTAAGTGTTCACCAGAGTTTGGTTCTTGGTCCTTTCTGTTGACTATTATCCTTTAGGCAATAATGAAAGCATTCAAGACTGGCTAACTGTGTATGGAGGAGCTCATGTGCATATTAACTCACACACACAGTTATCTTCTTGCATATAGTTGTCCATTGAATTTGATAACCATCTTCTCCTTCAAGTGTGGATCCTTTAATGACTACTGCTCAAAGAGCAGTAGCAATGGAGAACACAGGCATGTGGGCAACCAAAGAACCATGACTGCTACCAGCTATGCTACACTTACTAACAAAACTACAGAAATTAGTTGTTTTTTTTTTCTCATCATTGCTAACACGTGGCATCCTACTCCAATGACAACAAAGACGTAAGATACATGTATGATGAAACTTCAAAGTGACATTGCTAGTAAGCATTTCCCAGTGTCACTATTTTCATGGTGAAGGAGGAGAGCCACTCGCTAGTGTAATGCAAGATGGCTAGAACCTCCCCCAACAACAGCAGTATAGGTACTTCTAAGAAGCCTTTCTTGTCAGTTAAAAGACTTCATTTCATAAGTGTTCTTAGAGCTAACTACACCTGCAAGAGTTCCCAATTAGCTAGTCTTGAATGCTTTTATTATTGCCTGAAGACACTAAGAACCAAACCCTGGTGGACACCTAGCTTCATGCTATATTTTTCACTGAACTCACTCCCAGCTGTCATAACCCCTGTAAACGACTTTTACAGTGTGTGTATGTGGAAGAGGTAGACCCATGAAGACATGAAACAAAGTGATGTGAAAGGATCTGCAGACACTGGGACTCACAGGGAACTGAGATTCTTGGTGGTTTGCTTGAACATCAGGCTAAGTAAAAGTGTGGTTGAACTTACATACGGGCTGTCCCCCTGCATGCCTCTCCAACAGAGCATTGCTAACCTTGTGGGTTCATGGGTGCTGATGCCACATAAATGCACCTGTGTCGGTACTGCATAAAAGCACCCAATACACTCTGTAAAGTGGTTGGCATTAGGAAGAGCATCAAGCCATAGAGACCATGCTAAAACAGACATGGAGCCTGGGCAGCTCCTGTCAAACCATCCAACTTATGCCAATGATGATGATGCTGATGATATCATGTTGCTCAGGTCCACTTTGGCATGATTTCTACAACTTTATGCTCTTTCAAAGCCCAACCACTGGGAACTTTTTTCACATTATCAGCACTAGTGAGGTTGTTATGTATGATAGTTTGCAAGACTATGAAGCCCATATGTGAGGAATGTGAGGAAATGAGGGGTTGAAATATAAGAGAAAGGGCCAGATTAGAATAGGTCTCTTGTTGTATGTGTGTGTGTGGAGGGGTTCATGGCTACCTACATTTTAGAAGATAGGGTGGAGTAAGGAAGAGATAAAAATGAAGTGATGCCAGTGGTAGCTCTGTGTGAACCTTTGAGATGTGAGGTGAGTAGATGTGAATGGACAAAAGAACGAAGGGTGGGGGTTAGATTGGGGGAGAGCATGGGTTAGTGAGAGATAGGAAATGAGTGAAGAAGTGAATATATTGAATGAAGAAATGTTGGATGGATGACAAGTAGGAGAGGTAAGGGAAGTGAAGGTGACAAATGTAGAGACTGGATAGGATTGAGGGGTGGATGTGGAAGAGTGGATAAAGAGTAAGAGTGACCAATCATGCATGGGGGAGGAGAAGAGTGGCAGAATAGTAATGATGATACAGTAGACAGGGGAAGGATGAAAGCAAGATTGATGACAAGTGGTTAAATAGAATATGAGTGTGGTGGAGCAGAGGCAGGTGTAGTGCATGGGGATGGTGAGAGGTTTTAGCCCAGAAGGAGGTGGGAGGTATATAAAATGTGAGTGGAATACAATATTCAGGATGAGGGATAGTTATCAAGTGAAATGATTTTTGGTAAGGAAAAATAGCAATTAAAGAGATGAAAGTGGTGGGAGTATCTCGGAGAAAGAAATTGGACAAAGAGTTGTGCATATGTGTACACACACACACACAGTTCTAAAACTTAGTTCAGCTGAGTGAGTTGCATGGATCTTCTCAAGAACTATATATATCACTAATATCCTTCATGCTTCACATCCCATGTTGTTAAAAGTATCTTTGAGAGAGAAAAGGTAGAACTACTGGGAAATGCAATGGTACCCACATTGGAAAACATGTATATCATTCATTTCTGAAGCTTACTGTCAATCCGTCCAAGACTTTTTGGAAACAAGATATTTGTATGTTGAACTGTTATGTTCTGGGGTATATACAATATTTTCCAGCATCCAAGTCAACATAGTATGCTATGTAAATGCTCAAACATTGTCTCTACCATTCTAAATCTTGTATTTCACATGGACTGCTTTGCCCTTCAAAGCTGCCTCAGTGTATAAGGTTAACTACCTCTTTTGGCTGTAAATTTTGGTCAAAAAAATTCAAGTTGTATGCCACAGTTCAATTAGTACAACCCGTTTTCTTTTTATCTTGCATGTGCGTGCTCTTTGGATAGTTTCTGGCTCCGTAGTTATTTAACCAGCATAAAGCAACCATAGCTAAGAACAATAATCTGAGAAACTAAGATGAAATTTCTTCCAGAAAACCAACATGATTTCTGCTTTTATTCACAATAAGAAATTTCTTCCGGAAAATCAACGTGATTTCTGCTATTATTCACAATACTCTAAAGACCCATCCTACTCGTCTTCTGTAAGTTTTATTTTTTATTTTTTTTTACCATTTACATCTTATTTACATGGACCAATGAATCATTACAATTCCAGGATTCCACAAAGTCTCTGACTTTGGTTCTGCAGTTAGTTCCAGTCCTGTGTATTCTGGCTGAACTTTGTTGAAAGGTCAATAGCTAAGAGGTAGAAACCTTACTCAACTGAATTTCACTCCTGTTTTCTTTGGCCCACCTGAATACAGCATCACGGTCCTATTAAGATCTTTTGTGGCCTTTTACAGTCATTTGATACCTTACTATCATCGGCATAGACTAAATAACTGACTGTGCAGACAAATGAGAGTATATCCGATATAAATACCTAAACCAGTCATGGGCAAATGGCAACCTGCAGGACTTTCTGAATGACACGCCTTAGTTTATTAGCAGTGCGATCCGTCTGGTAATGGGCCGTGTCTCATGCAGCCCGCTTCTCGAAAAAGATTGTCCATGCCTGATCTAAACAATAGAATGAGTACCACTGTTTGGACGCAACAACTTGACTTTCTGCTTTGTGGGAAGCCATATAGCTGCGCGCACGCGTGCGTGCGTGTGTATCATATATGAACATACACACGACTGTACGCACATATATATCCACACCTTAATCCTATACACACATGCAGGTATCTGAATGTCTCTTGGTTATGTTAAATTTTTTTTAAAAAAGGGGGGGGTACAAAAGGAGGTCTTGCCAAACATTTTTTTTCTTCTTTTTTAAAGAAATATTGGACAATGTAGAGCTTGATATACAAAAAAAAAAAGACGGTCTGATCATAACTGGAACAGCTTTAATCGATTAGAAGATAAACAACAACAAATAGCCTAAATATGGCATCCATCACAAATTTGGGAATGTTTATTTATTGTGAATATGTTTCCGTAATTATCAGCAAAACTTTACTTTCAAATACTGATGGTGTGTATATATATGAAGACGTGATGTGCGTGCGTGTGTGAGAGAGAGAGAGATATATAATAGACATACTGGAGTGAATTGAAATTATAAATATTAAATGTACACATTGAAAGAGCCAACACAATACTCCACAGTAGTTTGTTTGGTTTTTTTTTATTATAGTCGGGTTCATATTTTAACCACGGTTACCTGATGTCATGATGACAAAGTGTGAGTAAGCGAGGAGAAATATCGTTGCCAAATATAACCCTATCTCTAACCAGGTTTTCTTTGTACGGTCCATTAAACCGTACCAAGGCTAATCAAGAATGCAGAGAGAGAGAGAGAGAGCGAGATCCTTAAAAGCAGCCACCTCCTCATAGTTGTAGCAGACCTTAACTTAAAGCATTGAAGAAAAAAAAAAAGAGCCGTTCCTTTATGAATATCCTAGCCTTGTTTCATTGCAAAGACAAAAAAAAATCTTTCAAAGAATATATTATATTCAGATCAAAATATCGGGGTCAGACTAGTATCAAATAAAAATTTAAAAATAAATACGAAGTAATCTAGAACAAGTATTTGAATTGATCACTATATGTGTGTGTGTATGTGCGTTGTGTTTATATATTATAAACATATTTCTTGGTGAAGAACGTATATAGAACAGTTCACCATCTTTCACTTCCTTATAATCACGTCTGCGCTAAAAATAAGGATACACGTGTGAGTGGTTACACAAATGTTGAAATCAAAATCTGGTTTTTTTAGCACTGAACAAATGTAAAAACGTGTGCGTATGTGACTGCAATCTTTTTTTTCTTTCTAATTCTCTGAACCCTTCCTTTATAAAGAAGAGTTAGATTCTAACCAAGAAACAAAGCTCCACTGTTGGAATTTAGATGAAAACAACAGCTAAGAGATACATTTTGATTTTTAGCAATGTCTCATACATTTTCACCGTTCCCCTTATAGACTGAATTTATATAGTTCGTGTTAGCTGATCGCTTTTTTGTGCGTGTATATATATAAAATTTGTTTATCTGCTTATATATATATATAATTAACTGCTTATATATAATTAACGAAATAACCAAACATTCACATATCTAGAGTAAGCTTTATTGACATAGGAAAGGTTTTCCTAATAGAAATTTACCATGGGAATAGAGAAAAATACGAGCAGGTGCGCACTACTGAAAGTATAATTTTTCTATCATCATCCTTTCATCATTGTATACCTTTGACTTTTTGTTTCTATTTATAATTCCTTTTATCTATTTCTGTTGCCGACGTATTATTTAATAACTTATTATTATTATTATTATTATTATTATTATCCGCATCATAACTACCAGCATCATGAAAATGCTTGAAAGAGGACTACGGGAGTGATTGACAACAAACCGCTGAGATATAGATAGACCTGCCACCCTCTCAACTCACTCCAGAGATGCGCAGTCTTGCCAAACAACAGGCAGCCCAGGCTTGTCTGGATATTACTCGATGATACCACCACTGGCACACTGTAAACCTTGCACCGTTTCGAAGAACCTGCGCCAAATAAATAGTACATGAAACAAGAAAAAAAAAAAGCTAACATAATGTAATGCTCACAGCTTAACATCATAAGTACGGAGAGGAAACCATAAAAGAAACATATGTACAATATACATGTATAACGAGGTTACACTAACATGCACATACAAATCTATGAAAGTGTATGTATATGTGTGTGTATATATATATATAAACACAAATGTGGAAAAGACGAACAATGTTTATATGTACGAGTGGGAATGTGTGTACGAGTGTGTGTGTATATATATATATATATATATATATATATATATATATATATATATATATATATGTATGTATATATACACACATATAAACAGCGTTTATATACGCGTGTTATATGTGTGAGAAGAGACGCTCGTTGAAATTCATAACTAAAGACCTCGACTTTTATATATATATATATAATATATATATATATATATATATATATATATACACTAAATACGTATTGCTTTTTAAATCAGTAGGAATGGTAGTGGACAAAAATGCATGCTTTCGTTTGACTCAAGATAGATATAAACAAATACATCGTAAATACATAAATAAAACAATGACCTTAAACTATAAAGAGATAAGGATAATAATAGCAAAATAACAAAACAAAAACACTATGGTCTATGAAAAAAAAAAATTAAGCAAGACTTGCTACGCAACAAAGAGCCTTCGTCTTCATACCACAATAAACAAAACAAAACAAGCTATGTCCCTCGCCTTCTCCTGTATCTATTTATGAAGGAAAAACGAAGGCCATGGAAACTAATAGGATAGAGACAGAGGAAAGAAGAATAAACATTCATCAGATAACACCATCACACTCATACAATAAAATGCAAAACTTCAGTTTCGTAATTTTAATATCCTCATGATCAAATTAATATTTGGTCAGTACCCGAGTCTATGTTTATATCAAAATATAGCACAGTAAAAAATTTCATTCGTTTGAAGTCTTTTTATTTTTTTAATATTTTTATCTGATAATATATGAAATGTGTATACAGAAAAAACTGTATGTTTTTTTGGCATATAAATCAAGGACTAGGAGTGGACAAAAGCAACAAAATGCAAAATGAAATGTGATTGAAAGATAATAATAATAAAAAAAGATACATTTATGCTTTTGCTTTGGTCAAGAAAATATACGTGTATATATATATATATATATATATATATATATATATGTGTGTGTGTGTGTGTGTGTGTGTGTGTTGTGTGTGTGTGTGTGTGTGTGTGTGTGTATGTGTATGTAAGGTTGCCTTAGTGAATACAAGAGCATATATCTAATAATAAATAACGCACCATGTTAGCTAGATACAATATATTCCGTTGTTATTGTTAATACTGGTGGTATGAATATGCGTGTGTGTGTATATGAAAGATATAGTATCTCTCCTTGTATGCGTGTTGATATATAGACGTGTGTGTGTGGACTTACCTTGGGAAAGCTCTCCAGGCAGTAGTACTTCACATCATGTGCAGTTAGATGCAATATCAGGCAGCAACAGCAGGAAGTCTTAGGACATTGTAATAAACCCGAGGTAAGTAAATAGCCACGGTTGCTGCCAAAATTATGTATGTTGTGAACTACATAGAAAACAAGCATACATGGACTTATTATATTTCTTTCACTTGTTCACTCTCTGTCTATTTATGTTGTGGTTGATCTCAAACAAAAGAGAACTCGAGAATACGTAGTTTTTTTGTAACGCTACCTCCGATTGGTTCGATTCGATGACGCAAAAATTGCTTTATTTCAACCGCAACAAAATAGAAGTCGATTTAATTTGAAGAATAAAAACTTTCCAATAACACAAGGCTCTAGAAATAGTCTTTATATACTTCTTATGACTATTTTCTCCTTTTTTCAAACCAGGTATTGTCTCAAAAGAGGTTTCTTATATACCTAACAGTAGTCGTAAGCTATCAAGAGAAATAACCAATGAAAAGCAGTTTTGCTCACGTAAAAAGGACCATGTGGATACTTCCTCAATGTTTTGGTCTGAATGTGACGTCATAGAAAGAGACAAGAGATAAACAGTAACAAACATAGCAAGTTTGTTTTCAGGGATTGTTTACTGTTTACTTTCGCTCGATCTTTTTTTTTATTTAATCTAATATTCCAGTCTTTAACTTCTTTCTAAATATTCTTATCTTTTATATGACAAATTAATAATACATTATTTCGATTTATTTCAAGGCCTTTTTTTAAAAATGTATTTATTTATTCGTAGTTCGCAGTAACAGTGACTTTCGCTCATATCCTCCTTGTAGTGCATAAAGAAGCATACCAGAATTGTTATCAATGAATTTGTTGAATAATATTTTGTCTCGATCCAAAAGAAAAACATTCAGAGATGTTTATTTCTTCTAAAACAACATACTATCATCAGCAACAGATTCTGTTATTGTTTTTCTTTTCTTTCTCTTTTTCTTTTTGTTCTTGCTGGTAATATTTAATTGTGTATATGGCAGGCAGGATGCCTTGCCATATTGTATCCTGTTTGTGAGTTCAAATTCCGTTGGAGTCGACTTTGTCTTTCATCCTTACTGGATCGATAAAATAAGTAAGTACCAGTCAAGTACTGAGGTCGATCTTAATCCACAATAGCCATCCCACCCCCAAAACTCATGGCTTTGTGTCTACGTTAGAAATCAATATTTAATTGTGAGATTCTGAAGTTTTTTTAGTTTGTTATTTTTTTTTCATAAATTCTTTTGTTAACACAGGCATAATGTTTATAAATATAACAAAAAATTCAAATGTGCGTATATATTTGTGTATACGGGTGTATATGTATGCATGCTCTTTTATGTTTGTGTGCACATGTAGGTGTGTATTGACGTTCTATAGGCAAGCTTATCTTTCTATATATATCATGCATATATACATGTACATGCATATATGTGTGTGAACATTAAATGACTCAACATGCACTCACTCCAAATTTAGTAAAGTCTGCTATCTGTTTATCTGTCTGTCTATCTAGATAACTAGCAATGTAATTAAATTCACAGAACAGAATCATAAGTATTCCCTTGTGTTCCTGTAGTATGAATTTATGGATTTATTTAATTTTGCAATTCCCTACATACAAACTTACTATGGTTAACTGGTTATCTTTAGTGTCTTTCAATGACGTCACATTCAGACCAAAACATCAAGGAAGTATCCACATGGTCCTTTTTGCCCAAATATGTGTGTGTGTTTGTATGTAAATAGGGAACAGCCTTTCTTTCAAACATGTTGAAGTAAAGGCATAATTATGTCCAAGTTTAATCTTTTTTTTATTTATTAAGGATTGTTAGTCCTTTTCGTTTAGATTGGAACTGTAGCGTTCCTTAATTCATTAGTCCATTAACGTTCTAGTTCTCATCATCAGAACAACGTGATATTCATCGAGGTACATTGTTCGCACAGTTCGTGTATGTGCGTGTGCGCGCGTTTTAGCAGAATAATCAATTGGAGAGGACGTTGAACTCGAAGTTTGTGGGTCATAAATTCATTGCATCTCTTTGCAGCAAGCCACTTCATTCGACACAGCTCATTTGTCACTAATAGGTACCAGGCCATCGTGCATTTCATCTCTTAATTGTTTGTATTTAGAGTCTAAAGCTATATAAACTAACTGGCTATGTTATTGAGGCAATAGAATAGTCTGCTACTACTAATAAGATAGCTGATAAGTTCAAATCGTCTACAATTATGGAGACGAAGTGGCAGAGTCAATGGAGCACTGGATTGATTGCTCTGTAACATTTGTTCTGACTCTGAGGTCCAAATTCAAAATCCAGCTGAAGCCAACTTTGCCTTTTATCCTTTCAAGATTACGTAAAAGAAAAATGCACCAGTTGTGGGCAGCGGATTGGTGAAACTGTAAAAATGTCAGTCAGGATGCTACGCAATATTTGTTCAGTCTCTATTTGTTATGAGTTCAAATCCAACAATGGGGCCTACTTAGCTGCTAAACCTTAACTTAATCAAGTTTAATACCACCACCTGGCACCAGTGGTACTTTTAGAGGAGTTAAATCTGTTGCAACCATCCAGGTCAGGTCATCAGTTGGAGGATACCTTCCTGTCTCCCAACAGTTTCAGATGCCTTGTAAAAGGTCATGGGCACTCTCCTTTCCCTTGACTAAATAAAAATTAAAAAATTCAGAATTCTATAAGCACAACATTCAATATACATGTCTGCTGGTTGCCTATTCTTATTTCACACTTGTATGGTTAGTAATATGACATGTATTCCAACTATAAAAATGCTTCTTTCATTCAACATCATCATCATTGGCATCATCACCATTATTTAACATCCATTTTCCATGCTTGAACGTGTTGGACAGTTTGACAGGAGGTTGCAAGCCAAAGAACTGTGACAAGCTCCTTTGTCTGCTTTGGCATGACTTCTACAGTTGGTTGCCCTTCCAAACACCAAACACTTTAAAGATTGTACTGAGGGATTTTTATGTGACACCAGTACCATCAGGGTCGCCAAGTAACTTGTAAGACCAAGCTCCCTTCAACTGGGAGGTAACTTTGTGCTAGTGAATGAGAGGATAAAATGTATAATAGAGGGATAGAGAGAGGTATTTTGCTGTAGGCAAGACACACAGCTACCCCAGTTGAAAATGAAAAGAGAGAAAGATAGTGGTGAAGGAGATGTGTCAGAATATATTCACAAGGTAGGGAATGTGTAGAGGTAGGTCTTTAATATAATTGCATTAACAAAATGCAATTATTCAAACTGAGTAAAACCATTCTACCTATATTAAACTCATACATTTAACCCTCTCAGATGTAAGTGCCGCCCCGACTGGCCTCGTGCCGGTGGCACATAAAAAGCACCAACCGATTGTGGACGTTGCCAGCCTCGCCTGGCCCCGTGCCGGTGGCACATAAAAAGCACCATCCGATCATGGCTGTTTGCCAGCCTCGTCAGGCACCTGTGCCGGTGGCATGTAAAAAGCACCCACTACACTCACGGAGTGATTGGCGTTAGGAAGGGCATCCAGCCGTAGAAACATTGCCAGATCAGACTGGGCCTGGTGCAGCCTCCTGGCTTCCCAGAACCCAGTTGAACCGTCAAACCCATGCTAGCATGGAAAGCGTACGCTAAACGAACATAATGATGATGATGAGATTGTTTTAAATTAATCATGCATTATCTCATCCCTTTGAGATTTCTATGATATTATTTATATTGAGAATGACATTGTCGGATAGGTGTGAGAAGCCAGATATGGCTGCTTTGACCATAAAACAGGAAGAATATTTCGGACAGTTATGGCCAGTTTAAATGCTAAAGAGTGAACCATTTTGAAATTATAGTCAAATTTCCCTCATGTCACTCATTACTATCATAAATACAGAGAGGGATACATTGGATAATATAGTCCTTAAACCGACAGGATGGTCATTGGTGAATTAACTTTGATTACAGTTAGGCTTCATTAGGACTGGCCTGGACAAAACAAAATAAACAGCAAAGTGAAGAATAGAGTATTTGAAACAGTATAAACCTAATCCTTTCTACACAAGGGCTGAAATTTGGGGGAGGGAGATAGTCAATTTCATCAACCCCAGTGCGTAACTGGTACTTATTTCATCGACCCCCAAAAGGATGAAAGGTAAAGTTGATCTCAATGGAATTTGAACTCAGAATGTAGTGACGGGTGAAATACCACTAAGCATTTCATCCAGCGTGCTAACGATTCTACCAGCTTGCCGTCTTTCAGTACAAACCTAATTGTTACTTCATTTATATTGCACAGTTAGAAGACAAAGTTAACCCCAGTACAATTTGAATGCAAAATACAGAAAAACGTAACTACCATGCATGAAGGTTTTCTAGTCCATTATTAGCTTGCTTGTTTCAGTCATTGAACTGTGGCCATACTGGTGCATGACCTTGATGGCTTTAATCAATCAAACTCACCCATCTTCTTAATTTATGAAGACAAAAAGCACTAGTTGCTCAGTGATGAGTGATAAATGCAAAAATGAACACACTCACTCACACATACATATGTGTGTGTGTGTGTATATATATATATATATGTACATACATGCATGCATACATATATACACAGGCAGACATAACTATCATGGTCAGGAAGAATTTGTTGAGGCAGTTTTTCAATGGCCAGTTGCAATTCCTGTGTAACTAACGCTCACTTGTTTCCAAGCAAACTGATATTTTCCCTGGCTAGAAACATAGGACATTGCTTGTTGGATAGAACTGTTCTCACATAACTATAATGTCAAGACTAATAAACACACATACATACATACACACACATATACAATAGGCTTCTTTCTGTTTCCATCTACCAATTCCACTCACAAGGTTTTGTGCCCAAAGTGCGACATGGTTGTGAAGCAAACTCCTTAATCATGCAGCCATGCATGGGCCTCCTTTAATATCTCTGTTACACTACAAATCTAACAATAGTAATGATTTTCAAAATAGGCACAAGACCACAAATTTTGAAGGAGACAATAGACATTGAGCTCAACCTCATATATTTGTCTGGTATTTATTTTATCATATACTTTACTGGTGCCTATTATTATTATGGCTGGGTTCCAGCCCAGGCCACAGCAACAAAGTCCACCTGCTACACTTCTTGGTCCATCATCACTGCCTCAAGGTCCTGGATACATTTCACGCCAGTATCTGCAATCAAGTTGTGTGATGAGGTTTTTCTCACAAGATTAATTTGGATGCTTCCAATTCAGGGTGGTGCATGCAATGACCAGATAGTTGCAGCTGTCTTTGCCTAATTTTCTTGCAAACTTTTGACAGGTTTCCATGAAGGTAATCATTTGTCATATGTTGCTGCCATTTTAATATATTTAATAAACTGACCTAGTACTTGACTAGTATTTTATTGTGACCTTAACATTTAATCCAGCCCAAATATTTTACCTGCCTTATGTTAAAACAGACCAGATCCAACCTCTCTCACCAACCCTACAATGTTATTCTAAAAATGTAGAAACACACCATTTAAATCTTAAAGCTACCAGCCCAGATGATATGTGATTAATTCAAAACAATGTGAATAAATAAGCAATATATTTGACAAAGAAATTTGAACACTAAAGGGTTAAGCTCATCAGAATATGAACTCAGAGTGTAAAGAGCTGGATCAAATAATGCAAGATTCTTTTTTGACACTCTAATGATCCTGCCAATCTACCATGAAAATTATTATATTTAACTTATAACTAGTCTGACAAAATATATTCTAATTTGCCTATGGCTCAAGCCATAGGTGAAACAGGAATTTTGTTGGATCACTAATTGTGGATTAAATATTTCTGTTCACTCTCAGACCCATCTAAGAATACTTTATTTTAAGTGGCCAGACATTGTTTCTTTTTGAACTCGTCACTCCTTGAATAAATATTATTTGATACACATATTTGTACAGTAGATTTTTCAGAGTTTATATTACCAAATTCTACACAAAATATTATTGTGAACCCAAAGCTATGGTAAGAGATAGTAAGATACCACAGAGTAAGATTGAACTTAGAGCTACAAGCGAACTTCTTCACCACACCACCATACTAAACACCAGGTCAAATATCATCATCATCATCATTTCAATATCCTACAGATTATGCTTACATGAGTCAGAGAGCGTTTACTGAGATAGACTTTCTGTTTCTAAGCAAAGTAATATTTCCTCATAGCCAGGCATGTTCTCATAGAATATTGGAAATGAATAACACTACCTGCATGACAATCATTTAACAACTATCACATGATGTCAAGACGAGTAGACACACATACAGACGTGTGTGTGTGTGTGTTTGTATGAAAATATATATATATATTCACACAAACACACACACACACACATGACAGGCTTATCTCAGTTTCCATCTACCAAATCCACTCATGAGGCTTTGGTTGGACCAAGGCTATAGTAGAACACACTTGGCAGGGAGACTGAACCTGGAACCATGTGGTTAAGAAGCAAACTTCTTATCATACAGCCCCACCTGCATCTATTATATATATATATATATATATATATATATATATATAGTGGCAACGAGCTGGCAGAAACGTTAGCGCGCCGGGTGAAATGCTTAGCGGTATTTCGTCTGCCGTTACGTTCTGAGTTCAAATTCCGCCATGGTTGACTTTGCCTTTCATCCTTTCGAGGTCGATAAATAAAGTACCAGTTACGCACTGGGGTTGATGTAATCGACTTAATCCCTTTGTCTGTCCTTGTTTGTCCCCTTTATGTTTAGCCCCTTGTGGGCAATAAAGAAATATATATATATATATAGTGGTATACAGGGCGATTAAATTTACTAACAATGTTACTGGTACTTTATTTTATGGATCCACCATACCCTGGTTACCTCTACCCCAACCACCCTGAAAAAATTATGAAATTGTCATCATTGTCATTATTGTGTTCTCCCATTGCTGCTGCTACAAACAGATTCAGGACTTCAGTTTGTAATACAGTTAGGATAGACCAACAAGGCATGGTTCATGATGTGTCATGCATGATGTCATGATGACATCTGCTGTAATAGTTTACTTGTGACACCTTCATAGCAAAGCAGAACCACTTCAGGCAAGAGGCATCTTCTATTCCAGTATGCTCGTAAGTGTAAATCAGTGTGTTTGAGGAGGTGTAAATATCATCACCAACTCAGACACACATAACACATACATGGACATGCATGCAAACTATATTACAATATGTGTATGTATGCAATGTAAATAAGTATCTACCTATATATATATATATATATATATATATATATATATATATATATATATATATATATGTATATATATATGTATATATATATATATATATATATATATGTATGTATATATATATGTATGTATATATATATATGTATATATATACATATCATCATGTATATATATATATGTATATATATACATATCATCATGTATATATATATATGTATATATATACATATCATGTATATATATATATGTATATATATACATATCATCATATATATATGTATGTATATATATACACATATATAAACACATACATACATACATATATAAATATGTGTATACATATATACTTACATATAAATATATAACTAAATTTCATATATACATATACATACATATAGACATCATATATGTACATATTATGCATACATTTATTCATTAGCTCACACATTTATTATATATGTGTGTGTGTGTATAAATGTGCGTATGTATATGTGTACATACATAGATAATAGTTTTCACTCCAAAATTGTGTGATGTTTACTTGTTTTCAAAAATCTGTGTGCTGTGAATTTTTTATCTGTTCATATTTTAATTTTTATTTTTGTAATATATATATATATATATATATATATATATATATATATATATATATATGCTTAAATTTATTTTATATCAAGCTAATGGCATAAATATAAAATATAAAAACACAATAACAAACAATTATCATCGAATGGATCATCTTAGTCATGAACAATGAATGCTAAATGCTCTAAGTGAACCATATCTAAGCAGTTGAAAATCTATGAAGGTCAGAGATTGTTCTAACATGGTTGATTGTTTGTGTTTATTATAATAATTTGTGAGGTTTTTGTTTGTTTGCTTTTTTTGTAAACTTTTGCTTTAATTACTTTGTTTTAATTTTATTAGTGCCTTTTGCTTTCTTGTGCATGTGTATGTGTGTGTTTGTGTTTGTGTGTGTGTGTGTGTGTGTGTGTGTGTGTGTTTTCTTTGTTTCCATTGATTTTGCAAAAGATTTAAAAGATTTCCATGTTGTTTCTGTCATTCAATGTACATAAAAGATTGTCATCTTACTTCCTGCATCTCTGTACAATAATTCTATTACATATATTCTTCACCTGTCTATCTGCCTGCTTCAGGTTCACCATCCATCACTCCTCTTTCTCCCTACATCATCCACCCCTCTTCCATCCTCCCACACACCAGTCTCTGCTGTCTCTCTTTGATAAAATAGCATTTACAAGTGTTATGCCTAGATACAAAGAATAAGAGCTGTAAAATATCTCCCTCTGTCACTCTCTCTCTCTCTCTCTCTTTCTCTGTTTTTTTTTTTTTTTTCCTTTTCTCTCTATCACTCTCCTCTCTTTGTCACATATACATTTAATCAGTTAGACACACATGTATATAAATACACACTCACAGACATTGCCTTCACTTGTAACACACACATCCCATTCCCACATGTCTGCTTCAGTCATAGATTTTATGTCAACATAATTACATATTTCAATCAGGCACTATAATGCATTGGTAAGCTCTTTGCAAATCAAATCTGAAGCCTGGTTTCAATTCCCAGCAGGAACAGCTTCACTTTGCTTACGTCATCTTAATGCCTTTGAGTGAGGTAAGAAAAATCACAACCTCCTGTTTTACTTCTCTTAATAAGTATCAAGCTTCAGGACTCTCAAGAAAACAATTAGCTACATTTTCTTTGGTCTCTGCTTCAATTACACTGATGACAATTTCACTAATTATTCCTCCTGGGTCAATAAAGCAAGTACAAGTTATACACTGAAGTTGATTTGATAACATTTTGGTTTTTACTTCATACCTTGTGAACAAAGTATAAATAAGTACAAATTTTACCCCAGCTGAGTTTATATATATATATACACATATATATATGTATGTGTGGTGTGTGTGTGTTTTCTTTGTTTCCATTGATTTTGCAAAAGATTTAAAAGATTTCCATGTTGTTTCTGTCATTCAATGTACATAAAAGATTGTCATCTTACTTCCTGCATCTCTGTACAATAATTCTATTACATATATTCTTCACCTGTCTATCTGCCTGCTTCAGGTTCACCATCCATCACTCCTCTTTCTCCCTACATCATCCACCCCTCTTCCATCCTCCCACACACCAGTCTCTGCTGTCTCTCTTTGATAAAATAGCATTTACAAGTGTTATGCCTAGATACAAAGAATAAGAGCTGTAAAATATCTCCCTCTGTCACTCTCTCTCTCTCTCTCTCTCTTTCTCTGTTTTTTTTTTTTTTTTCCTTTTCTCTCTATCACTCTCCTCTCTTTGTCACATATACATTTAATCAGTTAGACACACATGTATATAAATACACACTCACAGACATTGCCTTCACTTGTAACACACACATCCCATTCCCACATGTCTGCTTCAGTCATAGATTTTATGTCAACATAATTACATATTTCAATCAGGCACTATAATGCATTGGTAAGCTCTTTGCAAATCAAATCTGAAGCCTGGTTTCAATTCCCAGCAGGAACAGCTTCACTTTGCTTACGTCATCTTAATGCCTTTGAGTGAGGTAAGAAAAATCACAACCTCCTGTTTTACTTCTCTTAATAAGTATCAAGCTTCAGGACTCTCAAGAAAACAATTAGCTACATTTTCTTTGGTCTCTGCTTCAATTACACTGATGACAATTTCACTAATTATTCCTCCTGGGTCAATAAAGCAAGTACAAGTTATACACTGAAGTTGATTTGATAACATTTTGGTTTTTACTTCATACCTTGTGAACAAAGTATAAATAAGTACAAATTTTACCCCAGCTGAGTTTATATATATATATACACATATATATATGTATGTGTGTGTGTGTGTATATATATATATATATATATATATATATATTTAAAAAAGGAGATGTGGAACACGAGTTGTGATATATAAAAAAAGGAAATGAAGAAAATGCTGACAAAATAATTTAAGTAAGGGAGAGTATATTTAATTAGGTGCAAGTTCTTTTTACCGGTTGCGCATTTGTTAAGCTTATGAAAAGAATTTTTTTTAAGAGAGATAGAGTTCCTTTCTGATAGATTTTTTTTCTCTTATCTGACCTATATATATATAGGTGCAGGAGTGGCTGTGTGGTAAGTAGCTTGCTAATCAACCACATGGTTCTGAGTGGTTCAGTCCCACTGCTTGGCACCTTGGGCAAGTGTCTTCTACTATAGCCTCGGGCCAACCAAAGCCTTGTGAGTGGATTTGATAGACAGAAACTGAAAGAAGCCTGATATATATATATATATAAATATTATTATTTCTAAATCTCTCTAATGGAGACTATGGCAGCAGTACTGGGTATTAATAGTTATCACCAAGCTAACATGGCAGTCCAGAAAAATAGGACGAATGCTGCAATGGCAGCATTTGTCCTATTTTTCTGGACTGCCTTGTTAGCTTGGTGAAAACTATATATATATATATATATAGAGAGAGAGAGAGAGAGAGAAAGAGACAGACAGACAGACAGAGAAAGAATGAGTGAGAGAGTGAAACATGCATACATAAATGTATAAAACTGGCGCTCTGTTAGTTGCAATGATGAGGATTCCAGTTGATCTGATCAACCAATCCGCCTGCTTATGAAATTAACAACCTGTATGTTCTTAACATAGTTCTCAGGGAGATTCAGCATAACATGGAATGTGACAAAGCTGGTCTTTCAAATTACATGTACAACCCATATTTGCCAGCTCAGCTGAATAGACTTGAGCAATGTAAAACAATGTGTCTTGCTCAATAACACAATGTGCCACCAGGAATTGAACTCATGACTTTATGATCCTGAGCTAAATACCCTAACCACTAATCCATATGCCTTCACTCATACACAGACATATGCACACATGCATGCATACATACTTGCATACATACATGCATGCATGCATGTTGGCAAGGCTGTATGGTTAAAAAGTTCACTTCCCAACCACATAGTTTTGGGTTCGGTCCCACTACATGACACCTTGAGTGTCTTCTACTATTGCCTGAAGCTGACCAAAGCCTTGTGGATAAGAAGCAATTATTATGTATGTACATGCATGTGTGTGTGTGTATGTATATATATATATATATATATATATATATATATATATATATATATATATATATATATATGTATGTATGTATACACACACATAGTGAAGGCACATGGCTCAGTGGTTAGAGCGTCGAGCTTATGATCGTGAGGTTGTGAGCTCGAATCCCGGACCGGCCTGTGTGTTGTGTTCTTGAGCAAGACACTTTATTTCACGTTGCTCCAGTTCACTCAGCTGTAGAAATGAGTTGTGACATCACAGGTGCCAAGCTGTATCAGCCCTTGCCTTTCCCTTGGATAACACTGGTGGCGTGGAGAGGGGAGGCCAGTATGCATGGGCGACTGCTGGTCTTCCATAAACAATCTTGCCCAGACTTGTGCCTGGGAGGGTAACTTTCTAGGTGCAAACCCACGGTCAGTCATGACCGAAGGGGGTTCTAATACACACACACACATGCTCAAAGGGGTTCACATCGGCAATTTAATTTGATAGTATCTCCATGTCACCCTGCATCTTTGGTTTAGTAGATTACTTCAAAAGAAAGTATCCCAAGTAATTCAAATGGTGGTGAATATGATGGTCCATATGGAGTTAAACAGTTTTCTATTGGTCCCAGTTACCATGTATTGTTTATTATATTATAGACTTCATATTTGGTAATAAACTACACTATTAAAACATGTGTAGTGACTAGGGAAGCCATAATTGGTTACCGTAGCACTACCTGCTAATGCACAGCAACCAAATATGACTTTCCTGTATAGTGACCAGAGAAGCAAAATTTGGTTGCTGCGCATTAGCACAAAATTGCTACAGCAACATCAGCCTATTACAGCCGGCTGCAGATTAATACATGGCAGCTTCTGCCCAGCAGTGTTGTGCACTGTTTTTGATTTAGTTAGTAGAAGGACACAGGATGACCAACACAGAATTTTCATCGCAAACATCTCCTAGTTTCTCACTGCAACTTAGTGTTGTGAACACCTTTTACAGTCCAGCTCCCTAAATGAAATTGACACCATGAATAATTCTTTCTCTTTCTTGTTGATTCTGGTGGTGCTACTGGTAGTATTTGGCCAGTTAAATTCACCAACCTTCATTTTCTGCAATCGCCCTGCAAGATGTGAACGACTCGCCTATACAGACGTACAGTCAATACTCTCTTTTCTTGGATTTGGCTCTGTGAAGAGATTTTCAATGGATTTTAATCATTGCTGACCTGCCTTACCCAATCCTCAGTGTGGATTTTCTCCATCACTACTCTCTTCTCTTTGATGTTCATAAGCAGCGACTTCCAGACAGTAGTACTGAATCTGCTATTTTTGGAAGAAAGTTGAGCAGCCCAGTATTCTTTATCACAGTGGTTAGAAACCCACATCACTCAATTTTGGACATTTTCTGGGAGCTCACTTGAATTTCCAGGTGAGTGCACCTGCTCACACTACAAAACATATTATATCTACAAAGGGTACTCCAGTGTTTTCATATCCTCATCATCTGCCTCCGGAAAAGCTGAGAGCAGTGAAAGCCAAGTTTAATCACATGCTGCAGCTCAGAATTATCTGCTCTTCCACAAACCAATGGGCCTCAGCCCTGCACATGGTCCCTAAGGGCTCTTGTAATTGGAGACCTACAGGAGATTTCAAACATCTAAATGCTATCACCATTCCTGATAGGTATACAATTCCTCATCCTCAAGATTTTGATTCCTCACTGTTTGGATGTACTGTATTTTCCAAGCTTGATCTTGTGAGAGCTTATCACCAGATTCCTGTTCACCATGAGGACATCCCGAAACTGCAGTAACAACCCCATTTGGCCTTCAAAATGCTGCCAGCACATTTCAGCAGTTCATGAAGTCATTTCTAGAATTGATTTCATCTCTGCATATATTGATGATCTTTTGATTACCAGTTCTTCTGCTGAAGAACATGCTCAACATTTGAAGCTACTCTTCCAATTTAAAATGTGGATTAACCCTGCTAAATGTGTTTGGGTCATATCCTCCCTTGTGTTTCTTGGCCACATCATTGACAAAGAGGGCATTAGACCTCTTCCAGAGAAAGTGCAGGCTACTGAGGACCTTCTTCCTCCAACTTCCCTTCGCCAGTTGTGCCATTTCCTTGGCTTGCTGAACTTTTATCACCACTTTATCCCTCACTGTGGCTGAACTCCTGTCTCTACTTCCCAAGCTCTTAAAGAATCATCATAAGAAGAACAACACTATTGTGTTGACTCTGGCCAAGATAGAAGCTTTTGATGCTGTGAAATGTGACTTGCTAAAGCATCTCTACTCACACACCCTGTCTCCAATGCAAAGCTTTTGCTTGTGGTTGATGCAAATCCAGCTTCTGCAGATTCAGTATGACATCTCTGAAGCCCTGCCCACTCTATCTCAACTTGGATTCTCAGCCTCAGTGAAGCTCATTTTGGCTACACTCTTCCAGCCACCACTTGGCATTACATTCACTGGCTGATATTAATCCTGCATCCACTTGCAGCACACCAAACACACACTTCCATCACAGCCACTTTCATCTCATTGCCCCCTGGCATGTAAATATTTCCACTGACCATTCTCATGTTTGTACATTTTGCTTTTCTTGTTTTCTTTTTCCAGTGTTTATACATTTGGTTTTGCATTTTTCTTCTTCATTTTTTCTTGTTTATATCGACTTGCAGTCTGCAGCAAGGTAATGTAGTGACCAGGGGAGCCATATTTGGTTGCTGTGCATTAGCACAGTAGTGCTATAGCAACTTAATCCATTAAAGCTGGCGGCAGATTAATACATGGTAGCTTCTGCCCAGCAGTGTTGCGCACTATTTTCAATTTAGTCAGCGGAAGGACGTGGGACAACCAACACAGAATTTTTTTCTTTGCAAATGACTTCTAGTGTCTCAGTTTAACTTAGCATCACAAACACCTTTTACAGTTCCGTTCCTTCAATGCAATTGAAGCCATGAATAATTCTTTCTCATCCCAGCCAGCACAGGCCATCTTACCACTGCTAGCTTATCACTGCTTATGACTTCTCATTCATGCCTACATAAGTTATTTCGGCTTCCTTGACTCACATACATACCTTACATATACATACAGGGTTCAACTCTCACTACTTGTCTGAAGTTGGACACTTACCATTGTTACTACTTGCCAGCACTCACTGGATTAAATAAAGCTTAATGTTTTGTTATAAATGAACTGCCTTCTGACAATGTTTTCTACTCAACTTCATGTAAACCTGAACATGAAACATTGGTGACCTAAACGTGTGAATATTCCTCAAAATGAAATGAACCCTTTGAATCACTCATTTGCTGCATTTTGTTTTTGTTTGAACCACATGTGTGACTTTTGCTTTTATTTTATCTTCATGATAGCTCCCATCTTGTTCACTTTTCTTTTCCCCATGGAACCTTGTGGTGTATTACACATACACAGCTGGACTTCATGTGCATGTCTCACCTCAATTTGAATTTCAGTTTCCACTTACTGCCATTGATAGAATTTCGGCCTATTTTTTCATTTACACCATTCCCTGGATTTATTTTATCATAATTGGACAGAAAATAAAAAGACATGGGAAGAAGTGGTGAAGCATGATCTTAAAATGTTGGGTGTCACAGAGGTGATGACAAGTGACCAAGACCTTTGGCAATATGCCATGCTTGAGAAGACCCATCAAGCCAAGTGAAATCATAGTCTTGGCTGATGCTGGTGTCATGTAACTGGCACCTGTTCTGGTGGTACATAGAAGCACCTGTTCTAGTAGCAAGTAAGAAACACCTATTACACTCTTGGGGTGGTTGGTGTTAGGAAGAGCATCCGACCATAGAAACCATGCCAAATCAGACTGAAACTTGGTGTAGCTCTCCAGCTTGCTAGTCCCAGTGAAACCATCTAACTCATGCCAGCATGGAAAGTAGATGCTAAATGATGATATATAATATACATATAATATATAATATACATATAGGCGCAGGAATGGCCGTGTGGTAAGTAGCTTGCTTACCAACCACATTGCTCCGGGTTCAGTCCCACTGCGTGGAACCTTGGGCAAGTGTCTTCTACTATAGCCTTGGGCCGAACAAAGCCTTGTGAGTGGATTTAGCAGATGGAAACTGAAAGAAGCCTGTCATATATATGTATATGTGTATGTGCGTGTATATGTTTGTCCCCCAGCATCGCTTGACAACCAAGGGTGGTGTGTTTATGTCCCCATAACTTAGTGGTTCAGCAAAAGAAACCGATGGAATAAGTACTAGGCTTCCAAAGAATAAATCCTGGAGTCAATTTGCTTGACTAAAGACAGTGCTCCAGCATGGCCACAGTCAAATGGCTGAAACAAGTAAAACAGTAAAAGTGTGTGTATATATATATATATATATATATATATAAAACTCATGTGGATGTGTATGTATAGGGTGTGACATGGAAGTGGATTCTAGTCTTGGCCAGATGTTGTCTTCTTCTCAACTAAAGAAATTAAAGTGTAAGTATTTATATTCAAATAAACCAGTTTGTATACAGATAAACCTAATGTTTGGATGCTAAACTATAATTATTTTTTAAGAAAATAATCTGAAATAAAATATGTAAATATTCATTAAAAGAGTCAACATCCATGATAAAATTGCTAAGTTCAAACTAAAATTAGACGGTATGGAAGCAAATTGAAGAATATGGAAGATTGTTTGACCTGTAATTTGATACACTAGTATACCAGCACTCAACATGGCCAGATACCACCACATATACTTGCAGCCACATGGCTGTACAGGCTTATATATTCAGACACATAGTAATACTCACATACATATTTATACAAACATTCAAGTATTAAGTATTCAAATTGGTCTATGAATACATACATGTACCAATTATAAAGATCTATACACACACATGCTTATGCACATTTACGTAAACATATTTAGCCATGCTGTATGAATGTGTGTGTGTGTGTGTGTGTGTGAAGGCATGTAGCTTAGTGGTTAAGGTATTCGGCTCATGATCGTAAGGTCATGAGTTCAATTTCCACCAGCGCATTGTGTCCTTGAGCAAGACACTTTATTTCATGTTGCTCCAGTTCATTCAGCTAGCAAAAATGAGTCGTACCTGTATTTCAAAGGGTCAGCTTTGTGACATTCTGTGTCATACTTAATCTCCCTGAGAACTACGTTAATGGTACATGTGTCTGTGGAGTGCTCAGTCACTTGCACGTTAATATCACGTGCAGGCTGTTCCGTTGTAGGTCTTTCCATTTATCCCAATTGATCAATAGACCAATTGAGTAAACCTATCTATAATGACTACTGGAAGCAGCTGTAAGCCAAGTTTGCTATAATAAAGGAATTTATGTAATGACCATGATTTTATCTTGCCTATTATATATATATATAATTTTCCTTTTTTATGAAACATTGTAACCTGCTATTTATATTAATTTTATACATACACATCAGCAAATCACTAAATCAGTTTGGATGATGAAAACATTTATACTAACAGAGAAGCAAGTCTGAAAAGAGCCGAGATTGAGCAGGCTTAACTGATGAGGCAACAGGAATTGCTGAAACTGATGTCAATGTTGAGAAATCTCGATCAGCATTTTTAGGACAATTCAGCTCCCTATTAGCATATATGTTTCCTATTTCTTTGTTGCCCACAAGGGGCTAAACACAGAGGGGACAAACAAGGACAGACAAACAGATTAAGTTGATTATATCAACCCCAGTATGTAACTGGTACTTATTTAATCGACCCCGAAAGGATGAAAGGCAAAGTCGACCTCAGCGGAATTTGAATTCAGAATGTAGTGGCAGATGAAATACCACTAAGCATTTTGCCCGGCATGCTAACGTTTTTGCCAGTTCGCCACCTAATGTATATGTTTTCATTCATGTGCATTAACTACAGCATTAGAGCATTTTAGCTTTTATTTCTAGCAATGTAGGTGTTTCTTAACATCCTAGTCACATTTACTGACAATCATAATTCTCCTTTTTAATGAAACGTCACAACCTGCTGTTTATTTTAATTTTATATATATACATTTTAGGAAATTCCTGCCAGCTTTTCGGAATCCGCAAGATGGGGGCACAACTGGAAGTCAATCACCAATGGGAAAGGGAGATAATCCCCTATTGTTTACCTTCATAGAGAGGGGACTAGTCAATTACATCAACCCCAGTGTTTCACTGGTACTTAATTTATCGATCCTTAAAGGATGAAAAGCAAAGGCAAAGCCAACCTTGGCAGATTTTGAACTCAGAACATGAAGGCAGACAAAATGCCACTAAGTATTTCACCCGGTGTGCTAACAATTCTGCCAGCTCATCGCCTTAATAATAATAATAATAATAATAATAATAATAATAATAATAATAATAATAATGATGATGATGATAATAATAAGGATTATTACAAAGTAGCATTACCTTTAATTCCTTTTCATATATATACAGCCTCCAATATACCTACACATGTTTCTACTACATTGATTAGTCACAGCTGAAATTGCAACCTTACTATGGTACCAGTGCAGTTTCTTCAGGATCTGCATTCCATAGCACACCACTGTGCTGTGAAAAATATTTGGGGGATTTTGGGAAAATGACCCAAGAACATTCACAAAGTTTGAGAGCATAAATATAAATTAATTATATAAATCGTAAAATACAATAAATATAAATTGATTGCATTACATGGCGAACAGCAGTTTTACTACAATATATTACATTTCTGCATTTAAACCAGGATTGTCTAAGTAAATTGTTTAGTAGTTCTGGTAGTTTTTAATTGTTGATTTATTTATAATTTACATATATTATTTTATGTTAATTTTAATCGATTTTTAGTTTTAGATTTAAACATGGACAAATTTTCATTGAAACCTCAGAAAAATGAGACATAGTGTCATAGCAAACAAGATGAACACCAGGATAAAAAGTCACCTCATCAAATCAAAAATATGAAAATTATATCCAGTATGAGTCTAATTTAAGTTCTCAACATTATTTAGCATCCCAACAGATGTCTTTTCATCAACTTCTCAAAGGATATTTAGGCTTAAGTACAACTATTAAACGCTTCCAAACTGCACTTCTCTTCTGACTTAATTACATATATATCTAATTAAGAACATATTATTAAAATGATTTCCTAATCCAGTATATGCATTTGAGACAGTATTTAATTAAAATAGTCATCTATATAAAGGGTAAAAGGGCAAAGAACCCCTTTGGTTATGAATGACAATGGGATTGCACCTAGAAAGTTACCCTCCAAAGCACAAGTCCAGGCAAGGTTGTTTTTGTGGAGTGCTAGCAGCTGTCCATGCATACCAGCCTCCCCTCTCCATGCCACCAATGTTATCCAAGGGAAAGGTAATGGCCAATACAGCTTGGCACCAGTGATGCCATAACTCATTTCTACAGCTGATTGAACTGGAGCAGCATGAAATAAAGTGACTTGCTCAAGAACACAACATACAGCCCAGTCCGGGAATCGAACTCACTACCTCATGATCGTAAGCCCAACACTCTAACCACTGAGTCATGTGCCTTCATCTATATAGCACACTTAATATGCTATACCAAATTTTTAATAAGCTGGGTTACTGTTTACAACGTCCATGAATGTTTATTTCCTTTTCTTTTATCAGAGACAACAAACTCTCATTCGAGTATGTGGTTGGGTGTGAGTACTTTGCCAGTGAAAAGGCTCAAAATTACTGAAATGCAGTTGATGCTCTCACTGGTCACTACTGGGATGAATTTTCATCTCTCTCTGGTATTTGTTGTATTTTAAACACAGCAAGTCCATGAGAGATCTCAGGACACATACTGCTTTAATTGACCAATCAACAGTGTGCATACATAATGTTGTATATATAGTTGGCTATGTCCTTATCTATTGTCATATTTCTTTATTTATTAGAGTGGCCTTATCTGGTTAACCATTTAGCATTTAACCCTGTAACATTCAGATTTTTCTGTCAAATGTAGTGCTTATTTATCCACATTGATTTGAATTAGTTGTGCATGACCTTGTAGCTTTGAGATTTCAATGATGATTGTCTATTTTCAGAATAATATTGTAGGGGAAGTGTGAGAGACTGAATCTGGTTAGTATGGGGATAAAACAGGGCTGGACATTTTGGCCAGATATGGCTAATTCAAATGCTAAAGGATTAAACTGACCATATCTAGCCAAAGTATAGTACCTGTTTTATGTTCAGAAACATAAAACTGGTCAGATCTGGCTCCTCACAGCTTCCTTACAATGTCATTGTGAAAATAAGCAATCACATTATCGATATCTCCAAACTACAAAGTAATACATTATTAACTCAAAACAATGTGAATAAACAAGCATTACATTTGACAGAGCAATCTGAGTGCCAAAGGGTTAAGACAGAAGATCACATCACTGTTAATAACAGGCTAAAGTAAAAGACAATTGCCCAAGGTGCTAATCAGTGGGATTGAACCTGGACCCATGTAGTTGGGAAACAAGCTCCTTACCACACAGCCATGCTTGTGCCTATACATTTATAATTTATTTTTATAGTCAAAATGCACCTCCACTACCTCTTCCTCATGTTTTCTAGGCTTAAGACCTCAAACAGTGTCTGTGGCACAAAATAAAAAAGCACCCGGTGTTCACTATTAAAGTGGTTTGTGTTTGGAAGGGCACCCAGTGATAGAAACCATGCCAAAGCAGACACTGGAGATTGGTTTAGTCCTTGAACCCTTTGGATACTGCCAAACCATCCAGCCCAAGCCGGCAGAGAACATGGACAATAAATGATGATGATGATGATATTGATGTTGATGATGATGACGACGACGATGATGATGATAGATATATACATGTGTGTGTGTATGAGTGTGTTTGTGTGTGTGTGTATGCGTGCATCAAGTATATACATAATTTGTGTCATCCACAGTATTTTTTATAAGCTTTATTGAATCATATTAAATAAATCATATTAAATAAATAAATAAGTAAATAAGATAAATTCTTTCACTGATGATGGGATAAAATGAGAAAAATGCTTTGAAACTTGTAATGGTCTCTCCATTTATCAAATATTTTCATACGTATTTTACTACAAAAGCAAAAATATCAATAATAATATTCTGATCGCAAGAATATATTAACAAGAAGAAGAAAGAAAACACCTCTCTCTCTCTCACACTCTATCTCTCACTCTCTGTCCCTCTATCTCTCACTCTTTTATATGTACCTCTATTCCCTAATCATGAGAAAAAGCAAACATAAATAGTAAAGAAATAGAAAAAATTCCAAAGGTGAAAGCAATCTATATATCTATATATATATATATATATATACGTGCACACATATACATATGTATATATATATATGTGTATATACATACACATATATGTATATGTATATATACATACCATATATACATGTATAATATATACATGCATGTATGTATGTATTAATGTATGAATGAGAAAAAGTATTTACAAAATTTATATACTTTTCAGATAAGCGTATAATAATCATGAATATTTTACATGCCATATTAGACAAGAAGTTATAGAGAAAGCATAATTCATGTCATACTTTACACTGAGTTTATCATTGCACAAATCAGATACAGAACAATCCTTTTAGCAATTTTTACTGGTGACAGTAAAGAAATATTGATTTTTGACATTAGCACTAGGTACCATATTTTAGGAGGAAAACCCTATCAATAACAAGATATGACAATGGGTAATTAAATTTTTCTAATATAGATGTGTGTGTATGTATATGTATCTATGTATATATGTGTATGTATATATATATATATATATATATATATATATATATATATATATATATATATATATATATATATATACATATATAGAAACAGGCTTGGAAGGACTGGAAGAACGGTGGTAGCAGGGAAGTGTATCAGACTGCCAGAAGGGAAGCTAGGAGGCAGGTGTATTTAGCCAGAGGGGAAGCAGATAAGAAAAAATTTGCCAATGTTCTGCGCCGTGAGGATGAAAGACTTGAGGTATTTCATGTTGCAAGACAGTGTGTGAGAGAGAATCGTGACGTGGTAGGAGAGAAATGTGTTCGCAAGGATGATGGTTCACTTGCGCTAAATGAGGATGCAAAGAGAGAGGTTTGGAGGCACCACTATGAAAGGTTGCTGAATGAGGAAAATGAATGGGATAAAGAGAGTCTGCCGAATGTCGACCCAACAGAGGGACCAGCAATCCGAGTTGACAGTTCCTTAGTAGTTAAGGCAATTACAAGCATGAAAACAGGGAAAGCCCCTGGCCCATCAGGAATTACTGCAGAGATGCTCAAAATATCTGGTAGTGTCGGCTATAGCCTAGTCACCCGTATAGTTAACCAGGTGATACACGAAGAAGTCATACCCAATGACTGGTGTAGCAGCATAATAGTCAACTGCTACAAAGGTAAAGGTGACGCCCTAGATACAAATAACTACAAGGGTATCAAGCTGCTGGATCAGGTAATGAAGGTTACGGAGAGGGTTATAGCCCAATTAATTACAGAGAGAGTTAGCTTAGATGATATGCAGTTTGGGTTCGTGCCAGAGAAAAATACTACTGATGCTATATTCCTGGTAAAACAGCTGCAGGAGAAATACCTAGCCAAAGATAAGCCCTTGTACCTGGCTTTTGTTGACTTGGAGAAAGCCTTTGACAGGGTCCCCCGATCCCTTATCTGGTGATCAATGAGGAAACTAGGGATAGATGAATGGTTAGTGAGAGCTGTGCGAGCCATGTACAGAGACGCTGCTAGTAAGGTGAGGGTTGGCAATGAGTACAGTGAAGAATTCCGCGTAGAGGTTGGGGTCCACCAAGGTTCAGTCCTCAGTCCACTCCTATTTATCATAGTCCTCCAGAAAGAATCCCATTGTATATATATATATATATATATATATCATCATTATCTCCAAGCCTCTTTCTTTTCAGAATCATTAAAAGCAAGTGCACCATCATCCATGTGGACACATTTCTCTCCATTTCTCACCATTTTCTCTCACACACTGTCTTGCAATCCAAAATACTTCAGTTCATTGATCCTCACATCGCTGGACACTGGCAAACTTCTTTTCTGCGTAACCCTTGGCTATGTATACCTGCTGCCCAGCCTCCCTTTTGGCTATTTGGTACAGTTCACTGCTACCCACCACACTTCCAGGCTTTCCAGGCCTGTTTCTTTGCTCTAATGGCTTTGTCTACCGTACTATTCCACCACCACATAACTCTAGGTCTGGAAGGGACTTTACACCATCCGCAGACTTAGTCTGTGGCACTCAGCAAGCTGTCCCATAGGAATTTATACTACCTTCTATGTCCAATGTCTATAGTTCCTCCTTCCTCTCATCAAACTTTTTGATGAGGATGTCCCTAAATCTCAGACCATGTGAAGGGTTCTTAAGTTTCCAAATCCTTCTTTTTTGGATTGGTCTGCTTCTTGGTATCCTTCTGTCCTCGAGCCTAAAGTCATTAATGACTAGCCTATGCTGGGGGGAACATTCTTCACCTGAGAGGGTCTTTATATTTAAGAGCAACCCTGCGTCCCGCTGTCTGGTAAGGATGAAATCAATCTGGCTAGCAGTCACCTGATTGATAGGTTATCAGGTGGCTGTCTGGTTTCCTGAAGTTAGTGTTGCAGATTAAAAGGTTACATGCATCACAGAACTCTAGTAGCCTAGTTCCCTCATCATTTCAGGAACCAATACCATGGCCATGTAAGTGCCTTAGGAGAAAAACGGGGTATAAGAAGCATTAGATGTAGTGTGTAATAGAGAAGACTATGCTGGTATGGTCAGGTGTGTGATGTGTATGGATGAGGACAGGTGTGTAAAGAAATGCCAATCTCTAATTGTGGAAGGAACTTGTGGAAGAAGTAAGCCCAGGAAAATGTGGGACAAGGTAGTGAAATGTGATCTTCAGCTGTTGAGTCTCATGGAGACAATGACAAGTGACTAATACCTGAATTGCTGTGTTTGAGAAGACATGTCTAGCTAAGTGAAATCATGATTGTGGTCACTGGTGGTGACACCTGGTAGGCACCCATGCCAGGTAGACGTGAAAGGCAACTGTACCAATGACATGTAAAATGATACTCAGTACACTCGGTGAAGTTGCTGACAGGAAGGGCATTCGGCTTGGATTACATTATCCGATATATTCTTATATTGATTAGGGTGTAGTTTGAAGGAGATTTGACTGCTGTTTCTATCAGGGTTAAAGAGACCCATGTAAAGGGTCTTTTAATAGTTTGTTTCATTGATGTTGTATTATGTGGAGCATGACGCATGCTGATTACCTCTGATAAGATGTTCAAACTGATTTCCTTTTATAATAGAATTCAGAAGATAAAATACTTATTTAATATATTTATTCTATGAAATAGTTCATATAGCAATACATCTTACATTATATATATATATATATATTGTGTGTGTGTGTGTGTGAGAGAGAGTGTGTGTGTGTGTCTATGATCTGTATGTAATCAGAATATTTTGTGAAAATGAATATTTAAGTTAAATCAATGAAAATTAGTAAACAACAATAACATTGGTTATAGAGTATGATATTTTTTTTCCTTTTTAGGTGGCAGAAGTGGGGTGAGGGATGGCACAAGAGATTAAAATTGATCCCTGATATTTGGCTGTTATTTATTTTATCAACCCCAGAAAGATGAAAAATAAAGTCAACTCTGGTGGGAAATTTACCAAAGCAAAGAGAGAATTTTTTTTGCCTTTATGATAAAATTTACGAGACAGATATTTCCCCAGTGAAATAGTTTGTGCGTGTGTGTGTGTGCACATGCTTATATATGTATGTATGTATGTTTGTGTATGTATATATGTATATTGAAAATGTTATTAAAAAATATGCATTTTTCTTAAAGTTATGAAAGAAAACCAAGTCAGAAGGAGGAGCACACTTCTGAAATTTCCTATATATATGTGTGTGTGTGTGTGTGTGTGTGTGTATGTATGTATGTATGTATATATGTATGTATGTTGACTCCTTAGACTCCTCGCCATCAATACATGAAGTAATGACATCAATAAGTAAATTGAATCTTGGTAGGGCACCTGGAAAGGATGGAATTTGTGCTGAGGTCTTGCGATTTGGTGGTAATTGCATCACACAGTCCCTTCATGAACTTATTAGTGCAGTGTGGAGGGATGGTGCAATCCCTAAGGATTGGAAGGATGCTATTATTCTTCCTCTGTATAAAGGAAAAGGAACCAGAACAATGTGTGGTAACTACAGAGGTATTGCTCTACTATCAGCTGCTGGCAAGGTTCTGGCAAATATTCTTCTTACCCGTCTGAATGGGTGTCTCGTAAATGATGTCCTATCTGAATCTCAATGTGGCTTCCGATCTGGTAGAGGGACAATGGATATGATTTTCACAGCAAGACAGATGCAGGAGAAGTGCTATGAGCAGAATATGGATCTTGTCCAGGTATTCATTGATTTAACTAAGGTCTTTGATACTTTTAATAGGGTCTTTCTATGGAAAATACTTAGCAAACTTGGATGTCTGGATCACTTTGTATCTATAATTAAATCATTTCATGATGAGATGGAGGCTTGGGTCAATGTTGGTGGTGCCATGACAGGACCCATTCCTGTAGAGAATGGTGTTAAGCAGGGTGACATCCTTGCCCCAACTCTCTTTTCTTTGTACTTTGCTGCAACTTTTACTCATGCTTTTGCTAAGGTTAGCTCTCTGGGAATATATGTCAGATATCGATCTTCTGGCTGCCTCTTTAATCTTCGCCGATTTGCTGCCAATTCAAAGGTTTCCCAGTCTATTATTTGTGACCTCCTTTATGCAGATGACTGTGACTTAGTCACTCATACAGTGGATGACATGCAAATACTCATGAATTGCATTTCTGCTTCTTGCAGGGCATTTGGACTCAGCATTAGCCTGGACAAGACTGTTGTAATGTTCCAGCCTGCACCAGGAAATCCATATATAGAACCAGCTATCTTGGTTGAAGGAACGATTCTGAAGGTAGTAGACAAGTTTGTCTACCTGGGCAGCACACTCAGTCGTTCTTGCTCCCTGGATGAGGAAATATCTTTCAGGTTGCAGAGAGCAACTAATTCCTTCTGGTCTCTTCAGTCTCGTGTCTGGTCCCAACATGGCATTGCAAGGAGAACAAAAGTTGCTGTGTACCGTGCTTGTGTACTGACATCGCTTCTCTACTCATGTGAGACATGGACTCTGTACAAACATTAGGTCAGGGTCCTTGAATGTTTTCATCAGAGATGTCTCAGACACATTCTCAATGTTGGCTGGACCTCAAAAATTCCAGACACACAGATCCTGAGGACAGCTGATATCTTGAGTATTGAGGCGATGGTACACAAGCACCGGTTGCGTTGGACTGGACACCTTATTAGAATGGAGGATAGAGAGATTCCTAAGCAGATGCTCTATGGAGAACTTGTGAATGGAAGGAGACTCCGGCAGAAACCAAGGCTGCGATTTAAGGACTGTGTCAAGTCCTCGTTAAAGGCCTTTGATATGCAGGACACTGACTGGGAGAACAATGCCTGTCATCACCACAGATGGAGGAAGCAGGTTAAGGAGGGGACCGACACTTTTGAGAGAGCACGTATCCAGCATGAAGAACTTAAGCGAGCTGCGCGAAAGCGCACGGCTTGTATAGTGAATGGGGAAAGCTTGGTCTGCAATGTTTGCAGTCGTGTATGCTTGTCAAGAGCAGGGCTCATTAGCCACCAACGGAGCCACAAATGCAAAATATAAGTTAGTCCTAGAGCGCACAATGTTCCTGAAGGTCGGCAATGGTCTTCCTCGGTCACGAGTGGACGGCCATCATGTATGTATGTATGTATGTGTGTGTGTGCATGTGCATACGTATGTGTGTGTGTATGTATGCATGTATGTATATATATATATATATATATATATATTATATATATATATATATATTGGTAAAAGATAACAAAAGAAAGAAAGCGGTAAGATAACATATATATATATATATGTATATATGCATGTATGTTGTTGATTCTGTGTCCTTATTCTCTTTTGATCCACCTTCTCGTACCTTGAGGGAAGGCCCTGACACCTGGGGTAGCCTTGTATCTCCTCAGCAATAAAACACCTGTTCATATATATATATATATTTACCAAATGCCACCAGCCCTCACTTCTGACCCAGCGCTGATACAAGGCTACCCCAGGTGTCAGGGCCTTCCCTCAAGGTACGAGAAGGTGGATCAAAAGAGAATAAGGACACAGAATCAACAACATACATGCATATATACATATATATATTTAGATAGATGGATGGATGGATGGATAGATGGATGGATGCAGGTGTGGCTGTGTGGTAAGAAGCTAACTTCCCAACCACATGGTTCCAGATTCAGTCCCATTTCGTGGCACTTTGGGCAAGTGTCTTCTACTATAGTCTTGGGCTAACCAAAGCCTCTTGAGTGGATTTGGTAGACAGAAACTGAAAGAAGCCGGTCATATGTGTGTGTGTGTGTGTGTGTGTGTATACATGTATATATTTATATGTTTCTTTGTGGTTGTGTTTGTGTTCCCACCATTGCTTGACAACGGATGTTGGCATGTTTATGTCCCTGTGACTTAGTGGTTTGGCAAAAGAGACCAATAGAGTAAGTACTAGGCTTACAAAGAAAAAGTCCTGGGGTTAATTTCTTCGACTAAAACCCTTTAATAGAGTGCTCCAGCATGGCCATAGTCAAATGACTGAAACAAGTAAAAGAATAACAGAATGTGTATGTGTGTGTGTGTGTGTGTCTTTTATCTTTCACATGCTTCAGTCATTATACTGTGTACATGATGGAGCACCACCTTGGGGAATTTTAGTCAAACTTATCAACCCCACTACTTATTATTTTTTTATATATACACACACATACATATGTACTTTATTAAAAAGCAGCAGAAATATATGCTTACTCCGGTATATATATATTGAAGATTGCTCTACATTTTAAATTGATGTAATATTTGCAGTGTTCAATTAAATGGAGTCGCATGAAACGATCGTACTGCATTACCTCTGGATATTCTTGTTGCTTATTTTGATTATATACACACACAAACATATATATATATGTGTGTGTGTGTGTGTGTGTGTAATCAAAAAATTAAAAGAAAAAAAGACAAGAAAAAACAACAATGTGAGGACATGGTACATGCAAAATATTAATAAGATGCTCAAAGAAGGAAAGAAAGAGTGGCTGTTTTATGTTTTGAGTAAAGCTCTTCTTTGAAACAGGAGACATAGGTAAGTCCAAAAGAAGAGGAAGAAGGAGGAAAAAAATTCCCAACAATCTACGTGTTGTTACATTTTGGAATGACCAGAAGTAGATGGACAAAGAGAAAGTGCTTTCTGGGACAGGAAAGTGTGAAGAATGGTTGGTATCTGTGTATATGTGTGAGTGTGTGTATGCGTGTATGTACATGTGTGCATGTATGTGTATTGTGTGTGTGGAGGTGTATGTGTGTTGTGCATGTGGAGGTGTATGTGTTCATGTGTATGTGCATGCATATGTGTGTGCATGTATGTGTGTGTGTATGTAGTTTTTTATAAACGATATATATATATATACACAATGGGTTTCTTTCAGTTTCTGTCTACCAAATCCACTTACAAGGTTTTGACCAGCCCAAGGCTATAGTAGAAGACACTTGCCTATGGAGCTACACAGTGGGACTGAATCCAGGACCATGTAGCTAGGAAGCAAACTTCTTACCACACAACCATGCCTATGCCTATGTGTGTGTGTGTGTGTGTGTATGTGTATATATGCATGTATGTATGTATGTATGTATGTATGTATGTATGTATGTGTGTGTGTGTATGTATGTGCACACACATATATATATATACTGAAAAAGAACAACATTTATATTTATGTCAAAGTAAAAGATGGAAAGAGAGCAATTGAGAAATATAGCATTAATAAAGCATAGAAATAAAATGAAATAGACAAATGAATTTCTTTTTAAATTTGTTAGAAAGAAAAAAAAAACTGGAGGAGTGGAAAACTACTACAAGAGAAGAAAATTCAGCAGAGCTGGTAATGAAAGCAATTGTTTGTGTTTTGAAAAAATATAACACTCAAATCAAAGAAGAATGAAATAATTGATTAACGACCATTATTGGAACATCCTGGAAGATCAGGAGTTAACAGGAAACAAAACAACAACAAAAAAAATAGTTTGAAAACCTAAGGAATAATTTACAAAATGTATATTAAGAATTTTTTCTATGTGGTCAAAGCAAAGAAAAAAAAACATTGTAGCCACTTTTATATAATATCAGAAAATTGAATCTAGAATAACAAGAGCAATAGTTTATCTAGAAATACATTACTACAACTATGTCTAGAAATACATTACTACAGCTATATTTTTCACATTGTTTTACATCTGCTTTCTATGTTAGCATAAGTTGAATGGGTTGTCATAGTCTGAGTTCTTATATGGAGATGAATTCAGAACAAAAAATCACAGAAAGATGTCACTGAAAAAAGGTTCTATTTTGCTTAAGAAATTGAATAAAAGGTTGGTTTTTTTTCTCATATATGTGTAATTCCATCATATAAAAATCATGTACAACTTATGTACAGTGAGTTAATAACTGACTTTAAATATTTTTTGTTTTATTACTTTAATTGTATATAGGATTTTAAATAAAATGTGACATTTATTTGGGCGATTTTTTCCTAGATAAGATGGTGACATTTTTCGGTTACTTTTTATCCTGAGTCTATTTTTCCAGACATCTTGGAGATACCCTAGATGATATGAAGGACCACATCTCACTTGTATGCTTCAATATTTTGACTTGGTGAGGCAGTGAGCTGGCAGAAACATTAGCACACTGGGCAAAATGCTTAGCGGTATTTTTACTGCCTTTACGTTCTGAGTTCAAATTCTGTTGTGGTTGACTTTGCCTTTCATCCTTTCAGGGTCGATAAATTACATACCAGTTGCATACTGGGGTCGATCTAATCGACTGGCCCTCTCCCCCAAAATTTCGGGCTTTGTGCCTAGACTAGAAGAGAATATTTTGACTTGGTTTCTATAGCTGGATGTTCTTAATATCAACAACTTTGTAGCATGTACTTTATAGATGCATTTTATTATGGCATCACTATTAGAGAGATTGTCATATCCACAAGACCTAAAGTCTATATCTTCACTGATTTGCTAACCATTTTACAGATAATTCTGGGTGGATGGTTTTATAGTTGTCTCATCAATAAATATTATTGGTATCATCATCATTATCAACATCTACTTTTCTATGCTTTAATTCGTCAGAATTTATTAAGGTAGATTTTCTACAGCCAGATGCCTTCCTGTTGTCAACCCTCACCTGTTTCCAAATAAGGAATGAGCGCTCAACTCTGCATTGGTGGATAAAAATTCTCTATTTGTGGATTAACAAGGTTACCAATGGTCACATGTACAGAGAAAGATCTCTTTACAATTTTCAAGCATACCACATGGGAATATTGGTACCAACATTTCCATTGGTATGCTTCAAAATTGCATACAGATCTCTCTTTACATGAAACCTTTGGTAGATTTGTTAACCCACAAATAAAGTATTTTTTTATATAGTAAGAATTGATATTGCCTGAGATATACTGACACATTATGTGTGTGTGTGTGTGTGTATCATCATCATCGTTGTCTTCATTATATATAAACTAATGTTTGTTAACCTTATGCATAACAGTTATTTCACAAAAAAATTGATAAATTAGGAAAAAATACAAAAGATTATAGAAGTTGAAGTCTGGTAATACTAAAGTCCAGAAACTGAATGACTTTTTATAAAATGAGAAAATAAGAAAGTCTGGTAAATCATGAAACTTGTCCTGAGCTAAAAAAAAAAAACATGACAGATGCTTAGACAAGCTTAATAGGAAATAAATGGATATGAACGAGTTTTATAAATATACATACACAAGTGTGTTGTCCTATTATCCTGAAAGTAATGCAAAACAGGTATAAGTTTTTTATATATATATATATTATCATGATTTATAAATATTTGTTTCTCTCTTCTTGACTTGCCTTCGAAAGCAAAGATTTATGGAGCAGGATGTCTACATCTGGTGCAGGTTTCTCAATATTCAACAAGTCCAGGGTTGGTTATAGTATCCTTGTCTTTTTCTCCTTCTTCTCTGCATCATCAAGGTTAAAACTGATGTGGTGCTTTTGAAATGTTAAAACCTTGGTGATATAGAGAAGAGGATTGTATGTGTCGGATGAAAGTTGTTGAGGCAAATTTTCTATGGTTGGATGCCTTTCCTGTTGCCAACACTTAACTATTTTGAAGTAAGGTAATATTTTAGGACATTTTTTCATGGGAGATTGGAAATGAAGAACATCACCTGCATGATGGTGACACTCTCTTACAAGAATGAAGACAAGCAGAGACCAACTCACAAACAAGTACGCACAAACACACCCTTTATCTTTTACTTGTTACAATCATTTGACTGTAGCCATACTGGGGTTTAGTCAAACTAATTGATGTGTTTTGGTGTGTAGTGCAAGAAACAGTTTAGTTTCTTTTTCTAATGTTTTACATAGTTCAAACTACACAAGTTAATGTATGAAAAACAAAATAGGAATTTTGAAAGGAGTTTCTATAAAACTAGTTTTTAAACATTGAATGGCTATGGGGTCCACCAGAATAAAGTGGTAATCAAAAGGGTCCATAGATAAAAAGATGGTTGAGAGCCCTTGGGTTATATGGTGTGCTTGGACCAGAATTCTGCCATATGAATTTATTTGCTTCAGTCACTGGAATCACAGCCATGCTAGGGCACCACCTTATAGGGGTTTTAGTCAAACAAATCAAGTATGTTACTTACTCTACCTCTCTTTTGTTAAACCATCAAGTTACAGGGATGTAAACAAACCAACAATGGTTGTCAAGCAGTGAGGCAGGGTTGTGGACAGATGCAAACTCAATGATACACACATCGATATATACATATACATACAAGTGGATCTTTTGTGTTTCTCTCTCAGTTTTCTAACTTCTCACATATAAAGAGATTTAAATTAAAATACATTTAAATGTTTTTAAATTAAATGATATTCATTTTCATGGTCTTATTAATAGAGTAAATAATTGTATGATGCTAATTAAATGTTCATGCTTAAACTTACATCATTTAAAATGGTTAATTCAGTGAAAAGGTATATATTTTACAAAAGAAAAACATACATGTGTGTGTGTGTGTGTGTGTGAGTTTGCATGTATGTATGTATGTATTTATACATATGACAGGCTTCTTTCAGTTTTCATCTATCAAACCCTTACACTCAAAGGCTTTGGTTGGCTGAAAACCTAAAGTAGAAGACACTTGCCCAAGGTGCCACACAGTGGGACTGAACTTGAAAGTGAATTTCTTGCTACACAATTATGCCTGTAGTTAAGAAGAATATTCATGCTGCAAAATGGATATAAGAACACTCACCTTTTGTTATTGCTGAAGAAGAATCACTATGGAAAATTACTCAGAGATGTCTGGTGCATGGAAACATAGTAGCAAAGTAGATGCTAACATGTTTGATGAATTAAGCCAAGAAAGTTTATTTATATTTAAATTACACTCTTTGTGATAAAAGCAGTCATTATCTGAATAATTCTGCTCAGAAAAGTTAGGGAGGCAACAACCAAATTTTTTTATGAATTAAAATAAATTAAATATGGGATACAGTGGGGAATGAATCTGTTCTTTAGCAGTGGAGTGACTGCTCCATGCATGTTTCAGTATTATAACACCACATCAGTGCAGCTTGGTCTGACACAGTGTCAGTTAGATAGCTCTTAGAGTAACTAAATAGATATTGGATTTTCATGGAATTAAAGAGAGTAATTTAACAACTTAAAAGGATGATTGAAAAGAATATTTGTAGATACCAGCTACTTAAAGAGTTTTTGCTGTTTTCTCTAGGTAAATCTCTCATATAATACTTAAAAAAAAAGAAGGGGTATAATTAAAGAAGGTTATGAATGGTCTGACATTAGAAACAGTTTAAGAAATAAAGGATTCACTTCTGTTGCCATAGGTATTATTTGATATATTGATACATTTGTACACTGGTAGTAATTAGGACTACTTCCACATTTCAAAATGTATTCATGCAGTTGGCAGATCAAATTACTATGAACTGACTTTTGTATAAAATGATCCAGAAAATGACCAGTTGGGTAGCTTGTCAAGAGAAATTTGATTGGGGTCATTTTATTTTATTTTAGTCACTCTCAGTCACTGACCTTAAACTGACACCAACCATGTGACTATTTAAATACAAAACTTGACAGCAACCTCCTTCAAAGTTTAACTTTATGATAATGAAAATAATTTTTTTTGTTTTTTATTAACCTCCTTCAAAGTTTAAGTTTATGGGAATGAATATAATATTGTTAAATTAACTATAATAAATAAATAAGAATGTCAATTAAAATGTCAAATTGAATTAGCTTTTTTATAAGATAAATATATCTTAACATAAACTAATAAACCTTGAAATATATCACTTTAACAAGACTATTTTCATCAAACCTGTAGCCAAACTATTCCTTCTGGTGCTTTGTTAATCTCAGAGGGAGGGAAGTTCATACTTAGAGTTCATCTGGGCTGAACACTTTTCAAAGTAGACTTAGCTACCATGGCCTCTACATGTCTATGGTTATACTTTTTATTTATTTTTTCATTGCTTATTCATTTACTTATTCATATCAGTGCTAAGGAGAGGAGATACTGGTAGTGTTCTCTCAATTCTACTGTTTGATTTGGAAAGGACACATTGAATATTGTAATCCTAGGTGCCCTTAAAAAAACTGGAGCGTAATCCTAGATGCCCTTAAAAGGACAGACTGGAGTATCTTTGATCATAGGCTTTTTTATGTTTAGTCCTAAGTTTATTCTGTCAGAAGTGGGACTAAGCAACAGCAGCCAGGATCAGCGCTAGGAAGTGCAAGGCCCAATTAGAGAATTGTTAGTGGGGTCCTCTACTCTACAAAAGTTGAAGATTGATGTTTTATGCTTTGTGTAGTATGCCAGTCCCAGCCAAAAAGTGTTGAGAGCTTGAGGCACCACCATTAGCCACAATGATATACTAAAAATTGAAAGCTCATATGAAAGTTTTAATGTTTTATAACAAGCTGAGCATGCATATAGGGCACTCTTTGTTTTAGGTCCAATTTGAACAAATCTCTCAAATTGGCTTAACCTTTTAGTTTTTTAAGCCAGCTGTATTCAGCCCAAATATTCTTGTTTTACATTAAAACCTGCCAGAACTGGTTTCACACCTACCCTAAAATATCATTCTAAAAAATAGCAATCACACTATTGAAATCTTGAAGCTACAAGATAATGTTTGATTAATTAAAAACAATGTAAATGAACAAGTATTACATTTGACAGAAAAATCTGAACACTAAAGGGTTAAAGCCAGCCCTGACAGAAGCAACTTGAGTGTCCTTATCATTGGCTTCTGTTACCTCAGATTTGGAGTGAAGTGTGGAGAAGATTTTGTTACATTCATAAGTTTCTCCTGAGTATTAGGGACATACATGTAGGGAAATTGCTAGCGGATATCAAAACCAGCTTCTAAATTTTGCTTGCAAGGAGACCATATGTTCTTTGTATGAAAATATTTAAAACAACTCTTTGTAGTCCAAATTCTTTGTGGTCAAGGAAAAAAGGAACCTCAACTTATTTTTCTAATGTCAACCAGTTTATTTTAAGGCAAGGTAATTACCTATTTTCCAGGTAGAGAAACAAAGCTTTATGTGAAATGGGATGGGTTATGGGTCTATCTTACCTTTTATTTGTTTTTATTTAAAGTAAAATATATTTACCTTTTCTGTAATGTAAATCTGACATAATCTATAGGCTTATAGAGACAGCATAGAATAACTTAAGGAAGCTTTAGTGGAGTCATTACTTGTTCTCTTCTTTAAGTCCATAGAAAACATGGCAAACTAACAAAACACTTTCTGCCAACTACAGGCAACTGTACTATACTTTTTTCAACTATGACACTTATTTTTAAAACTAGGTGCACCCAGTTATTGAAAATTGATATTTTTTGCCAATGATAGACTAGCTATATGCTAGTTTGACCAGCTAAAAAGTAACAGTGAAATTTCCCTTCCACCCACTATCCTAAAATAAAGAGAGCAATTTGGATAATACTTTATCTCTATTTAAAAAAAAAAAGACAGGAAGATCAAGACTGGAACATTTTTGATTATAGGTGCAAGCATGGCTGCTTCTCAGCCTCATGGCTCCAGTGTCAGTCTCACAGCATGATACCTTGGGCAAGTGTCTTCTACCGTAACCTTTGGCTGACCAAAGCTTTGTGAGTGGATTTGGCTGACAGAAACTGAAAGAAGCCCATCATATTATCATCATCATCATCGTTTAAGGTCTACTTTTCATGCTGGCATGGGTTGGACAGTTTGACAGGAGTTGGTTAGGCAGGAACCTGCCCCAGACTTGTGCTTGTTTTGGCAGGGTTTTTATGGTTGGATGCCCTTCCTAACACCAACCACCCAGCAGAGTGTATGTATGTATGCATGTGTATGTGGGTGGGTGGGTGTTTGTCTCCCATCATCACTTGACAACCAGTGCTGGTGTATTTACATTCCTATAGCTTAGCAGTTGAGCAAAAGGGGCTTAAAACAAAAATAAGCACTGGGACCAGTCAATTAACAAGAAAAAAGGAAATTCTTCGAGGCAGTGCCCCAACATGGCCACTGTCTAATGACTAAAACAAGTTAAAGTTAAAATATAGGTCTACTGAATAAAGGTTAATGTAAGATTAAATAAGTATTTTTGATAAGGCCTCACTGCACAGTAACAGTGACAAAATATAAAGTAATACTCTATCAAATATGCTTGAGCAAGACACTTTATTCTAGAAATGAGTTGTGATGTCACTGGTGCCAAGCTGTATCAGCCTTTGCCTTTCCCTTGAACAACATAAGTGGCATGGAGAGGGGAGGCTGGTATGCATGGGCAACTGCTAGCCTTCTACAAAAACAACCTTGCCTGGACTTGTGCTTTTGTGGGGAGCTTTCTAAGTGCAACCCCATGGTCATTCATGACTGAAGGAGGTCTTTACCTTTTCTGTTTTTACTCTATCAAACTGTAGGCTAGTTCTTTATTAGTTGTAGCCTTACTCTCATATCTGACTAGATTAATTTTTATGATGTACCTGAAGGCCTGCAAAGTCCATCTGGTATCAGTGAGCTAAACCTTGACTTCAGATTAGAATTCGGTGAATTCATAAATATTTGGAGATCAATAAAAGAAACTAAAATGGAAACTTAACATAGAATTGGTGTCATCTTGAAGGCTCTGCTTAATCCAAGACAGAGTTGAGTTCCACTCTAGTCTTGAACTTTATACATTACTAGCAGTATCGCCCGTCGTTGCTCAGGTTTGTTTCAACCCTTTAGAATTAGAATTTTTGAAAAGTAAAAGTTTTGCATTATGTAGCTTGTTATTCTCTTTAAGTGAACATTTTTCTGGTTGAAATACACCAAAAAATGGCGACACAGCATTAAAAAAAAAACGTAAAAAATAGGGATTTTCATAGAAAAAAGTACCTTTTTGATGTAAATAATTTTTGGTGTTAACATGGTCCAATTTGAATTTTTTCTTCTAAGGAAGGAAGAGCAAGCCTTCTTCTCTCATACTCTCAATTTTGGTCAACTTGTGCCACAGGGTCTTGGAGGAGATAGTGTTAGTTGAAGGCTACCAAACCTGCCACACAGAGACAATTTCAGCTTTATATATAGAGAGATTATACCAGTGTTTCTCAACCATTCTCTTATCTTTGGACCATTTGATTTCTGTCTTATTTAGATAGACCATCCTAGCCATTCGGTGTTCAAAAAATCTGATCATATTTTTATAATTAAATATTATTAGGAATTGTATCAAAATATTTTGTGTATTGCAGAAGTATAACCAATTTATTGCAGGCTAAATTTTAACAACAAAATCTTATGTGGACTCCCAGGGATCATATGGACCCTGCTTGTGAACTGCTGCATTATATTTACAGGTACTTAGTTAACTGTGGGGGCACATGGCTTAGTGGTTAGGGTGTTGAACTCATGGTCGTAAGGTTGTGGTTTCGAATCCTGGACCGGGCGATGCGTTGTGTTCGTGAGCAAAACGCTTCATATTCACGTTACTCCAGCCCACTCAGCTGGCAAAAATGAGTAATCCTGCAATGGACTGGCATCCCGTCCAGGTGGGGAATTTCTACGCCACTGAAACCAGGAAACCGGCCCCTATGAGCCTAGCATGGCTTGAGAAGGAACATTTGTGGAGGCGCATAGCTTAGTGGTTAGGGTGTCAGCACCACGATCATAAGATTGTGGTTTCGATTCCTGGACCGGGCAACATGTTGTGTTCTTGAGCAAAACACTTCACTTCACATTGCTCCAGTCCACTCAGCTGGCAAAAATGAGTAACGCTGCGATGGACTGGCGTCCCGTCCAGCTGGGGAACACATACGCCATAGAAACCGGGAAAACAGGCCCATGAGCCTGGCTAGGCTTTAAAAGAGCGCATTTATTTATTATATACTTAGTTAACTTAGCTTTAATTTACTAAAACAGGCTTTATCAAAATCATTACATATCAACAAATACTCATCCTGAAAATTATTTCTCTGCCTCTGCTCATAGTTTTTTTTTCCTCCTTCTAACCACCAGACTACAGATATTTTTCACCAATTTATTTTCTTCTCTCGTATATATCTGTGTCTGTCAGTGTGTGTGTGTGTGTGTGTGTGTATACATAGTATTATGTATGTATGTACATATGTATGTGTGTATGTATGTATGCAACAAATTTCATAGAAAAGAATGTATGCATGTATGTATGTACGTATGTGTATACATATGTATGTATGTATGTATGTATGTATATATGTATGTGCGTATCTATGTATGTATGTAGTATGCAGCAAGTCTTATAGAAAAGGAGCGTGAGAGTAGGGAAGGTATAATACAGATGTTTCTTTGAAGAAAAGTTGTTTGGTTTATGTTGTGGCATGAGTTTATACTACAGGTGATAGGCTGAGTGAAGCCAAATCTGATGTCTGAATTTCACTTTTCTAATCACTGAACTTACCAACCAGCTAAACACTGAAGCTAACAAACAAAAGAACTAGTGATTATATTAAGTTCCATGGCACCTAATCAGTCTGGTGTTTATTGTGGCAATTGTATTAATTGTCAGCTTCACATGTCTGTTCTTTAACACTATAACATAAAAGGTTAATGGGGTTAAAACTCTGGGAATGGCTCAATCAAACAATATTTATATCATTATATATGTATAATAAGTAATGTTAATTACTTAACGTTTTTTATCAAATCAAAAAGGATCCATCAATGGGATGTCAGTCTTACTGACTTCAGTGTGAATCTAGTGCTACACAATAATTAAATATTTCTTTTTAACCTTTTAGCATTCAGACTTCTCTGTCAAATGTAATGCTAATTTGTTCACATTGTTTCGAGTTTATCCTGCATTGTCTCACAGCTTTCAGATTTCAATGGCTCGTTTGTATGTTTTTAGACTGACATAGTAGGGTAGGTATGAGAGACTGGATCTGGCCAGTTTGACCATAAAATAGGTAGAATATTTTGATTAGATATGGTTAGTTTAAATGCCAGCAGGTTAATATTCAATTAAATAGTGAATCAGCAGCTGTGTATAATGAGATGCTGCCTCTTATAATGAGCTAGGAAGACATGGGAATCATGTGACAAAGCAACAGATGCAATGCAGCTTCAGTAGAGAGATACAAACTAAAATACAAACTCAGAATGTAAAAAGATGGAAACAGACAGTGCAAGGTATTTTGTCTGAAGCTCTAATGGTTCTACTAATCCACCATTATAATATTGTCAAATTTTCTATTCTTCTGATTGGAGGAATCTTACTGGATGATATAGGTGCAGTTATAACTCTGTGTGTAACAAGTTTGTTTCCCAAAAACGTGATTTCAGGTTCAGTTCCACAGCATGTCGCCTTGGGCAAATATATTCTGTTGTAGGCCCGGGCTGTTCAAAGTCTTGTAAGTGGATTAGAAAACAGAAACTGAAAGAAGCCTGTCTCGTATATAATATCATCATCATCATCATCAGCATCATTTAACATCTGCTTTCCATGCTGGTATAGGTTGGATGGTTTAACAGGAGCTGGCTAGGCAGAAGGCTGTTTTGGCTTGGTTTTTACAGCTGGATGCCCTTTCCAACACCAACTATCCTGCAGAGGACTATATATAATAAGAAGAGTGATTAGCAAGTCAAGCAACTACCACTGAAACCCATCCCACCTGCCATTGGCATCAGCTTGTAGTTGATATGGAATCATTTCTGATTGTATGGATCTCTTCTAGAGTTATGACAGTGTTAAAATATTTCATGCAAAGAACTTTTGAAAAAACATGCTTTACTCCTATGCAGTGATGAAAGAAGGTAATGACTAATATTGTTTTCACTTTCTTTTTCAGGCAAGTACTGGACACAACTCTGCACCCATTTCTATTGTATTCTGGCCTCATCAGCAAACCATACCCTCATCAGCGAAGCATAACCTTCATCATCATTATCATCATTGTCTCACCATTGTCGTATCATCCAGTTTTCCATGCTGGTTTCCCCCCAAGTAAGGTGACATTTACCCTTATCCAGGCATGTTTTCACTGAAGACTGGACATAAAGGACACTGCTTACATGACAGTAAATCCATTTTATAACTATTTGGCAATGTCAAGGCAAGGACACAGTAACACAAACACACACATTATAAAGGAGATGGCTATCCACTCATGATTGAAGAAGACCATCACTGACCATTATCCATGCAAAATGCCAGCAATGCCTGTGCATGAGGTTATTGCACCAGCAGTCAGCTTCAACCAGATTTACATCTGCAGCTTTTATGCTTGTTATGGTGCTCTCCTACTTGACTGGGCATCAGATAGTTGCTTTACTGCTAATTGCAAAACCTAAAATTTTAGGTCCAATAAGGCTTGCACAGCACCTCATAGACCCTCTCCACCCTGCTGATATGATCCAGAGACAAGTAAAGGATGGATGAACCTAGTGTAGGTTCAACAACTATCTAGTGATAGCATGAGCCCTCAAGAATTTCAGGTTGGTGTCCTACATGCTGGAAGATTACTGGGAATGTGACACCCCTTAGCTTTGTTGAAGCATGTCTCTGGGAAAAGGTCACTCTGATATAAAGCCAGATATGCAGGGGATGGTATTGAACATTTAGGGGATCTTTTGTCTGCACTTGGGATCATGGCACTCCCACAATCCTGAGTCTGTAAACCATCCATCCATCCATCCATACATACATACATACATACGTACATACATACATTACATCCATACATACACACATGCATACATATATATCCATGCTGGTGCCACTTAAAAAGCACTTGTGCTGGTGCTATGCATAAACCACCCAGTACACACTGTAAAGTGGTTGTCATTAAGAAAAGCATCCAGCTGTAGAAACCATGCCAAAACAGACATGGAACCTGGGAAGCTCTTCAGATGGCCAGCTTCTGTCAAATTGTCCAACCCATGCCAGCATGGAAAACAGACATTAAATGATGATGATGATGATGATGATATATGGGTCACCTACACAATAGGCTTCTTTCAGTTTCTGTCTACCAAATCCACTCACAAGTGGTTGACTGGGAGCTATAGGAGAAGACAGTTGCCCAAGTGGGCCAAACCTTGAACCATTTGGTTAGGAATCAAACTTCTTATTACACTTCTACACCTGCTCATTATCAATTGATTTTAATTTATTCATATGATATTCTTTTCAGTCATTAGATCTCTGATATATTGAGGTAATGCCTTCAACACTTTTATTAACAACAGGGTTTATTTTAGTTGCAAAACCAACTTTTAACAACACAGCTAGAATGTTTATTTTTAAAGCTATTATATTATGCAATAAAAAAGAATTCAGGAATTTGATCAAGGGCTTGGCTTTTTGTATTGTTTACAATTTATATAACATCATAATCATCATCATCATTGTCATTGTTGCTGTTATTATCAATATGAGATTATCATAATTCTAATCAACATTATCTGTGTACGATAAACACTACATAGCTACTCTTAGCAAAATCATAATCATCATTATTATCATTGTCGACATCATTATCATTATTATCATCATTGCCTTCATCATCATTGTCGTCACTCTCTGCCTTTGATTATAATAATTACAAACAAGCTGCATAGTAGTCCAGTAAAATAGACAAACAGAATAAATACCAGATTTAACCCTTTAGCATTTAAATCAGCTTTATATCTGGCCTAAATATTCTATATGTTTTGTGTTGAAACTGGCCAGCTCCAGCTCTCACACTTACTATTTCATTTTAAAAGTAAACAATCCCATCATCTTTCGTTTTTGGATTTGGTTTGCAAGATTCTTTATATGAATTCGTGTGTTGAAGCATATTTTGTTGTGTTGGGGGAGAGTCATTTTCTTTTTGTGCCTTATAATGTAACACACTCACCGGTAAAATTTCCACTTATTTATTATTTTTATTTTCCTAAAATTTTCATTGCATCTTGCAACCTTTTCAATAGTCTCTCCCCTCTCCATGCCACTGATGCTGTCCAAGAGAAAGGCAAAGGCTGATTCAGCTTGGCACTAGTGACATAGCAACTCAAGACTATTGAAAAGGTTGCAAGATGCAACGAAAATTCTAGGAAAATAAAAATAATAAATAAGTGGAAATTTTACAGGTGAGTGTGTTACATTATAAGGCACAAAAGAAAATGACTCTCCTTGGTTTGTGAATGACCATAGGATTGCACCTAGGAAGTTACCCTCTGAGGCACAAGTCTGGGCAAGGTTGTTTATGGAAACCAGCAGTTGCCCATGCATACCAGCTTCCCCTCTCCATGCCACTGATGCTGTCCAAGAGAAAGGCAAAGGCCGATTCAGCTTGGCACTAGTGACATAGCAACTCATTTCTACAACTGAGTGAACTGGAGCAATGTGAAGTAAAGTGTTTTGCCCAAGAACACAACACACAACTCAGTCCAGGAATCAAACTCACTACCTCATGATTGTGAGCCCAATGTTCTAACCACTGAGCCATGGCACCTGTATAGCTCAGAGAAATGATCGAGAACCTCCATTGTCCTGAAAATAAAGGGCAAAGGGTAAATACCCTCTTTGATTGTGAATGACCATGGGATTGCACCTAGAAAGTTAACCTCCAAGGCACAAGTCCAGAATACCAGCCTCCCCTCTTCATGCCACTGATGTTACCCAAGGGAAAGGCAAAGACTGATATAGCTTAGCACCAGTGACATCACAACATATTTCTACAGCTGAGTAAACTAGAGGTCCAGGAATTGAACTCACTACCTTATGACTGTGAGCGTGATGCTCTAACCACTGAGCCATGCACCTTCACATCCATGAAGATAGCACAAATGATTTTAGATATGTTGGTCAAACCACAGATTGCTGTACCAATAGCTTTCTGTAATCTCAGAAGTAGTAACTCTCTCCCAGTCTGGTATTGCTGCTGCCGTTAACCATGAATGCCTGTTGCAGATTGTCTTTATGTGTGACAATAAATTCTTCTGTTAAATGTTTGCGGGTTTTGCTCAGTTATTTCTTCATGCAGCCAAGAAGCATATTTCCATTCATTAACTCAATCAGCTACCATAGCAACATTAACAAAACAGATAACAACCAACGCGACAGTGGTGATACAGCCAAGAGCCAATAACACTTGTGACACTCTAAATCTAAACTCCTTGAAAATCTGGCTAATTTCTAGCCTTATGACCCTGTAAGCTTTGAGACAGACACTTTTGTTTGTTTGTTTTTTTTTTGGTTTTTTTTGTTTGTTTGTTTTTTGTATGGCTATGTAATTAAGAATTTTCCTTTCCAACCATATGGTTTCGAGTTCAGTCCCATTGCATGGCACTTTGGAAAAGTGTCTTCTATAATAGCCCTGAGCTGAGCAAAGCCTGGTGGGTGGCTTTTGGTTGATGAAAACTGAAAGAAGCCTGTCATGTCCATGTGTGTGAGTGTTTTCTACTATAGCCCTAGGCCAACTAATAACTTAGGATAGATTTGGTAGATAGATACTGTGTGGAAACCTATCAATATATATATATATATATATATATATATATAATATATATATATATATATATATATAATATATATATATATTCTTTTATTCTTTTACTTGTTTCAGTCATTTAATTGCAGTCATGCTGGAGCACTGCCTCAATGGATTTTAGTTGAAGAAATCGACCCCAGGACTTATTCTCTGTAAGCCTAGTACTTATTCTATCAGTCTCTTTTGCCAAACTGCTAAGTTTTGGGATCATAAACACACCAGCATTGGTTATCAAGCGAAGGCAGGAAGACAAACTCACACACACACACACATATATATATATACACACAAAACGGGCTTCTTTCTGTTTCTGTCTACCAAATCCACTCACAAGGCTTTGGTTGGCATGAGGCTATAGTAGAGGACACTTGCCCAAGGTGTCACACAGTGGACTGAACCTTCTTATTTCTTTATTGCCCACAAGGGGACAAACAAAGACAGACAAAGGGATTAAGTCTATTACATCGACCCCAGTGCATAACTGGTACTGAAATTATCGGCCCCAAAAGGATGAAAGGCAGAATTTGAACTCAGAACATAACAGCAGACGAAATACCGATAAGCATTTCGCCCGGCATACTAATGTTTCTGCCAGCTCACCGCCTTACTACACACACACATATATATATATGTCTGTATGTGTGTGCTGTGTATGTGTGTATTTTTGTGTCCCCTTGTTTTGACACCATGTGATAGTTGTAAATAACTGCCATGTCATCAAGCAGTGTCATTTGTTTTTAATATTCTGTGGAAACATCAGGTCATGGGGAGATACTACCTTGCTTGGAAATGGGTGAGGATTGGCAATGAGAAGGGCATCTGGCTGTAGAAAATCTGTCTCAGTAAATTGCACCACAGCCATGCAAGCATGGAAAAGTGGACATTAAAATGATAATGAAGATAATGACAATAATGACAATGATGATGATGATGATGATGGTGGTGGTGGTGGCAGTGGCAGCAGTGGTGGTGGTGATGAAGATGATGATGAAAATGATAAAGATGATGATGATAATGATGAGGATGATGACGATGGTGAAGGTGATAATGATGATATAATGATAAGGAGGAGAACATGAACACTACTGCTTTTTTGTTTTCTTTTGCTACCCAACAACCTTAATAACATCAACAACAAAAACAACAGCATTATTGATTTCTTATATAGGCATATATAAATAAATATTGATCTCTGTCAGTTTCGACCATGAATATTCCAATTTTCCAATTGTCTGATTGACAGATTGGCCTGCTCATTGAAATTAGCGTGTAAGTGGCTGAGTATTCCATAGGGACATGTACTGTTAATGTAATTCTCAAGGAGAATCAACATCACAAAAAGTGTATGACAAGGCTGAGCCTTTGAATTATTAGTGCCCTCTGTGGGATTCCAGGCAGTTTCCATCTACCCAGATTCACTTACAAGACTTGGGTTGACCCAAGGTTCTGGTATAATACATTTTGTGTATTTTGCGGTTAAGACACTTTCTTTGGAGCCATGTGCATTCAGATTCAGTCCCACTGTGCAGCACATTGGGCAAATGTCTTGTTATAGCTCTGGGCCAACTAATGCATTGTGACTGAGTTTGATAGATGGAAACTGTGTGGAAGCCTGTCGTGTATGTACTGGTATGTCACACATATTGAGAAGACTATTGGCAATGTGAGAATGATTACCTCCCATGTATTTTAATGTTTCTACTTTTTCACATGTGGAGGCGCAATGGCCCAGTGGTTAGGGCAGCGGATTCACAGTCGGAGGATCGTGGTTTCAATTCCCAGACCGAGCGTTGTGTGTGTTTGAGTGAAAACACCTAAAAGCTCTACAAGGCTCCAGCATGGGTTGGTGGCGACCCCTGTTGTACTCTTTCGCCACAACTTTCCCTCACTCTCTCTTCCTGTTTCTTGAGTAACGCTGCTAGCATCCCGTCCAGCTGGGGAGAACACATACGCCACAGAAACCGGGAAACTGGGCCCATGAGCCTGGCTAGGCTTGAAAAGGGCGACGTTTATCATTTTTTTTTTTTCACATAGCATATATTTGTCTGCATGAGTTTACTTTATGCATATTTCAGTATTATACTTGACATGTATTTGTGTACATCATTAATATGTAAGTTTATGTGTGTGTGTGAAAAGGGGGCATCTGTCTCCAAAGCTCCAAAGCTGAGTAACATTTTCATGCTTGGATTTGTAAACTATGATAAGAATAACATGAGTCAACAAAGGATTTGTCCCAAAAGTATATGAAATGAAAAATAGGTAAAAAATTCTACATAAAAATACTAACATACAGAAGCACAGAAAAATTAAAGCAAAACATGCAAGTGAAAAGAATATTGTGGTGTGAAGAATCAACACAGAACAACACACAGCACAGATACAGGAGAAGTGAAACACAACACATCGTGTGGGTGTCATGGTAACAAGCTGCTAATGCCACGCTGTCTGTTGACTGGCTAAAATGACCCCAATTTCCCAACTTTAATTCCAAATAACATCAGATTCTTTAATTTACGAGATAAAGTAATTGGTTGATGGTAATCAAAATGCAGAGTTGCACAACTAATTGAAAGCAATCTGAGCAAAATTAAAGGGGGCTCATTTTGTGAATGAAACTAACTAGATCCATCCAGGCTAAATATTCTACATGCTTTAAGTTCAAACTGGCCATTTCCAGCCTCTCACGCTTATCCTACAATGTCTCTCTAAAAATAAGCAATCACATCATTGATATCTTCAAGCTACATGATAATGAGTGATTAATTCAAACCCATCTGAACAAATTAGCATTATGCTTGACAGAATAATCTGAGTGCTAAAAGTTTTTTAAATGAAAGGCAAAGTAGATCTCAGTGGAATTTGAACTCAGAATGCAAAGAAGTGCAACTAAGTAACATACAGCATGTCATTTATGACTCTATTGCAGTGGTTCTCAATATTTTTTGACTCTGAAGAACACTGGAAATTTTAAAAAAACCAAAAAAAAAATCCAGTTATTGCACACTAGAGATTAAATTAAAAAATGACTGGTATGCTAGAGATTAAATGAAAAACATGAACAAAATTACTGTAGTGCTTTATATATGGAAAGCAAAACAAAATAATTTTTTAAAGTTTTAGAACAAAAAAAAATCAAACAGAAAGAAATCTATTTTTTAACTTATTTTATTCATCTAACATGTGTATAACAAAATTATGAACTGAATAATTCATTTCTCAAAACTCACAAGTGTTAGTATGAATTTTGTAAAACATTAAATTATATTTTCAAAAACCCATGCACTACATTGCATTGTTTAAGAACCAATGCTCTACAAATTGTCATTCCTCTTTTCTACTGCTGCTGCTGCCACTACTACTACTACTAATAATAATAATAATAATAAATGCCCTGATGCAGTACCAGGCAGTGGCTCTCATGGCTTCTGATCTTAATTGATTGGAAGTGTTATCATGTACATTGTTTTGTCTTTGTATAAAAGATGGGCTACAGCAAATATTTTGCTCAATACTACAGATTTGCTTGTTAGCTGTTTGACTTTAACCATTTGGGCATGTCCGTTGGTGGCTGACGATATGTGCATCTCTGATCATGAGCAGAAATAGTTGAGGAGCATCATAGCCATGTGTTGAGAGGAATTCTTTGGGGTTTGAATAATTTGCCTCTGGAAACATGGGTGTTTCATTCAACATCCTTAAACAAGCCTTATTCAATGACCATTTGAGTAGGATAGACTATTTGACCTGAAGAAAATTCTAACTGGGCCCCACCTGCAAGGTCATGCGCTGTTAATCTTGATATGAGATCACCATGTTGTGAACACATGTGCCTGGTGAACCCTTATCAGATGAGTAGTCATGATGGGTATTCTGGGCTTTGTATATTTTATCCCAGTGTCACTTTGATGGCGTGCATTGTTCTCTCTCTCAATGATAATAACAACAACAATAATAATTGTTTCTACTACAGGCACAAGGCCTGAAATTTTGGGGGAGGGGGATAGTTGATTACATCAACCCCAGTGCTCAACTGGTGCTTATTTTGTTGACCTCAAAAGGATGAAAGGCAAAGTCAACCCTGGTGGCATTTGAACTCAGATCATGATGATGGAATGAAATACCACTAAGCATTTTGCCCAGCATGCTAATGATTCTGCTAGCTTGCTCCCCTTAATAATAATAATAATAATAATAATAATCCTTTCTACTAAAGGAACAAGGCCTGGAATTTTGAGGGAGGGTACTAGTTGATTACATTGATCCCAGTGAAACACTAGTACTTAATTTATTGACCCCAAAAGGATGAAAGGCAAAGTCAACCTTGGTGGAATTTGAACTCAGAACACAGTGACAGGCAAAAATTCAGCAAAAGTTGTTGAATAGATCTTTACATGTTCACTTAACCAACTAGAAATAGCAACTAAATTTTTCTTCAATCCCATCCTACAGAGTCTACCCTTTTTGAGACACATAGTGTTAACCAAAAAGACTAAAGTTTTTTTCTGTTGAGATTGAAATTGATGGGTGCATGTAGAAAACAAAGAATAAAGTGCCTAAAATTACTTTTATTAGTATGTAAAACTACATATATATTATTTTGTTTTATATCTACTGAAAAATTATCCCTGATAGGCTATAACTCTTTAAAATATTTGTTTCATCAGACTGATGGATCAGCCTCAAAGTCCTTTCAGCTTGTATCACTTGGGCCAATCAATTGGCCTGGGTATCTCAAGAGGGTTAAAAAAAAAAGAAGGCAATATTGATGATGTACTTGAAGATACATTATGTTTGAGACAAAGATGTGGTGCAAATAACTAGAACACATATGATCATAGTTAGGTCAGCTTCATCAAGATTAAACTAAAGCTAAACAATAGCAAAACTAACAATGGTTGAAATTAAAAAAGGAACCACTACATGGTGACTGAAACTGATAGAGATATCAATGAAATCTCCTTCCAACTTGCAAGTTTCAAAAAGCACTTAACCCTTTTGTTACCATATTTCTGTTGAAAATAACTAACTTTGATTCAATTAAGTTTTAAAATTATAAAGAATTTAATATGAATATAATAAAATAACTTCGTTGTTATTAAGCTGGTGTTTAAAACAAATTAACATGGAATTTTGATGGAAGATTTAATTTAGATCATTTTAAAACAGGAAGTTTGTTTCATAGAATCAAGTTTGATCTCAGGTGGATTGGTATCAAAAGGGTTAATGGAAAATATTGTCTGAGATGCACTTCCTTCAGTCATTTGTTAGTTTGTTTATTTAACATCTGTTTTTTCCCGCTCTAACATTGACTTGGACAAAGAGTTATATGAGGCAGGATTTTATGGATAGATGTTTTTCCTGTCACTAAACTTACCTATTTTCCAAGGAATTTCTTTATTCAACAGGTCTTCAAAACCATGGAGCAAACTAGTCAAAACATCGACAAAAATACCAACATCTATTTTTGAAAAAAAAACACTACAGGTTAGCTATAACTGGAGCATCTTTGATCATAGGTCTGCTTGATCGAAACTGACTGGGGGCTAAACAACAGTAAAGGGAAAGACGTTTCTGTTAGAAAGTTGAAAATCAACATATAAAGATAAACAGACTGCTTCAGATAATCGTACATTATCTGAGACAGAAAATTTTAGCATTTCATTAACTTTAACATTAATGAGATAAAAAAAATTAAAGCAGATCAAGAAAGTATTTTATTCTCTTTGATTTTAATTATTTTCACAACCTTCAAAGAAAATTATTGTTGTTAAGTATCTGTTAAATGTCTGTTAAGATATTTTAAAATGTCTGCATGAAAAAATTTTGAAAAGAATTTTTCTTTTAAATGTAATAATTTATTACATTATTATAAGGCAGTAACTGTAGGTTGTTGTTGTTCAACTTCAGGTCATCCCTGATAAAAGGTATTCTAGACATGAGACCATCTTGTCACACTGCCTCATAGTTATTATCATTATTGCCAAAGTAATTAGTAGAATCATTAGCATGTTAGACAAAAATGCAGTGGCATTTCTTCTGGCTTTATGTTCTGAATTCAAATCCCACCAAGGTCAACTTTGCCTTTTTGTCCCTCTGGAGTCAATAAAGTAAGTACCAGTTGAGCACTGGAGTCAATGTGATTGATTTACACATCTTCCTCAAAATTCATGGTCTTGTGCCAAAATTAGAAAAAATCAGTATCATTGCTGTTGTTGTCTTTATTGTTGGTGGTACTGTTGTTGTGAGGGTTAGCAACAGCAAAGGCATCCAGCTGTAGGAAATCTGCCCCCAATGAATTCCATCTGACCCATGCAAGCATGGAAAAGGAAACACAACAACAGCAATGACAATGATGATGCCAACAAGGATGATATATAAATACACACACATACACACATACATACACACAAAAGGCTTCTTTTAGTTCCTTTCTACCGAATCTACTCATAGAATTTTGGTCAGCTTAGGGGAATAATAGGAAACACCTATCCAAAGTACCATGCAGTGGGACTGAACCTGAAACCTAAGAGTTAGAATAAGCTGAATAAGTTACAGTTGCTTGAATCAATCCTAGAATATTCAGAAGGAAGAAAGCCCAAGTTGATCTCAGCAGGATTTGAACTCAGAACCTAGAAGAGTAAAACTAACAGCTGTAATACTAATCTAAGAGCACCTCTGGTTCTATGATAAAAAAAACTTCTTGTTTTAAAGCGATCTAAATAGATCTCTTTAAAATCTTTCATTAAAACTTCATGTTGATTTATGTTCCAAACACCAGTTGTATAATCATCATCATCATCATTTAACGTCCGCTTTCTATGCTAGCATGGGTTGGATGATTTGACTGAGGTCTGGCAAACCAGATGGCTGCACCAGACTCCAATCTGATCTGGCAGAGTTTCTACAGCTGGATGCCCTTCCTAATGCCAACCACTCTGAGAGTGTAGTGGGTGCTTTTATGTGCCACCAGCACAAGGACCAGTCAGGCAGTACTGACAACGGCCACACTCAAATGGTGCTTTTTATGTGCCACCTGCACAGGAGCTAGTCCAGCAGCACTGGCAATGACTTCACTCAAATGTTTTTTCATGTGCCAATTGTTTCAGTCATTGGACTGTGGCCATGATGTGACACTGCAAATAAATCAGACCCTGAGATTTATTTTTTAAACCTGGTACTCAGTCTTTAGATCTCTTTTGCCAATCTGCTAAGTTATGGGGATGTAAACAAACCAACACCAGTTGTCAAGCAATGGACAAACACACATACACACATAATGGGTTTCTTTCAGCTTCCACCTACTGTATTCACTCAGAAGGCTTTCATAGGCCTATGGCTATAGAAGAAAACCAAGGTGCCATACAATGGGACTGGAACTGGGCCTGAACCCAAGACCATATGGCTGGGAAGCAAGCTTCTTAACCACACAGCTATACCTGTGTCTATGATGACACAGTTATTTTACTAAATTCTTCATTTTCTAAAAAAATTAATACAAATAAAAACAATGAATTTCATTAGAAATTTGGTAACGAAAACGTTTAAGTATGGCATTTTATTGTTTCTATTACACCATTTTTTTTTTCCTGAGTATTGAATAGTAATTAACAAATACCTGAAACAAAGCCAAGTTCAAATTCACCAATGGACAAATCTTGCTTCAGTTTGGTATTCATATTTTGTAATGGAGATGTATATCTCCTCTACTTGTTACCAGTGGAACAAGGATAAGTTTCAGTGTATCTCCTTACTAGTAGTACTGAATACTTTTTCAGTTAGCAGGTGGCAAATGACATACACAAGAGTTTGTCTGTAATGAGAGATGCTGCCAGAGATACAGGGAAGTCATGAGACCAAGTTAAAATGAATAATCTGGAGAAAGAGTGAAAGGGGAGAGATGCAGAGGATTGAATACATGTATGAGTAAGCGAGCATACGTGTGTGTGTGAGTGTGTGTGTATGTGTGTGTGCATGCATGTGTGCGTGTTCAGCTGTTGGAGCCAACAAACTAGTGTTCAAAACCAGCTGAAATGTTGATGGTAGAATCATCACAGCAATCAGACAAAAGTGCCTTGTGGTGGTCACTAATTTGGTGACTGTCCTTTATGTTCCGAGTTCAACTCCTTCTGATATGAAGTTCGTGCCTTTCATTTTTCTGGGGTATTGATCAAATAAATTACCAGGCAAAATAGAACCTGAAAGATGCAATGTGCTTTGCTATCCCTATAAATATTTCTATAAAGAAGATTAAATGGAATTATAATAATAGACTAAAGGTCATTCATATACAGTTTTGGTGTTACAGTTAGGCCCATATATACTGAATGTGCCTGATGGCTGCTGCACTCTGACTTATGTTGGTAAATTTTTTTTGTAATAATTCTGTTCTTGCAGTATCATGATATCATCTATAATGATTTGTTTTCAAATCTGATACTATACATTAAGAATCAAAAGTTAAGTTAGGATGTAGTTGAGATGCTGTCTTGAGATGAATTCTGCAGTTATGTGTTTTGTGACTTTCTACAATTTTGCTACATTAAGTAAAATATACAGAATGCTGTTCTGAACTCTGGGTATGTAGGTATTTTGAAAATATCTTATGGGTTGATGACCGTACCCTGCATAGTTATAGCACCCATTCAGATATCCTACAAGAAAGTCATGAGACTACAGCACTATGGAGAATTGTGAAGAGGTAGTGCAAGAGCTCGATTGAGTCAACAATGCTTCTTATATTGATGCTGAGTGGAGGAATCCTAGGAGATCGATACATAGGATCAGGACCAGCAAACTCAGGCAGTTGCCTGGGGTGCCATGTGCTAGGAGGTGCAAAGGAAGGTGTGACAAAGACAAGGAAATTTCCATAACTCTCAGTTTGTACACACCAAAGTTGCCCAGAGCACAAGCAACCCTAAGGCCGGCCCTGCTCAGGATCACCAAGCTCTGTTGAGAAAGTAACTGCAATGCATTCATGGGGGTGGCGTCCACGGTTGCGTAATCAACTAATGAAAGATTCAAGCTTCCAATTCAAATTCATACTAATGGAATAGGATGGCAACAGGGAGTCATAGGAATCTGCAAAAGCAGCATCATCAAAGATTCTGAACTAATACTGCTTCTGCCTCTAACAATGAATATTTACTCAGCCTGCCAGCAATTTCTGACATCAGTGATTTGTCTAATCATGCAGTTGCTAGTGGATATTTATAACTGATAATGCTCAAAAAAGCATGAATCTGGATTTAGCAATTCCTCTGCTGCTTTGAACACTTTTCTTCTGCTACTAATATGCTTCTGTACTTTTTAGCACTATACGTAATCTATATGAGATGCTTTCTTGAGACAAATACCACAATTTTGTGACTTTTTACAGTATCATCATCATCATCATCGTCGTCATTGTTGTCATCATCATCATCATTTAACGTTCATTTTCTATGCTGGCATGGGTTGGACAGTTTGACATAGAGCTGGGCAGCTGGGAACTGTCCAGACTCCAGCTGTCTGTTGTAACATGGTTTCTATGGCTGGATGCCCTTCCTAATGCCAACCACTTAACAGAGTGTGCTGGGTGCTTTTTACATGCCATCAACATGGGTGCATTTACGCAGCATTGGCACAGGGTCTACCAAAGCCTTACGAGTGTATTTGGTATATGGAAACTGAAAGAAGCCCATCGAATGTATACATGTGTGTGTCTTTGTGTTTGTCGTCCAGTGCCAATTGACAACTGATGTTGGTGTATTTATGTCCCCATAACTTAACAGAAACCAACAGAATAAGTATCAAGCTTAAAAATAAGTACTGGGGTTGATTCTATCGAGTAAAATTCTTCAAGGCAGTACTCTAGCATGGCTGGAGTCTAATGTGTGTATGCTTGTGTTTGTTGCCAGTACTACATGACAACTGGTATTGATTTATTTACTTTCCTGTAACTTAGAGGTTCTGCAAAAGAGACCACAGATAAGTTTCAGGCTTAAAAGAAAACAAAAAAACACTTAGGTTACTGCTTTATAGCTGGAAGTCCATCTATGATTGAATTCGTAGCAGCTGATCTTCTCTGAGTGTGACCTTTAATGGTTGGCTGGTCTGGTAGCCACAGATATTCCGTAACAATTTTCATAATTGATCCTTTTTTTTCTCCTAATCTTTTTACTTGCATCGAACATTGACCTGCAGGCAGCCATGCTAGGGTACCACATTCAAAGGTATTAGTCAAAGAGACTGACCCCAGTACTTATTTGTTAAGTCTGGTGCTTATTTGATTGGTTTCTTTTACCAAAGCACCAAGTTACAGGGATGCAAACAAACCAACACCAGTTGTCAAATGGACAAACCCGGACACACACACACACAAGCTAAGTACTTGGTTTGACTTGTTCAACTAGACCCTTCAAGGTGTGACCCAGCATGTCTACAGTCCAATGACTGAAACAAGTAAAAGACAAACAGATTTATTTATAAATGTGGATTTATGTATAAACTAGTGATGGTGGGTAAGTTCAAAGAATTTGAAGCCTTTTAATTAAAAATTCTGGGTGTGTTATTATTTATATTCAAGATATAAATAGCATTCATCTTGTGAAGTATTGGCTGTGAAATTAAGTTAAAGTTAAAGGTGTTTGAGTTATGCCAGGTCAACTATAGGTCACATCAAGGCCTATATTGTGTTTGTATTGACATTGTGATTCACTTATAAATACACACTTATACACACACACACACAAATGCATATACACATACACAAAGACCTTTGGCACACATGCATACATACTCTCATAAACATTCATATATAGAAACACATAAACTCACTATCTCTCTCTTTCTCACATACACACACACACACTAATCTTTTCTACACACATACAAACACACACCAATGCCTTTCACATATACATGCACACATGCAAACATTTACACATAGACACACCCAAACATTCACACATATACATATACAAGCACACACACACATACACCCCTAAATAATCTTTTTCACACACACATGCAAACATTCACACATACACATGGTCATATACATACACATTAATCTCTTTCATATACTCATACAAAGACAGGCAGATAGTGTATGTGTGTGTGTGTGTGTGTGTGCATGACATACACACTCTCTTTATTTTCTCTGGCACACGCACACACACACATACTCTTCTCCTTCTCACAAACACATGTGTCTCCTTTATTTCCATTGTGTACTCCACTTCAACTCATCCTTGGGTCATGCCAACACCATACAGTTTTGCATGGCAGGAGGCTGCTAAGTCCTTTGCTCATACTCCCCTCCTTTTCCTGGAGAGGGATATAGTCACTGTGAGTGGTATTTCATTACTTTTCCATGGGTCATCTGTTACAGAAAATGAGAGAATTGATCTCAGTGTATCTTTGATATATATATATATATATATATATATATATCAATATATATATATATATATCAAAGATATATATATATATATATATCAAATATATATATATATATATATATATCAAATATATATATATGAATTAAAATAAGCTTCAAGCGACTCCATTTAATTGAACAATGCAACCATTACATCAATTTAAATGCAGAGCAATCCTCAGCTGCATAAATACATAGAATTAAATTAAATTAAAACAGATGGACACATTAGTATAATTTTACCAAAGACCTCCAAGAAGGTAAGGAGACAGACAAAGAACATGCTGTCCTCTCTTAGAAGCTACTAAGCTATCAGGAAGAAAGACTTATTAGAGATCCAGCTTGTCACTGTTTTCTGGGGGTCAGTTTTATTTTATAGTCTTGTTTATCAAATCTTTGTATATCAAAATCTAAGGCCAAAGAACAAGGAGCAGTAACTGTTAGGAAAGGGGCTGAGGGAGTCAGAAATCATAGTGAGTATAGTCATAAAACTATCAAGATTAATTTGAAGCAATATAATGAGATTTGGTAAAGGAAATCTTAAATCAAGATGTTAACTGACAATTAAAGAGGCAAGACTTTAGTAAACCAATGATGATAATACAGGGGAAATTTTATCATGGGGTACTATAGTTAAATATTTTAAGCAATATTGCCATATTGTATAAAGTTAAAATCTAGGGTTATTCAGGAGATTATTAAGAAGGATATTATAACAAAATGATAAATTTTTTATGAATACTTTTGAGTATATACCAAATTTTTACCACAACAGAGGGAGGAAAAGAAATTACATAGAAATAGTTTAATATTTATACATATTATACACTTAAATACTAATTTATTAGATGATATCTATGAAGATTGATCATTGACATTTATATATATATATATATTATATATATATGTATGTTTATGTATGTGTGTGTGTATGTATATATATATATATATATTTATACACACACACACACACATAAACATACATATGTACACATATACATACATTCACACATACATTCTGTCAAATGTAAACATAACAGGCGAGATATTGTTGTTTGTGACAGAGGGGCAAAGGTATGCACCATCATAGAGGTCAGCTACCATTCAGATATAAATATCTCTTTGAAAATCAAAGAAAAAGTGGATATCTATGGACAACTACTTCAAAACCTCCAGCTTCTATATCCAGACAATGAATTCATATTCATGCTGATAATAGTTGGAGCACAAGGTTCTATTAGCAAATGCTTAAAGGAGAATCTGGATAAACTGGGATTTTCAGAAAGAGAAAGCAACTGGCTAATTTGTACTTTACAAGTGCAATCTGTGAGTGAAACAATAAAAATATGCAAGACTTTTCTCAAGTTCCAGCTGTGAATTTGTCTGTGTTAACTACATCCCAAAAATGGAGCCTTGTATCTTTGCTGGAAACCAACTCCTTCCTCAGTGGAAGATTTATAATAATTAAAAATAGAAGAGACATACATACATGAACACAGAAATATCATGAACTAGCTGCTCCTCTCCCAGATACGGCACCAAGTTTTGTCAATGAACAGGTCGCAGTTTCAAAGCAACGAAAATATTTCGACACAAATGAAAATTAAATGTTGAAACTAATGGTTTTGTGTGTTCTTAAATGGCTTATAAATATCTTCCATGGTGCAATTGTTTATATATATATATATATATATATATATATATATATAAAATAGTAAAGAGTGAAAAAACGACAGAAGGCTTAAATGTTAAAAAATATATATATTTGCGTCAATATGTCTGAAGAATATTAGAAAATTTAAAAAAAAAAATTTTTTTTCCCTTTATAATGACATAATTTTTAAAGAAAGACCGGTTTCGCATTTAGCTTTTCAGAAAAGCTAAATGCGAAACCGGTCTTTCTTTAAAAATTATGTCATTATAAAGGAAAAAAAAAATTTTTTTTTTTAAATTTTTTAATATTCTTCAGACATATTGACGCAAATATATATATTTTTTAACATTTAAGCCTTCTGTCGTTTTTTCACTCTTTACTATTTTTTATATATTCACCCACGTGCTTTCACAAACCAACTTTCTTATCTATCTATATATATATATATATATATATAGTAATATGTAAAAGTAAGATCCAAGGATCAAGGTGTACAAAGTTAGTAAGCTTTGAGCAGTTCATAGAAGGTACAAAAAAAAAAAAAACCGACTTTCAGGAACAATAGTGCTTTATTTGTGTGAAAGGTTGTCAATTTTTCCCAATTTTTCCAAGTTCGATAAGCTGGGGTTGCTGTGTATATGAATAAGCTGGTTATCAGCTGGGGTTGCTATGTATGTGAATAAAAATCCACTCCATTCCCTAGTTTTAGATTATAACACACACACACATCTATATATTAACAAGTATTTTATTTCATTTCACACTTGAGTATTAATTTTTAGGCTTTATTTTTAAGGACATATTTTTACAGGAAGTAAAGAAAGAAAAAAAAACATTAAAAGTAAAAAAAAAGATTAAAATATCAAAGGAGAAAAAAACCCTTAACTATTTTACTAAGGATACAAAGTAAGAGACAAAAAGGGGAATAGATTAAGCAGCAACAGCAGCAGATGGTATTGTATTTATTGTCCCTGAAAGAAAGAAAGCAAAGCTGACCACAGTAAGAATTAATGTACAGAGCTAATAAAATTGAAACAAGATTGAAATTTATAAATAAAGTAGAAAGAAAGGCATTCTATTTGATGAACTTACACCTCAGCCACACACACACACACATGTTTATGTATGTACTGGAGCCAGTTTCCATACATACATAAATGTGTGTATGTGGTTGTATGTATGTATGTATGTCATTGTTTGGTTTTATTTCATGATTTCTTGCCAATAGAGAAAGAGCCAGTGTCTAACTTAGATTCAAGGCTCCTATGCAAGATGGTTATACTATATTCATATAAACATATAAATGTATATGTGTGCACATATATAAATATGTATTATCTGTACACATCTTTATTATTATTTTTTTCTGATTCATAGCTTAAAATTAATATATAGATGGCATGTTTATCTTTCCAGTTATTCCATAAGTAAATGCCCTGAGCAGTCTTTATAGAAACCACCTAATAAGTAATTAATTAAATACATGAATGAATATTTAACTGGCTCTAATGTTTATAATTGATATATATATATATATATACACACACACACATTTTACCTATTTTAGTTATATCATTTGTGAAAATCTTAAATTATATAGGCGCAGGAGTAGCTGTGTGGTAAGTAGCTTGCTAACCAACCACATGGTTCCGGGTTCAGTCCCACTGCGTGGCATCTTGGGCAAGTGTCTTCTGCTATAGCCCCGGGCAGACCAATGCCTTGTGAGTGGATTTGGTAGATGGAAACTGAAAGAAGCCTGTCGTATATATGTATATATATATATGTGTGTGTTTGTGTGTCTGTGTTTGTCCCCTTAGCATCGCTTAACAACCGATGCTGGTGTGTTTACGTCCCCGTCACTTAGCGGTTCGGCAAAAAAGAGACCGATAGAATAAGTACTGGGCTTACAAAGAATAAGTCCCAGGGTCGAGTTGCTCGATTAAAGGCGGTGCTCCAGCATGGCTGCAGTCAAATGACTGAAACAAGTAAAAGAGAATAACAATATTGTTTGTAAGCAATCACCCATAGTGCCCCAAAATAAAATTTCCTCTGTATTAACATTTTAGGTTTCTTATCCCTTTAACTGGTAATTAACATCATGATTTAAAGTTTATCCCTACCCTTCCTCTTTTATAGACAGTTACTTTCTATCCTAATGTCTTCTTTCCTTCCTGAAGAAAAGGGATACATATGAACATATGATGACCATACCTAGCCATGAGCTGTCAACTCACTCGTCCTTTATTCAAAATAGACACAGTCTTCTAGCCTTAGATTTAGTAGTTGATAAAGAGAAAAATGTATTAGAAATGAATTACAATCCTTTACAAAACTATGAGCCCAATAGGCTTCAATGTGATTCATGGAAGTGTAGTCTATTCTTAACTACAATAGTGACAACATGAATGTCTTCCATCTTCTTGCTCTATTAAAATATTTGAGAAAAATTATATTAATGTGTCTGATTGCTTAAAATTCTATTTATTTATTTGTGCAGCTGAAGATGGCACTGTATTTAAATTGATGTAATGATTGCATTGTTCAATTAAATGGAACCACTTGAAACAGTCATATTGCATCACTACTTGATATCCTGTTGCTTGTGCTTCTATGTAAGTACCTAATTCAACTGAATTTCAATTAATTCTTATACATATGTATAATGTATATATATCATGATGATCATCATCATCGTTTAACGTCCGCTTTCCATGCTAGCATGGGTTGAATGATTTGACTGAGGAATGGCAAACCAGATAGCTGCACCAGGCTCTAATCTTGATCTGGCAGAGTTTCTACAGCTGGATGCCCTTCCTAACGCCAACCACTCCAAGAGTATAGTGGGTGCTTTTACGTGCCACCGGCACGAGGACCAGTCAGGCGGTACTGGCAACAGCCATGCTCAAATGGTGTTTTTTTTACGTGCCACCTGCACAGGAGCCAGTCCAGCGGAACTGGCAATGATCTTGCTCGAATATTTTTCACGTGCCACCGGCACAAGTGCAAGTAAGGCAACGCTATATATATATATATATATATATATATATATATATATATATATATATATATATATATACATACATATATATATATATATATAATATATATAAGTGTATATTCTCTTTATTCAGTCATAGGACTCTAGCTATGCTGGAGCATTGCTCTAATTTATTTTCTTCCAGTTTTATTCTTGCTTTATAACAGAAAATTGCTCTCTGATTGAATCTATAGCAGCTGATGCACATTGGCGTATTATATAGATAGAAAGAAATAGCTGTGTGTGTATATGTAAATTACTGTGTGTGTGTGTAGATCTGTGTTTTTATACTGTAGTCAAATAGTATTGTCCCAATGACCAAAAGTTCACCACCACCACCACTTTCTTCTTTGTTTCCTCCTCCTCATCCTCCTTTAGTTCACAGATGAAATGCTGTTTGCAGAGGATCAGTTTAGGTACAATGAAGCAGCAGCAGCAATAGCAACAACAACAGCAACTACTACTACTACTATTAACACAACAAACAATCAACCAAACACCATCAAATGAACCAAAACTATTAAGTCACACAGCTGCTTAAGCCACAAGCATCTCTTACCTTTAAGCAGTGGTTATACTGATAAAAGGTGGATTAAAAACAAACCAGAACTTAATAAATAAACATGTAAAGTTTACTGATATAGGTAATAAGATAGTTTGTTATTGTTGTTTTTTTGTTTTGTCTTTTATTTTTTTAATTGCAAATTATATTGTTTTTTTTTTTTGTTTTTATCCACCCTGCTGTATTTTGATATATAAGAAATATTCATCTTTCATTTCCTGTATCAACTGTTATCTTTTATCAGTAAATCCTAATATCTTAATAGAAAACATAATCCCAGCATGCATGCATGCATACATACATACATACGTACCAGAGGCAACCCCAGGTCATTAGCATCACTCGGGCTCATCACAAATTTTGCATAAGACACTTGCCTGCTCAAAGAATTTTATGTCTTTCTGCAATATTTCTTGCCCTAAATGGCTTATTTTGTATATCTATGCCTTTCTGTGTTTCTAAGTTAAAGATAAAATTAAAGCAACCCTGCAAAACACAACTGATTTTTACACACAGATGCACAGAATAATGGCAATCAAATAATGACAGCAGAGTGCACAACAAACATCAGCGATCTGACTGTCGCCTGACAAGAGATGCCAGTTAGTCTTTTACACCTACTAGGCTCGTTCGTATTAGCCTGAGTTGCTGGATAATTTATCGTTCCTTTAAGAATATTGTAGAACGGAAACTTTTCATAGAGTGGAATTTAATTCCTAATCTCTATAGAAATTTATTGTTTCAAGAAAACATTGAATTTGAATTACTTTTAATTTTTACGATTATAGATAACAACTCAGGTTGTAACTTCTGAGCCTGAGTCAAGCGCATGTGAATGCTGTTCAGAGAACGTCTGCTATGAATGATATTTTTTGACACGGCACCTCTAAGACGACTGCCAGATGCTGAACGAAAATAAATGAACTGTGACCAGGCTCAATGAAAGGCACGTGAGTTAGTGGCTGAAATTACACACTTGAAGTCAGTGTTAGCAGAAATTAAATATGCTTGCAAATGCACATTCACTTTACTAAATCTATATTTGGGCTAAGCCTGAACAGCCCGAGTGTATGTACGTACCTACCTACCTACATACATACATCAGGTAAAAGTAATGGTAAAGACTTCCTTCAATCATGAATGACCATGGAATTGCATCTAGAAAGTTACTCTACTAGGCACAAGTTAGGGTAAGGTTGTTTATGGAAGACCAACAGTCACCCATGCATACCAATGTTCCTTTTCCATGCTATTGATGTTATCCAAGGGAAAGGCAAAGGCTGATACAGTTTGGCACCAGTAACATTGTAACTCATTTCTACAGCTGAGTGAATAGAGCAACGTGAAATACACAGCCAGGTCCAGGAATTGAACTCACTACCTTATGATTGGGAGCCTGATGCTCTAACCACTGAGCCATATGTATACATGAGAAGTGAGTGGGAAATGAGCAAGAGGGGGCAAAGGGCAGGAAGCAAAAGTAAGAGAAATAAAGGCATGGGAGAAAGGGGGATGGTTGAGAGTAGTATGGGCTATATAACAGGTTGAGTAAAAAGCAAGAAATGCTTTGAACCGTGAAGAATTTGTACCGGATGTTTGCAGAATTTTGAATTTTTTAAACATTTTTTTGCAATTGTCTAATAATACAGACATAGACTGCTCAAATGCATCAATAAATTAACATTGATATTTTTTTCATCGTTGTTACAATCGTCTGAAATGGAACTGTCAAAGTGTGATATTCGAGCAATTTTGCTATTCAATTTCAAAAAAGGACATAAAGCAGCTGAAACTGCTTGTGATATCAACGAAATGTTTGGTGAGAAAATGACCAGCAAGTGGTCAGCTCGAAAATGGTTTAAATGATTTCACAGTGAAGACCTGAGCCTTGAAGATCATGAGCATAGTGGAAACCATCTGTCATCGATGGTGGTCAATTAAAGACCGTCATTGAGAAAGATCCACATGAAACCACCTGAGAACTGGCAGAAGAACTTCAAGTTAGCCAGGAAACTGCCTGCAACCAATTTGCATGTGATTGGAAAATCAAAAATTGTCAACAAATGGGTACCACATGATTTGAATGAAAATCAGAAAATGTGCAGATACGAAATTTGCTCGTCGCTTCTTCTCTGCAACTAGACCGATCCATTTCTTAACCATATTGTAACTTGCGATAAAAAAGTAGATTCTGTTAGTTATCAAGTAGTGGGGAGACACATACAAACACAGAAAAAAAATACACCCACATGGACACAATAGACTTCCACACAGTTTCTATTTACCAAATTCACTTACAAGGCATTGTTCAGCCTGGGGCTGTAGCAAAAGACATTTGTCCAAAGTGATGGCAGTGGGACTGAACCTGACACCATATGGTTGCTAAGTGACCTTCTTGACCACAGTCTCTCTCTCTCTCTTTATATAGCATCATCATCATCATGGTGAAATTGCTTTCTGGATTTCTGATTATTAGCTTCATCAGCAACAAAAATCCACACCATTTCACCATTTCATGTCAAGCAAACATCAGCTGCTACTGATACAATTAAACAGTGATTGAAAGGTCACTGATGTTGCATTTAGCTGGCAGGCTGAACAAAAATTCAGTATTAGTGATGGAAGCAGTATTAGTTAAAAATTAGTGATCTATATACATAAAGTGCATATACTGGTGAAAGTCTTTTAAACACCACGGTATTTATCTTGAAAAGGTATCTCTTAAGTATGTATAGTGTTAAAAACACAGAAAAATATCAACAGCAGGCAAAGATAGTTCTCTCTCTTATTCTCATGACATTAATTAACATTTACAAGTTTATCTGGAAAGCAACTGTTTATAGATTTATCACTCTGAAGTTTAAAATCTGTTTTATTGCATAATTTAAAACTATCAATTCCCATTGTTCATTCAATGCATTTACAAGAATCTTGTGTTAACAAGGAGATTCTTTTTAATGCAATTCAATACAACACTCACCAATGAAGTCTTTGTGGAGCTTTTAAAGTAATTGCAATATTTACGGGCATACAAGTGGGACTCATCAAGTATTACTGCTTTTTATGGATTTAGGATAAGTGTGCTGTTACAGTGCAATATATTAGAAGAGAATGGGCAACCAGAAGTACTGAGGAACTGATGATCTTGTAGAGCTGATAAGAGCACTATCACTCTTTGTTTAACTATAAAAGATCCTACTTCAAATCCTGTCTGGTATTATGTGCATATCCAGGAATTGGACAATCAGTAATGATTGGAGGTCATGTAGAAAGCTGATTTGCAATATGTACCTGCAGAAAAACTTATCTAGTACAGACGAGTACCCTATCTTGAGAGAAATAATCTCTTACTAATTTAACCCTTCATGTTCAAATTGACCAAATCCAACCTCTCATACCTACCCTAAAATGTCAATCTAAAAATAAACAATAACACCATTGAAATCTTAAAGTTATGAGATAACACATGGTTAATTTAAAAGAATGTGAATAAATAAATATCACCTTTCACAGATTAATCTGAATGTTAAAGAGTTAAATGCTTGTGATACTCAACTGCCTGAGATTGCTTCACATTCTACAATACAAACTTATGGTTTAAAGTGATCTAAATTAAAACAATCCCAAAAGAAACCAAAATTGTGCAATATTATTTTATTTAGTTTTACATGTTTACACTTTTATCGCCTTCAAACTATTCTCCATTTGAAGCAATGCATCGGTCCAGGTGTATTTTCCACTGTTGGAAGCAGTGATAGAACTCTTGTGAAGTAATGTCTTTTAATGCCTCTGTTGTTTTTTCTTCACCTCATCCACATCTGCAAATTCAGTAGCACCAGCTTACATCACCAGTGATGACCTTCGAAAAAAAGGTCTGGATCAACTTCCAACTGTTCTTTCAGTTCATGACACACTTTCAGTTGTGCTTGCTTTTGATCTTCCATGAGCAAGCAAAGCACAAATTTTGCTGCAACTCTTTTCATTTGCAATTTCTTGCTCAAAATTCGTTGGCAGGAGCTCCAGGACACACAAGTCAAATTAACAAGTTTGTCAATTGTTCGGTGATGGCCCTCCAAGACCAGTTCATGAATTTGGGAGGCTGACAGTCACCCTGAAAGAGGTTGGTCCACAAGCAACAAGTGACCATTTCTAAAGCATGAAAGCCATTTGTAAACTAGTGTTTGCTCATGGTAGTAGCCTTGTAAGCTGTTTGAAGTATGACAACTGTTTCAGCCACTGTTTTCCCCAGCAGAAAACAGAATTTTACAGAAGCTCATTGTTCCTTCATTTCAGCCATCACAAAAATCGATGAACAGGGGAGAAGCACTGCAAAACAAAGACGCACCACATGGCAGTATGACCTGATTGGACAATGTCAGTCAGCTGAGTGATGTCTGCAGATTGTACCAAGTGGCTCCTAGAAGTGACAATGGGCTTGTCACACACAGAACATTTCCGGTTACTTTTGGGTATTCCCTCGTAGGATTTCCTTTTTTTGCACCATATATTTTCACCCAATTCTGGCTTAAATGCCTCTCCCCTCATTAACAAGAGGTTCTTCTATTCTGACATTTAAGCACCTCCCAGTTGAGATGTTATAGAAGCAGTTCTTGGATAGTTTTAACTTTGGTGAGGAATCTGTGTTGTGTAGTGTTATTTTTTAACATAGTTCTGATATTATGTGAATGCAGACTTCCTAAATTTTTTTTTAGGTAATCCCTTGCAGTAAAATTGTGAGAGAAAGTGGAACTTACCTACTACTTGCTAAGTTGAAACGTAGGTGATATACTCTACTTCATATGTGAAAGATTAATGAGAGAAAGAGTACTCAACAATAGTAACAAAAACATAAAAAGAAACTTTTGCAATTGATATATACAAACTACAGTTGTAAAAACACTATCATAAACATGTTAACCTAGAAAAAAATGGGACAGATAAAAGTAATGCATATATACATTCATACTTCCATACACACGCGTGCACACACACATAAACAAACACATACTGAGATTTAAAGAGAAAGAAAAGCTACTTCAGTGAGCATGAAATTTGAAGCATCTTCGTTATAGCTATATTTCTATTTATTGTATCTACACACATGAACCTGTAGTTACACACACATACATATACACATATATATGTATGCATGTGTGTGCTAAAATGTAAAGGAATCTCACTTTGGTTTTGGTTTTGACAATGAGTATTCCAGATTTTGATCAATGGAACTGAAGTTTATATTTATGTATGAAAGTAAAGTGGATCTCACACCCAGTTCTACAATGACAATTCCAATTATTCAAATAAATAAATTAATTAAAATGTAAGTAGCCGAGTATTCCACAGACACTTGTAGCTGTAACTTAATCCTCAGAAAGTATCAGTATGAAACAGTATCTGACAGGGGCTAGACCTTTGAATTATAAATACAGTATATCTAATGGGCTATCATAGAGATTCTTGCAACTGAATTTCATTGACTACACTTGGGTAAATCTTATATATATATGGGCTCCACTACCTCAAATGTTCTTAAAATTTAAATCCACATCTTTGTCTATGTATCTACCTTCTTTCTCTATAATGTTGCCACTTGAAATGAAAATTTTTGTATTAATGGAAAACCTCTATAATTGGCTGATGAGTGCTCAGCACTTTAAAACTGTTGTAATACTTACAACATTTAATAAAACGATGTAGTACGAAACGATCGTACCAAATTACCGGAGTCATTCTTGTTGCTTATTTTGATATATATATATATATATATATATATATATATATATATATATATATATATTACGTGACTTTTGATTACGTGACCGACCAGACCATCAGATGTTTTACACATCACTGGTCACAATGCGTTCGCACTGTTTTAGCCTTCAAATGACGCCACCCCGCTGGCTAAGCGAGCAGGCCAACAGAAGAAAGAGAGAAAGAGTGGTGAAAGAGTACAGCAGGGATCACCACCCCCTGCCGGAGCCTCGTGGAGCTTTTAGGTGTTTTTCGCTCAATAAACACTCACAACGCCTGGTCTGGGAATCGAAACCGCGATCCTATGACCGCGAGTCCGCTGCCCTAACCACTGGGCCATTGCGCCTTCACACACACACACACACACATATATATATACATATGTATCATCATCATCGTTTAACGTCCGCTTTCCATGCTAGCATGGGTTGGACGGTTCAACTGGGGTCTGGGGAGCCCGAAGGCTGCACCAGGCCAGTCAGATCTGGCAGTGTTTCTACAGCTGGATGCCCTTCCTAACGCCAACCACTCCGAGAGTGTAGTGGGTGATTTTATGTGCCACCGACACAGGTGCCAGACGAGGCTGGCGAACAGCCACGCTCGGATGGTGTTTTTTATGTGCCACCGACACAGGTGCCAGACGAGTGTGCGCTTGTTTTAGTCATTGAACTGCAGGCATGGTGGGTCACTGTCTTCAAGGATTTAGTCAAACTGATCTCACTACTTTTTTTTTCAAAGCCTAGTACTAATTCTATTGGACTCTTGTTGAACTGCTAAGTTACAGGAGCATAAACAGATGAACACCAGTTGTCAAGTGGTGGTAGTGGACAAACACATACAAAAAAAAAACACACACAAATGGTATATCCCTTTAGTGCTCAGATTAATTTGTCAAATATAATGCTTATCTGTTCACATTAATTTTGATTTATTCAGGTTCAAGTGGGCTGTTAATTTTCTACATACAGATTTGAAATTTTGTAACTGGGTGCTTATAAGCCAGTGGTTTATAATTACGTAATTTTAGCTGATCTTTCTGACTAAATTTGACTTTTATGGGCAGGTAAATTTAATTAACAGGTGTAAAAACAATAACATTATGAATAAAAACTAAAATTCATATTCTTAATACATCTTACCTGTTTGGTTTGCTGCTAAAATTATCCCAGATGTCAACGGCCAACAATTTTACATTTTTCAAGATGAGGTACATTAATTTGAATTAATTAAAATACAGGTGTAATCGGTACAAGATTTTACTCTTTCTCTATATTTCATTCAAACGTCATAATTGAAAAGAAAGTACAAAACTCTTTTACTAGTCAATATACCATTGGCTATGCATTCTTATACAATTTAACGAATTCATTCACGTAACAGAATGCATCTAATAAAAAAATCTCATTAACAGGTGAGACAAAGGTGAATACAGGTGTTGTAACATACTGAAAATTAATATGTAGTTCTCACTTTCACATATTATATAATAAAATGAAAAGGAATATGCAAAATTATGCACTTATGGCATATTTCTGTAAATAGGGCACTTGGCAAAACGAACATATATGAGGTCTCGACCTTGTACCCTTTCGCAGTTTTTCTTTTTTGCAGCGAACACAGTCTGCAAACTCTTTTTCGTCCGTTTATTTTTTCGACTTAATGAAAGTTAATATTTCCTGTTGACATCCACCTCAGTTAATTTTGCTTTTCTCCCAATTCTGTGCTTTCTAGAAGAAAAGCCCTCGCGTAACTGATATGCGATGTCAACCCGAAATTTCAAGTGGTCGTAGTCTTTCGGTGGCGGAGGTACTTTGTGGCTTTTTACATATACAATGTGTGCATTTACTATAGTTGAATTAACTAAAAACCACAAAATGTACCTCCACCATTTCTTCTTAGGTCGACCAACTGGGTAATATGCCCGATATTGGTCGGATTTATCTACCCCACCCATTTATTTGTTGTAACAAATATTCACAAGGGGTTTCCCCTCAGCACCAACACCAGGTTGTTCATTAGAAGACAGAAATAAAATCTGTCTTTTGTCTTTAAAAGCAGTAACTAATAAATTTTCTTTTTGCATTTGCAAAATGTCCCCTCTTTTTTTTTAAAATTTTGTTTTTATTTCATGGGGTAAACCTTTACGGTTTCCCATAACAGTACTGCACATGTAAGTGCTTACACGGGCAAGATTTTCAGCCAAAGCCACCGAAGAAAAAAAAACGGTCGAAATAGGTGTCGGTGCTGATGGTGAAAAGGTTGGGTAAGAGACCATACAACATCATGTCCCAATCCATGCGGTCTTTTCCTATTATACTTCTTACTTGTGTAAACATCGAAGTTTACACAGTATCCCGTCTCCGATTCACAAACTTCCCTTACCTTGATCCTCAATTTAGTAGGTTTGGCAGGCATGTACTGCCGAAAATGTACTCTGTCCTTATAGCCTATCATGGCTTCATCTACACTGAGATTTTTCCTAGGTAAATAAACAGTTTTATAATTATTTACAAGTAAATCTATCACGGGACGTACTTTGTACAGGGAATCGTAGTTTGGGTCGTTTTTGTTGGGGGCATTGGCAGAATCAGTTAAATGCAAATACTGAGATATTTTCGAATACCTCGTCTTCGACATGATGCTCGAAATATATGGGTCGCCATACCTTACATCGGGACTCCAATAGTTCCACAGTCGATGAAGCTGTTTAACTCCAAACATAATGTTAATTGTGAAAAATGCTCTCATTTCCGCTGTATTAGATGGCTGCCATAGAGGATCGTTTCTTCTTCGAACAGAAATTAAATGTTGCGCATATTTGTTCGTTTCCTCCGCAACATTTTCAAACAAAAAACCTTCAGGCAAAAATAAAAATAGATAGTCCAGTGGTTGAGCATCAGGAGGTAAATTATGTTGTGGATCAGTGTTGTCTGTAAAATCAGAAATTGTGTTTGGTGACGTAATTTTCGACCATGTTACCTTTTTTTTTTTTTTGTTTTTTTAAGGTTCAGCTCAGAGCTGCGGCCATGATGATGCACCGCCGTTTACAATATCGTTTTCGTCACTTTCGTTATCGAAATCTTCTTCGCCCGACGAGTAATCACTGATATCAATATCAGATTCATCCGAAGTCAAAATACTTTTGTTTTCGTTGATATCTTCAATATCATCAATAGTAAAACCTTCAAAGTCGGAATCGCTACTTGCTGACGCCATTTCTTTCACAACAAACGACACTTCTCTTCAAACGTGGAAATAACCGATATTTTTATTACCCATGGGGGTTTACATAAATGGGGACAGCACAACATGATTTGGGGTCATGTGATACAAGTAATTAAAAACGAATGAATAAAACTATTTACAGTAAAATCGGATGGTGGCCTAAACAATTTCATAGTATTTATACTTGATTAAAGGCGGGAAATGTTTCATCTCGCATTATCTCAAAGCTACGAGAATTCAATAACGTCATTTGTTTATTTTTTTAGTGATTTCGTAGAGCAGTCGGATACGGCCGGATTTGGCCGGTTTGAACAAATAAAGGGGAATTAGTTTTGGCCGGCTTGAACACTAAAGGGATATACATGCATATATATATATATATATATATATATATATATATACATATATATACTAAAGGGATATACATGCATATATATATATATATATATATATATATATTATATATATATATATACATACACAACGGGCTTCTTTCAGATTCTGTCTACCAAATCCACTCAGAAGGTTTTGGTCAACTTGGAGCTAGAGTAGAAGGCACTTGCCTAAGTTGCCACGCAGTGAAAATAACCCTGGAACCACATGGTTGGGAAGCAAGTTTCTTACCACACAGCCACACCTGCACCTATATATATATATATATATATGATGCTTGGACAGAGATGTGTTGATGTATGTTGTGTACAAGAGGTGAGGTGGAGAGGAGCTTCAGCCAGAGTTTTTACAGGCAAAGCATGTAGGTATAAACTCTTCTGGGGAGGTAATAGTGATGGAATAGGGGGTGTGGGCATACTTCTTGCAGTGAAATGGGTAGATAAGGTCATAGAGGTAGTGAGGGTGTGTGATAGAGTACTCAAACTCAGGCTAATCTTGCAGACTGGTATGGCTACAATTATCACTGCCTACGCCCCACAAGTGGGTCTACCAAATGAACAGAAGGATCACTTTTATGATATTCTTCTGCAGGCTACCTCAAAGATGAGTGACAATAATCTCATCTTTGTGGCAGGAGATTTTAATGGGCATGTCGGACAGCAACCTAGTATCTCCCATGGTGTACAGTGAGGCCATGGTGTTGGTACCAGAAATGAAGAGGGAACTAGGCTCCTGGAGTTCTGTGATGCAAATAACCTATTGATCTGCAACACCATCTTCAAGAAACCAGCTAGTTACCTGATAACCTATCAATCAGGTGACTCTGCTAGCCAGATTAATTTCATTCTCATCAGACAGCAGGATGCATGGCTGCTCTTAAATACAAAGACCCTCTCTGGTGAAGAATGTATCCTGCAACATAGACTAGTTATTAGAGACTTGAGGCCAGAAGGATGCCAAAAAGCAGGCCAGTCTGGAAAAGAAGGACTTGGAAGCTTAAGAACCCTTCACATGGTCAGAGATTTAGGTATATCCTTACCGAGAAATTTGATGATAGTGAGGAGGAGCTAGACCTGTGACAGAGAAGGCAGCTGGGAATTCCTGTGGGATAGCTTGCTGACTGCCACAGACCAAATCTGTGGCTGGTGCAAAGTCCCTTCCAGACCTAGGGTAACATGATGGTGGAACAATACTGTAAACAGGGCCATTAGAGCAAAGAAACAGGCTTCAAAGGCCAGGAAGAGTGGGAGTAGCAGGAGAATGTATCAGATAGCCAAAAGGGAAGCTAAGAGACAGGTATATATAGCCAGGGGAGTAGCAGAAAAGAAGTTTGCCAATGTTCAGTGACGCGAGGACCAAAGAACTGAAGTATTTCAGATTGCAAGACAGTGTGTGAGAGAAAACCGTGATGTCATAGGAGAGAAATGTGTCTGCATGGATGATGGTGCCCTTGCATTTAATGATTCTGCAAAGAAAGAGGCTAGGAGATGCCATTATGAAAGACTGCTGAATGTGGAGAATGAATGGGAGGTGGAGAGTCTGCCAAAGGTTGACTCAATTGAGGGACCAGCTATCCGAATCTACAGTACCCTGGTAGATAAAACAATTAAGGATATGAAGACATAGAAAGCACCTGGCCCATCAGGAATCACTGCTGAGATACTTAAAATATCGAGCTGTGTGTAGTATTTTGTCCGTCTTTATGTTCTGAGTTCAAATGCTGCTGGGCTTGACATTGTCTTTCATCCATTTAGGGTCGATGTAATAAGTATCTGATGAACACTGGGGTCAATGTAATTGATTTGGCCCCTTTCCCAAAATTGCTGGTCTTGTGCCTAAATTTGAAACCAATAACAGCATATTTTAAGTTTTCTTTCACATTCATAAGAAGTAGATTCATTTAAACTGTCTAATGAATGATATAGAAAATGGGGGAAAAAAAAGGATAAGAATAAAGAAAAGAAAAATAACAGAAAATGGATTTAAAATCTTGAATTGTTAATGATTAAGTAACAGAGAAATACTGAAATTAGTTTGACAATAGTTTTGTTGAAACAAATAGAAATCTTAGCTTTTTATTCAATGATAATTTAGTCAGTCACTCGTTTTATAATTTAGTAATGACAAATACATACATTTATTCAAATTCAACACACTCACGCACATATATATATATATATATACATACAAACATACGTATAAATATATATATATATATGCAAATACACACATATACACACAACACAGGGCCTAAATCATTTTGAAATCATATCATTTAAGCAGCTGATGTCAGAAAATATTCTGGTTGTATCAGACTGGATTTTGTTGTTATTGCATTTCTGCTTGTTACTGACAAGTGGTAGTTTGTGGTCTTGCCTGTTTTGTTTTTGCTGTTTTGGTGTGCTTTGCTGGGATTGTACAGGTTCTTAGGTCATTGCTCCAAGGTGAAGTTAGTAATAGGGTTAGATATATAATATGTATAATTTTATTCAAACAGTCTGTAAATAACTAGTTTAGCATGATCAAATTGCTAATATAATGCAAATACATACATATATATATATATATATATATACACATATATATAAAATCAGCATTATTTAACATCTACTTTTTCATGCCAGCAGGAAATCAACAATGGCCAAATGTTCTGATTTCAAGTAAGTCAATATTTCCCCATGATCATACATGTTTTCACAGAATACTAGAATTGAAAAATACAGCTTCCATTACGGTGACACTTGTTTACAACTATCTCATGATGTTAAGGCAAGGAAACAGTAAGACATACACATTCATATATATCTTACCTTTTAGTTGTTTCAGCCATTAGACTGTGGCCATGCTGGGGCACAACCTTGAAGAACTTTTACTCGAATGAATTGATCCCAGTACTTGCTTTTTGTTAAGCCTAGTACTTATTCTATCGCTCTCTTTTTACTGAACTGCTAAGTTACAAGGATGTAAACACCCCAACACCAGTTGTCAAATGGTGGTTAGGGAAAAAGTACAAACACAAAGGCACACACACAAACTTTATATATATATATATATAAAGCTCCCACTACACTCACAGAGTGGTTGGTGTTAGGAAGGGCATCCAGCCTTAGAAACACTGCCAGATTTGACTGGGCCTGATGAAGCCTTCTGGCTTCACAGACCCCAGTAGAACTGTCCAGCCCATGCTAGCATGGAAAACAGACGCTAAACGATGATGATGATGATGATGATGATGATGATATATATATATATATAAATATATACTCTTTTACTTGTTTCAGTCATTTGACTGCGGCCATGCTGGAGCACCACCTTTAATCGAGCAACTCGATCCCGGGACTTATTCTTTTGTAAGCCCAGTACTTATTCTATCGGTCTCTTTTGCCGAACCACTAAGTAACGGGGACATAAACACACCAGCATCGGTTGTCAAGCAATGCTAGGGGGACAAACACAGACACACAAACACATACACATACATACATATATATATACGACAGGCTTCTTTCAGTTTCCGTCTACCAAATCCACTCACAAGGCTTTGGTCAGCCCGAGGCTATAGTAGAAGACACTTGCCCAAGGTGCCACACAGTGGGACTGAACCCGGAACCATGTGGTCGGTAAACAAGCTACTTACCACACAGCCACTCCTATGCCTATGTGTATATATATATATATTATATATATATATATATATTATATATATATATATATATATATATATATATATAAAGACATGTAAGTGTATTTGGTTGATGGAAATTGAAAGCAGCCTGTCATATACACACATACATAATACATATATATATATATACGTTTAAATATTTGTTGTGCAAGATTTTTTATTGGCTAAACTGGCAAAATGACCATTCTGAAGTATAACAATATATATATATATATATATGACAAGCTACTTTCAATTTCCATCAACCAAATACACTCACATGGCTTTGGTTGGCCTACAGCTATAATAAAAGACAGTTGCCTAATGAACCATGCAGTTGAATTGAACCGGAGACCATCTGCTTGGGAAGCAAACTTCTTACCATGTAACCACACCTCTGCCTATACTCTGGACTGGCTTAAATAAATTAATGCTCTGTACATGACTCCACCTCCAGCATTATCCCAGTTTGATTTCGTTCCCAGCAATTACTGCAGCATCCTAGTATGATTCCATCCTTAAAGTATCTCCCCTGTAAGATTCCACCCCCACCCCAACAATTTTTGCAGTCTTCCTGTATGACCCCCACTCCCAGCAATTACTTCAGAATCCCACTGTGACTCCTCCTCCTTGTAAAACAAACAGAAGCTTAATGTCAAGCTAAGTAAATGTAACCATACCCATAGCTAAACAGAGAGCAATAGCTGCCATGAATAAAGACAAGGTCAAGATGGCAAGCTGGCAGAATCATTAGCATGTTGGACAAAAATTCTTATCAGCATTTCATTTGTCTTTACTTCCTGAGTTCAAATTCTACCAATGTTGACTCTGCCTTTTGTCCTTTCAGGGTCAATGCAGTAAGTAGCAGTCAATGTAATTGACTAGCCCCTCTCCTCCAAAAGTTAATATCTTTTGCCTATAGGAGATAGGATTATTAATGATATAAGGGTACTACCCAACATAGGCAGAACTGAATTAATATAACAGAAAGAAGATAATCTTTGTATCAGCAGTTCAATATTAGAACAATAGCTTTAATAATACCTACATAACATGACATGCAGAACATGTCAATTGATTTATAGAGGATGAATGCTGGTAAAAAAAATTCTGTTAACTGGCACTTGAAGATACATGCAGTACTAAAAGAGCAAGAAATGGGAAGAAGTAGTGAGGTTTACAGTTACAAACTTGAGGTGACAGGCCTCAAAGATGTGATTAAAAAAAAACATGAAAATAAGTAGACCTATCTCACCCAATGCCACATGGAAAAAAATGATGATGATGATGATATGATATACACAAGAATGTATATATTTAAGTTTCAGTATAAAATAATTTCAAGTGTATAGTCCCTAAAGAGAGCACGTGTATCTAACAACCAGTTTTAACCTAACTTATCTAGGTCAAAATCATGATCCATCAGTTCTCAAATGTAATTGTTTTCTCAAAGGGTTATAACACCAACATTATTTTTAGAACAAGGCTAAAAATATACTTACAGTTCCTTGGCCCATTATTTTACAATATTGTCATAGTGAAAAGGATAGAAAAGCAATAACAATGGCATTACTCAATCCTATATAAAACATAGTTTTATATCACTGTTGTCATTTAACCACAGGTCAAGTCTGATCAAGACATTCCTGTCACAACCATTTTCTTTTGTTCAGTGCATCTACAACTACATTATCATAAATGTTTTCTTTGATTAAACAAAGCTCACTATGTGTGGAGAATCTTTCCCATGTCCCTAAACTGGTTAGTATTTATCCAGTAACGCAATTATTTGAACTACAAAAATGACTTCATGCATCACATAACCATCAAGCTATACCCTTCTCTAAACTGCAACCAATCCTTGTCAAAAGAATACCCACCAACTTTGCATAATCCTTTTCCACAGCCATTTCACAGTAAAGATAGTTGTATGTGTACTACTCCCACAGAGAAAGCCACCACCTTTGGTACCTAGCCAAAGATGGAAGTACATCATCTTGCATAAATACATGTCAAGTGTAAAAGTATATCTGGTCACATATAATCAAAAAAAGGCTACAGAGTCAAATAATGTTCCACCCATTACCCTAGAGCTGACCCTATACTCACCAAACTCTTCGATTTCCCTCTCTTCACAGGAATCTACCCTGATATTTGGAAACAGTGTATCTCATCTCCAAGAAAGTCAACCCCTCTGATTCTACTAGCTATTGCCTTATTTCACTTACTTCCAATGGAGACAGTCACTTCCAATATCATCCAACACACTGAATCTTATTCTCTCCTACAAGACCACCAATACAATTTCTATTAAACCAGATCCAATGCTCACTTACTCTTTTATATCTTTCAAGGGGCTCTGACCTTGGAGAAATTTAGTGAAAGTAATATTGTCACCCTAAACATCAGCAAAGCTTTCAAATATATCTGGAATGCAAATCTCCTATTGAAGCTGCTCACATATGGGGTCCACCTGTCTCTCATTTCATGGATTGGTAGCTTCCTATCAGACTGCATTATGGCATGTGTTGCTTGAGCTCTTTCTGCTCCTTCTTCATTCTATCAATCCTGGCATACCACAGGGTTTGGTTTTACACCCTACTTTCTTACTTATATACATATCAATAACCTACTTGCCATCATGTTCAATGATGTCTACTGTTACACATATGATAATAACCTTTATTCTTCCCTAACCTTCCCCAGCTCTGCATCACTCATTCATAACTTTGACACCACATGCCAAACTCACACTGATTCTATGAGCAGAGATCTCAAAATTATCTTCCAATGGGGGTATACCAAACTTTTCTTTTTCAACAATAAAATACAAATGCTATTTATTTCAAGAAAACACCATTGCAGCACCTTTCCTAACCATGAGCAGTACATACCAGAGCCTTTAGGACTGCTTTAGATGTTGGCCTCATTATTACTAAGGACCTCTTCTAGTGAAAGTACATCCTTAATATATCTAAGCTGGCCATTTACTGCATGTGATCTAGAATGTTTGTGTGTACAGTATTTTTCCTGGTTCCATTCCATGGTGGGCTTCTCTTGAGCTTTGTAGAATATTGATAATTGTTAAGAGCAGAAATATCTTTTAGTCTTGAAGTGAACATATAAAGTCTCTCATAAACATGCTATAGTCTCAGGTCTATAGGCATGCTGTTGTCTCCCATGCCTATATATAATGACTTCTGCTCCTCAAAACTGGTTGGGCTCATTCCCTATGTCTTCCTCTCATCTCCCTTGTTTTGTGTCCCCTCTCCTTTGCTTTCCATTAATCACTACGCCCAGACTTTCCTTCACAGCATTCTGGAACTCCCACCCTGTTTATGTCTCTCATGCAATGGTTCCACAAGACCAATGGCATCAACCTCACTAGTTTTGAAGGCTTTCTGAAAGTTATGGGTATTCCTCTATATCAGTCAGTAGATGAGAAAAAAATTGAAATAAATGGTAGGGTGATTTGAAGAAGATTTGGTTTGTTATTTCTAACAGTAGATTAGATGATTACATAGATACTTCTATTTTGGTCTGTGTTGATATGAGTACATATTTAATCTCTCATCACTGTTCTTTCTGTACAAGCCAAGTAACCCTAAAAAATTGAATGCATTATAGAATGGTGAAGACTCTAATCTTATGAGGTACAAGGCAACCCTGCTTGTGTTGATGCTATTATAATTCCATTCAGGACAGACCCTCTGTAAAGTGAATGAGTGGAGAAGTGAAGCTGAGGAGACTCTTTAACCCTGTACAAAACATAATAATTCTGCCTAGTGTTGGTGCTATGATAAAATGTGCCTAAGTCCACTCTGTTAAGTGTGGGGTTGAAGATGTGATAATGTCTTTAGGGCTGGTGTCACAATAAAATGTGATTGATATTAGGAAGGACCTCCAGTAGTAAAAACCAAGTTAAAAATATGAAATTCATGAGAAGGCTGTTATCCTCTGACCTATCCAATGATGTCAGCATGAAAAGCAGATAAAATGATGACAATGATATTCCCTTTTGGATTGATTACCTTATAGTTGTGGAACTTCATACCTCAAAGCCCCAGTGAAGCTTAAATCTCGTGGTTAGGGCCACCCAAGCCAGACAGATCAAAGGGTAGAAGACTGACAAATCACATTCCACTAGTCTTCCAGACTGAGGTTTGGGCACAGGATTAACTACCCTGTCTCATAAGAAATAGTTTTGTTATACAAAAAGCAGAAAAAAAAAAACTTACACAGCTATATGTAATGGGCTGGAAAGTTCTCCTGTGAACAGCAGAAGTGAAAGTTGAAAGAGATCCATTGAGAGGACAAAACAAGGAAGAGAGCTTGAGACTAGGAACCATATCTGGGAAACCATTGAGAAGCTGGTCCAGAAAGACCAAGAGTGGTGAACTTTCATTCCTGCCCTACATGCAGGAATTGCAAGAATGGGTGAGTGACATTTCCATAAATTACTATATTGTTAATATTATATTTATTACTGAATAAACAAGGTAGAATATGAAAATAAGTGTAGCATTATTCCATCACAAATCTAAGATAAATTAGAAAATAGTGACACACAAACATATATAATGTGTAAATGTAGTAAATATAAAACTGGCACTCCAGTAGTTACAACAATGCGGGTTCCAGTTAATCTGATCAATGGAACAGCCTCCTTGCAAAATTAATGTGCAAGAGGCTGAGCACTCCACAGACACATGTACCCTCAATATAGTTCTCAGGAAGATTCAGCATGACAAGATTAGCCCTTTGAAATACAGGTACTGCTCATTGTTGCCAGCTGAGTGGACTGGAGCAATGTGAAATAAAGTGTCTTGCTCAAGAATGCAATGCACCACTTGGAATTGAACTCAAGACCTTGCAATCATGAGATGAATACTCTAATCACTAAGCCATACACCTTCACTGCAGTAAATATAATGTGTAAATAAAGATTAAATATATTTACTAAAGAAAATGTAAAACATAGTGTTGCACATAATATATCAGTTCACTTGTAAAGATTTTGTTCTTCATTTTGGTGTTGTTTAGCCCACATCAAGAATTCCAGCCATGATGGTCATGTTCTTTATTTTATTAAACTATTGAAATTATCATGAGAGGAATGCAGAAAGTGGGCATAACTTTTATTATAAACAGACACAGGTTGCTTGACTTGCACATGTTGGTAGATTAAATCTTCTTTAGCACCTCTTTTTGTTCTTCGTTGCAGGCAAGTAATCAGGAAAAGGGTCTTCTGATAATAGGTCATGTGATATTTTATGACTGAAGCATTACTTATAAAACATATTGGTCAATACATTCAAATGCTATGGAAATTTCTTAAACTGACCAAGCAAAAGGACAATTTTACAGTTGTTATTAGTAAGTTTTTTTGGCATGTAGTTTTAGTACAAAACAGCTAAATTGAGTAAATCCATTTTCACACAATATTTTGAAAATGATATTACTTAGTCAAAACAGCAACAACTAGTACTGAAAATTAATTTGATGTTTTTCCCCTCAGGATATAGAAAATAATGAGAAAAAATATTTTAATTTCACTTTAGATGATACAGATATCAGTATTTCTGTTGTCAACAGTAGTGAGAAAGATATTTGTATAAACAAGTGGAATCAATGATGGTATGACAGAAATATCCCTGAGTTGGCAAGAGTAACAGAAAATGAAAGGCAAGACAGAGGTAGATTCTGTTTAAAGTATACATTTCCATGCGTATTTATAAACATCAACCAATTTAAAATGCTTGATGCTAACTGTAGAAGAAATGAGAGCAGTTTCTTTTTTAGATTGTATGATTGTCCAGCAACATCTTATAATCTATAATGAATTACAGATCTATTATTGTACTGTGTCTCTGGAAAGTTAGAATGTTTTATGTTCAAACTGGCCAGATGTGGCTCTCACACCAACCCTACAATATCATTCTAAAAATTCACAGTTACCTCATCAAAATCTCAAAGCTACAAGATAATGTATGATTAATTCAAAACAATGTGAATATATAAGCATTAGTTTTGACAGAACAATGTGATTGCTAAAGAGTTAAGGATATCATTTTTATCATACTAATTAAGTCAGTCAACACACTTCTCAATGAATAACCATGGACGGATCTTTTCCTTTTGAACGGTAGTTTTCAACACAATTTCTACTTAACTAAACACTTTTAAACTTCGTATATTGGTAGAATGTGTCAAAATAAAACGTTATTTTCTCTTGGCTTTCTTGAGAAAATTGTAATTTGTAAGTTTAACGTAGTTTAATTTTTCGAATTTTAACCAATCAATGGCATCTATTGAGCTAAAATCATTTGCTGCGTCTAAAACTGAGACAGCATCCTGTCACTGACCTTAACCCTAACCCTAAATTTTAGCCTTTCGTTTTTTTTTTTCTTAATTGTTACGCGTGTGTCTAAAAAATTATTCGTTTTGTTTTTGTTTTGAGATACATGTGTATTGTTTAAACTATTTTCCATTGCTTAAGAAAAAAAAAAACAAAAGGCTAAAATGAAAGCAATGGAAAATAATTTAAGCAATAAACAAACAAAATAATTCTATAATTTTATACACACGCTTTCCGTACGTAAACATAACAGTGACAGGATGTTGTCTCAGTTTTAGATGCAGCAAATAATTTTAGCTCAATGGAGGCCATTAATTGGTTAAAATTCAAAAAATTAAACTACGTTAAACTTACAAATTACAATTTTCTCAAGAAAGCCAAGAGAAAAAAATGTTTTATTTTGACACATTCTACCAGTATACGAAGTTTAAAAGTGTTTAGTTAAGTAGACTTTGTGTTGAAAACTGCCGTTCAAAAGGAAAAGATCCCCGTTATGCAAGATGTGTCATAGATATATTGTGAAATCACTATAAAAGTGCTTATAACCCACTCTTGGAGGCTTTTATTGATGAAATTATATGAAGTTATAATTGATTGGTTATGTGGGCCATTTAAAATTTAAACCAGGTCTTCCATTAAACTTGTGAAAAGAGCTGTTAGTCTAGTCTAGTTGTTTGGTGATACACACAGCTTGTAAATATTTATATAGGAGAGAAAAGTTATATTACTTTGAAGTAAACTTAGGCGGCAGTATTAATAGATCTGATGAAACCTATATTTTATTAGCAAGTCATTTATGTTTATTGTAATAAGATTTCTTTTTTGCTGGATTTATTTCTGAAACTTAAAGAAACTATAGCATGTGAAACAGTGTGGACTAAGCAGAGAAGTAGTAATGCTGAGAGGTTATTTAAATCAGTGGTTCTCAACTGTTTTTTGCCAATGGACCCTTTGGTTTTTATTTTAGTCAGGTGAACCCTCATAACTATGTCATGTTTAAAAAATCCTATTATATTTTTATAACTAAATATTGTATAAAAATAATTGCTAAAATGTTTATCACCACATCAATATGGTTGTTCTATAAGAATCAACACTACTACCATTTTTAACCCCAGTAGGAGCCTCCTTCAACTGGTTATCAATGCAATCTGCATCCATTATATATTGCAAACAGGGGAGCGAACCCCTACCAACTTCCAGCAGACGATGGGATCACCAGACTGTACAGTTTTGTGCTATTTGTACCCATCCTCAGTGGTAAACACCTGTCTGCTGGAGATAGCAGTGATTTGCTCCAGCTTGCAATATACAGAAAACCAAGCGACAATCAGTCACTGATCTTGCAACAAATAAAGTAGCTGGTTAGAAAATCTAGCTGGAGGAAGCTCGTCTTGGGGTTAAAAATGGTAGTAACATCAATTCTTACGGAACAGCCATATTCATGTGGAGATAAAACATTACTTCTTGGTATAGTTACTACTTTCATCTTTTACAGACGATTTTCTGATTACCTACTTTAATTATCAAAATATTTTGTGTGTTGTAAAAATATAACCGATTACCTGCACATAAGAGAACTACTGCTTTAAATGAAACTAAAATATATAAATATAAGGAAAAGGTAACCTGGTTGTTACAATTTGAAAAGATAAGAGGGATTTAAAGCTCTTATATACAAATACTACCAAAAAGGAACAACATATCACTAGAAGACAAAATAATGGTAACTTGGAAAATGTAATTTTCCCCCTATAAAATCAAGCTTTATGATAAATGAATAAATCAGGCAGATTTTTTTTCCTGATTAATTTAGTTGAGTTATGATGTATGTAGGAAAGTATAAATAAGATCTTCATTTTTAATAAAAAAATTTTTTTTTGATTGGTTCAGTCATTGAACTGCAGCCATGCTGGGGCACTGCTTTGAAGGGTTTAGATGAAAAAAAAAACCCAGTACTTCTTTTTTTTAAAGCTAGATACTTATTCTATCAGCCTCCTTTGCAAAACGAGGATGTAAACAAACCAACACATGCTTCTTTTAATTTCCATGTACCAAATCCACTCACAAGGTTTTGGTTGACATGGGGCTATTATAGAAAACACTTGCCCAAGCTGTTACGCAGTGGGACTGAACCCAGAACTAGTCAAGTGGGAAGCAAGTTTCTTAAATTTTACAGGAATTGTGATAAAACTGAAGAACTGAATAATGTTTATTAGTAAATGCTTACAAAATTTTCTGAAATACAAATGGGTGGTGGGTTCATTAATATTAATTTGGCTTTTATTATTAAAGTGGAAATAAACCAAAGGACTTAAAGAGTTAATGTACTGAAATATACAAACTTTAATACTTTGAGCCAGATGGACTTCATTGTTGGTAGTTAAGTATATTGGCTGCTGATAGAACCCAATGCCTTTGGTAGGATATAAACTCTTGACCTATGAACTTGGTTTATGTGTGGTCTGTGCAGAATGATTGTCAGCTTCAATTTTACAATAGTGAAACAGAATCCTGGTTTGAATGTAATTGAAAACTTGTGCTCTGAACAAAAATTATATTTGGGTCAGCATATTTTGCATGGATTGCTAAAGTAGTGAAGCATTCTACACAAGGAATACTTGACAATATCTGTGGGATGTCTATTGTTTGTTTGTTTAAAAAGCCTGCTTAGTTCAGGATGAATGAACTGCCCCTTGGCCTTGCTATTGATCAAAGGAAAATTGTCAATTGTCAGTTGCTAATGAGAACACTCAGGACATCCAGATGTTATTTGCAGGACAATCTACACACATACACATTCAAACATTGTAATTAACCTTGTGGATAATACAAGAAGACATGATTAGTTATATGCATGAAAGGTATTTTTAAATGACAAAAGTTATATTAGGATATTCAAGGTATCACATAAATTATTAAATTTATTAACATTATGTATGGATACTATAGTATATCTTGCTAGATTTAATATACTGATATTTTCTAACACCTACTCAATTACTTTTCTGAACTGCTCTACTGATGGGAATTCTGAACAACTTATATAGAATATTCATTAGAATTATGTTCATTCTTATGAAACATTCACAGGAAAAGAAATAAAGGTGAGAGGCAGAGATGAAATAGAGAGAGAATGAGAGAATATGTATGAGTAAAACTACACTGTTTACAACTAAGCAAGTATTTTGAACAGTTAAAAAAAGGTAAGTACAATGCATTTGAAAGAGGAAACCACTAAAGAGACCCTTGATTACAGGACTTAATATAGCATAAAAGGAACACATATTGTTGGTATGAAGCCAAAGTTAATGGAAACAGAATATGGGTTGGCTTTCATACCAGATATAAGAGAAAGCATTGCTTCAGTGCAGGAATATGGCTGATTGAGATAACCCAATAATGCTGTTAAATGAGAGTTTCAGGTCATTTGTCAGTTTCCTAGGGATTTAGTTTTTAAATTGCTTTTGCTCCTGTATTTTTGTTTCTCAGTGACTTAATATACAGAGTGCTATTTCAATAGGGATACAGAAATACATTAGTCATGGGCTGTAATAATGAGCACATCTATAGATGATAAGCTCATCATAAAAGAAGGTTAAGAAAGATATTCCTATCTATTTATTACACACATGTTTATGACAAAAGTAGAAAACGATGAGCTAGAAACAGCAGTTAAATCTCCCTTACATTATTACTGTTTTAATCCTTCTGATACCAACCAGCTGAAACTGTTTCTGGTTCTATGATATAAATTTCCTGTTTTAAAGAAATATAAATAAAAACTTTCCATCAAAATTTCATATAAATTTATATTCTTTATAGCTTAATAATGATTATGGTGATGTTGATCATTTAACATATGTTTTCTATGCTGGTATGGGTTGTACAGTCTGGCAGGAATTGGTAAAGTCAGGGGCTGCACCAGCTTTCACAGTCCATTTTGGTTTGGTTTCTATGGTCGGATGCCCTTCCTAACACTAATCACTCCACTGAGTGTACCAGGTGCTATTTATGTGGCACCAGCACCCACATCAATTAATGCTTTTTACATAGTACCGTTTAGGATCTCAATTCTGTTGTGGTGGGCACGTCTTCTCAAGTATAGCAATGTGCCACATATTTCGATCCTCTGCCATCTTCTTTGTAAGGTTCAGCGTTTTTTAGATCAGCCTTCAATACTGTGTCTCTTGTCTTCCTGGGTCTCCTACTTCCACAACTTCCTACCACTCTAAATGATACAGTTATTTCAAATAATACAATTTTTAAAGTTATTTTACTAAATTCTTCACTATTAACCAAAATTAAGTGAAACAAAAGCTGTATATTTCAACAGAAATATGGTAATAAAAGGGTTTTAAAAATGAAAGACACATTAGATATACCACATAAAAGAAAGAACAGGATGATTACAGGGCACCTTTCTTTATGGGTTTGTTTGATCGGGGTTGATCTGGGTCAAACAACAACAGACAGAAAAACAAAAAAGAAATCTTTTTTTCAAAATCCCAACTCATCATGAGAATATTTTAAATTTTATTTTCATCAATAAGTAATAAAAAAAAAATTACAAGTGTATATATATATATATATATATATATATATATAATGCCTATGTGTTTTGGATATATGTCAGTGTGTGTGTATGAAATCAGTCAACTTTATGACAACTAATAGTTGGAAAAAAAAAATATGAAAAGAACAAAACAAGTCCTCAAGAATAAAAAAATTTGGTTATTTAAATCATAGATTTAAATGAATATTACTTTTTTAAAAAATATATTTGTTTTTTTTTTTTAAAAAAAACTTTTCTTTCACAACTTTTAGTTATTAGTAGACATTAATTCTCAAAGAAAAATTGCTACTAACGCAAGTTTATTAGCAGGATTACAGTTGTATATACTAGAGGTAATTAAACAAGACAACCACTGCAATTACAGGATGAAATTAGAATACACTTGTTATACAGAGAGAAAAAAAATTACCTATACAAATGTATGTGTGTGTTTATGTATATTTATAAACATACATAACGTAAATCATTTATGTATATTCATAAATATTTAAGCGAATGCATTGTATAACAATAATGGATGTATACAGATTTCTAGATATGCATGTGTGTGTGTGCACAAGTAAATTAATGACAAGATGACTCTAAAGGCAGAGGAGAAAGAGAGGAAAGGAGAAGAGAGATTGATGAGAAATGGAGTCGAAGTGATTTCTACTTCATTACGTATTCGTTCATTTTAACATCCAAACCTATTGATGTGTTAAGGCTCTGCCAAACACTCCAAGCGATCAATGACGTGGCGATAGATCTGCACTGTCTCATTGAATTGTTTGTCCAGCAGAGCATACTTCTGTTCAGCGTTCAGGTTAGGCATCGTGGCTGATAATTCATCAGGTTGAAGGATGGTTTCTAGTTTTTTGAAATCCCGACCATTTTTCTGAAAATATATATATAAAAAAAAGGAAAATGATAATGGTGGGAAGAAAACTTGATGAGCCTTAAAAACATTCATCCTCATTAATCTACAAAATGTTTGCAAACACACATGGCCAGATAATATCTTTGGTCATTTGTTTATGAATCCCTTGTGTGTTTTACAAGGATGGCTTGCTAATCCAACAACCACTGAAAAGATACAAAAGAAGTGGAATTCATCACAACAAACTGATGAAATACCTGTTAATTTTACAGTTCTCCTTACAAGATATACACTACTCTCTTTGATAGAAACTTATGTGTAAGGAGCCAATAAGGGAACCTTAAATATGTTTGAAAAAGTAATTACGCTTCCTTAAACCACACTCTAGCATCTTAAGGAATTACACACTGGATAATGTAAACAGAGTTATTTTGTATGTGTCATGATTGTCATCATCCGCACCATCATTTAACATCTGTCTTCCAAGCTGGCATGGGTTGGATGGTCAGACAGGAACTGGCAAGGCCAAAGGCCACACCCAGGTTCCATAGTCTATGTTGGTTTGGTTTCTACAGCTGAATGCTTTTCCTAATGCCAATCACTTTACAGAGTGTACGGGGTACTTTTTACATGGTACTGTCACCAGTGCTTTTTATGTGGTATGTTTTACATGGCACCATCACCAGTGCTTTTTATGTGGCACCATCACTAATATCAATGCTTTTATGTGGCACCAACATAAGTATCAACACTTTTTATGTGGTACCAGCACCAATACTTTTTACATGGTACCAGTACCAACACCCATGCTTTTTATGTGGCACCAGCACCAATACTAATGTTTTTTTATATGGCACTAGCACCAACTTTTTACATGGCACCAGTACCAAACTTTTTACATGGTACCAGTACCAATACCAATGCTTTTTATGTGGCACCAGAACTAACACTTTTTACATGACACCAGTACCAACACCAACACTTTTTACATGGCACTAACACCAATGGTTTTTTTTTACATGGCACCAGTACTAAAACTTTTTACCTGGTATCAACACTTTTGACATGGTACCAACACCAACACTTTTTACAAGGTACCAGCACCAACACCAATGCTTTTTACATGGTACCAGCAACAGCACCTACACTTTTTATGTGGTACCAACACCAATGCTTTTTTACATGGTATCACCACCAATGCTTTTTACATGGTACTTTGGATATCAGAGATGTTAATAGCCTTTTGCCACTATAACGGCCAAGTATCAATGTCACAGTATAAACTAATACTTTGGCCAGTTCTTTGGTGTTTCAAAACCCTACTGCTTTGATCATATGCAGTATTATAATATTCAATGGGGTGGGGGATTGTACTGAAATGAAATAATAATCAAACTTTTTATGACAAAACACAAAGTCAACAATTGTAATAAAACAAACACTAGGCAATTACATGATCATTATATTAAAAATAGTTATAATATATATGATGGTTTAAGTCAACAGAATATCAGAAAACTAGGTAAGATATTGGCAGTTCAAGATAGCTTGTGTAAAAATTAAAAAATGCTGGCCAACAACCTTATCCAAAGATAACCTACTTTTGCATCTACAAAATAAAATTGTATTGTATTGATTTAAATGTTTAGTTAGTATTTCTTGACCAATGGAGAGAGAGAGAGGGAGAGAGAGAAGAAACAACAGAAAATGAACCCTCAAAACAAAACCCTTGTATAATTTTACCAGCATACAAGATGAATATTGTAGGCCAAAAAATTCTATGTGAATTGCAGCAGGATTTGAAAGATAGTGATACTCATTTACCTGTTTCAGTCATTTGACTGTGGCCATGCTGGAGCACCGCCTTTAGTCAAGCAAATCGACCCCAGGACTTATTCTGTCTCTTTTGCCGAACCGCTAAGTTACGGGGACGTAAACACACCAGCATCAGTTGTCAAGTGATGTTGGGGGGGGGGGGACAAACACAGACACACAAAAGTATACACACACATACATATATATGACGGGCTTCTTTCAGTTTCTGTCTACCAAATCCACTCGCAAGGCTTTGGTCGGTCCGAGGCTATAGTAGAAGACACTTGCCCAAGGTGCCACGCAGTAGGACTGAACCTGGAACTATGTGGTTCGTATGCAAGCTACTTACCACACAGCCACTCCTATGCCTAGTTTACACTAGGTCAACTTGTATGTCAGAAAATACATTATTATTTATGATGTTTGGCATGCAATTTCAGTTACAAAAGTGAATTTGAATGAATTTTCATTTTGAAAATTTTGTAAGCCATGCCATTAACAGCAAGATCCAAAGATGAATTTGAGAGTTTTCTCTCTAGGAATTTTTCAAATACCGAGAGAAAAGAAATTATTCAATTTTACATAGATGACACACATGTAAATATTTTTGATGTCAGTTGTCGTGGAAATGAAATTAAAACGAAAGAAATTTATGTGAAAACATGGAACAAAAAATGCCAAGCCTTAAATATCAATGAATTTTCACTTGCAAAAATACATTTTTTACCAGGTAATAATGGAAAAGAAAACTTGTAAAAATAAATTGCTCCAAACAGGATAATTAACGAACATGATGAAGAAATGAAGGTAGTACTTGCCAGGTAAAGAAAGCTAATTTAATATTTATGAGAAACAAATTTTTAGTTGACTTAATTTTTTTTTCATCTTAATTGTTTGTTGTATGTGTTCATACTGCTTATATATTTATTTAACTTTTAACATTTCATTTGAAATTTCATAATGCATAAAAAATTATATACTTATATTCTCAAACAAACACACATTTAAAAGCATTTATCCCATATTTATTGCTGGAAATTATGTTGAAATTATGATGAAATTAAATCACTGGAAAGTGTTTATCCATAAAAGGTGTTTATTAGAAAACTTAGTGAAGTACCCATGAAAAATTCATGGGTGATAGACGCTCATTAGTTTTATGGTTAATTACTGGCAGTATTGAAAGGGATTATATGAATAAAATATAAACATTCTTTTTTATCATCTCATAAATAATATACAATTTATACATGAACAGTTAAACCTGAACATTCCTACCCAGTGTACAGCTAATGCAATGTCCTGATCAGGTTTCCACATGATTCATAGGGAAAGTACCACAGCAGAGAGCTGAAGACACTGCTAATGATATCAGCAGGGATCTTAAAGAGAAAGTATTCAGAAACTTCCTAACAGCAAAAGCATACACAGACAACAGCTGTTGCTTTTAGTTTTATGTGAAAAATGGAGCAATTGAAGGCCCGTACTTCAAATATTACTATGAACTTCAATAAACTTTAATGTATTCTTTATCTTTTACTTGTTTCAGTCACTGTACTGCAACAAGCTAGGGCACTATCTTGAAGAGTTTAGTTTATCAGAGCCTTAACAGGTCATTTTCAGTTTCCACCTAGCAAATCCTATCACAAGGCTTTGGTCAGCCCAGGTCTGTAGTAGAACACACTTGCCCTAAGTGCCATGCAGTGGGACTGAAACTGAGACCATGTGGTTGGGAAAGTAAATTTCTTGCCATGTAGCCATTGCTGCACCTATAATATATATTGAGACTAATTTAATTCATTACACTATTTGTCTTATAGAGTTTAGTGTTAGACAAAACAAACACTGCATAACAATAATAATAATAACAATAATCCTTTCTACTAAAGGCACAAGGCCCGAAATTTTGCGGGAGGGGACTAGTTGATTATATCGTCCCCAGTGTTTCACTAGTACTTAGTTTATCGACCATCCCATCCCCCAAAAGGATGAAGGGCAAAGTTGACATTGTCGGAATTTGAACTCAGAATGTAAAGATGGATGAAATGCTGCTTAGCATTTTGCTCAGTTTGTTAATGATTTTGCCAGCTTGCCACCTTAATAGTAATAATGACGGTTTCAAATTTTGGCACAAGGCCACCAATTTCAGGGGTGGGGAAAAGTCGATTACATCAACCCCAGTACTTAACTGGTATTTATTTCATCAACCTCAAAAGGATGAAAAAGCAAAGTCGACTTCAGTTGCATTTGAACATATAATGTAAAGCCAGAAGAAATACCAGAGCATTCTGCCAGTTCCACCACCTTAATAATAATAATAATAATAATCCTTTCAACTATAGATACAAGGCTAGAAATTTGGGGGAGGGGGATAGTTGATTTCATCGACTCCAGTGTGTAACTGGTACTTATTTCATCAACCCTGAAAGGATGAAAGGTAAAGTTAACCTCGGTGGTATTTGAACTCAACATAAGGACGGACAAAATGTCACTAAGCAATATCACCCGCAGCGGTGGTGCCCCAGCATGGCCGCAGCCTTCGGGCTAAAACATTTTTAAGGATTTAAGGAGTGCTAACAATTCTGCAAGCTCGCCGCTTTCAATAATAATAATAATCCTTTCTATTAAAGGCACAAGGTCTGAAATTAGGGAGAGGGAACTAGTTGATTACATCGACCCCGCCCCCTGTTTCACTGGTACTTAATTTATCGACCCTGAAAGGATGAAAAGCAAAGTCGACCTCAGCAGAATTTAAAGATGAGCAAAATACCACTAGGCATTTCACCTGGTATGTTAACGATTCTGCTAATCCTTTCTATTATAGGCACAAGGCCTGAAATTTTGAGGGAGGGAGATAGTTGATAACATCAACCACAGAACTCAACTGGTAATTATTTTATTGACCCTGAAGGAATGAAAGGCAAAGATGATGTTGGCAGAATTTGAACTCAGAATGTGAAGATGGACGAAATACCACTAAGCATTTCGCCTGCTAACGATTCTACCATGCATGCTAATGGTTCTGCCAGCTTACCACCTTAATAATAGTAATAATTGTTTCTAACATAGGAACAAGGTCTTAAAGCTTAGGGTTGAAAGTTATTTGAAGAAATAGAAGTCAACTTAATAATAATGATTTCTTATTTAGGCACAATGCCAGCAGTAATTGAGTGGGTAGGAAATTTAGTTGTCACTGACACCAGTACTTGGCTGGTAACTTTATTTTATTAACCTGGAGGGACGAAAGGCAATTTACTGACAGTTTAGTGATTCTGGGGGACAGAGTTATGGATATCAACCCCCAGTACTTTTAATAAAGAAGTAGAGAGAATTAATGATATTTAGCCCCAGGTTAGTTCAAATCTGGCAGACCCTGTGATAAAGGTATTCCATATATGACCACCCCAATTTTCTTTTTCTTCGTGTGTAATATATGTGAGACAGGGATCTTTTCCTTTTGATGGATGGAATTTTCTAGTTAACTAAACAATTTGATAGAATGTGTCAAAAGAAAACATTTTAATGAACATGTCCTTCCTATTTTGAAAACGAAGAGGGTGTAATGGGCTTGTATTTCTAGTAGGTTGAGTTACTCACTGCATAAGTTTCTGTTGGCTCTTGATATTCAGAAATAATGTATAAAGGACAAAGAATGAGATAAGAAAAAAAGTGAGAGAGGAAAGAGGACCAGCAATACAGAATATGTGTGTGTGAGAGAGATCAGAGCATGGTTGGTAATATCTAATATCTATTTCCATACAGAGTTCTTTTCTCCCACTTCCACCTAAAAGACAATGCACTTTACTCACTAAATCCCAAGGACCCACCTCACACTGCCCTCAATCTCTTTATCCTTCAACATCTCACTCATCTCTCTCTTTCTCTCACTCACAGACCAATGAAGATCTACCTTTCTATCTGCCACTACCCACTTTCCCATAACAAATTGATTCCATTTACTCTCCATACACCTCTCTCAATCAGAAAAAAATTTAAAAAAAAAGTAAAAAAACCTAAAAGTTCTGTTTCCCCCTCCTCCATCAGTAGGACACTACTACCAAAACACTCTCTGCAAACCTTGAAGTTATGACCCCCATCCCACTCTAGCCATCCAGCCTTTCTGCCACACTAACTAATCATCTTTCTTTCCCTTTACCTTCCCCTAAGTCCACCACAGTCTCTTTTTCCAAGTCCTAGTCACTACTGCTTAACAACCAGAAAACCCTTTCCTCTACAGGATTCCCCTCCTTCCCTACAACAAAAAAAAAAAAAAAAAAAAAAAAAATTCATGAGTCACACTTTAAAACTAACATTTGATTCTATAAAAAAAAGACCAACTTGTTGTTGTTGTTGCAGTTTCCACCTACTGCTTCCTTAACACAGAGTGTCTGTAAGCAACAGTGAAGCTATTGTTTGTTCAACACTTCCATTTTACAACACAGTTTTATATTAATGTGTTGAGAGGCAAAAACGGCCAAGCAGATAAGGCATCATACTACTACGTCATAGTTCTAAGTTCAAATCCAATTATTGTGCTTCTGAGGAGGTTACTATATTCAGTGTACCTTTGTTCAAGGAGCTGCCAAGAATAGGTAGTATATTAACTGATGGGTAAGTTATCTTCATCTGTTCTATCCAGAGTGAACCTGGTATCAATTGCTCAGTGTTAAAAAAAACAAAAAAAAAAACAAACAAACAAAACTAAATGACTCAATAGTTCATAGATACATTAAATAAATTTATACACTGTTGTGGAACCATACTTAACCCGCAGGCTGATTGATTGGCCCAAGTGATACAAGCTGAAAGGACTTTGAGGCCAATCCATTGGCCCAATGGAACAAATGTTGTGAATGTTTGGTTTTGAAGTGCAATAGCTAATCAGAAATCATCTCTCAGTAGATGTATCTCAATAGAGAAAAAAATATTGGTCTTTTTGGCTACACATACCAAAACACTGTGTCTTTCAAAAGGGTTAACATTTACAGTAGGGCATAAGTTGTGATATTAACAAATGCTCTAACCCAATGAGATAACTCAGTGTTGATGCTCCTTCTATTACACTTGGTGTGTTCCCAAACTACCTGATATTCTTAGTAAATGCTTCAATTTTCCTCTAAGCAAGAAACTTAACCTGTGGACCTATCTTAAAGTATGTCCTTTTCAAGAAGCCTGATCTATCTGACTAACCACCTTCACTTCCAACATCTCTTAGGTAATGGAAACAATTGTGGACAGATGGGTCTCATTGAGGCAATGACAAATGACCAAGACCTTTGGTGATATGCTGTGCTTGAGAAGACTTGTCAAGCCAAGTGAAGTCATAGTGGTGGCTGATGCCAGTATCAGGTAACTGGGCACTCATTACACTATTGGAATAGTTGACATTAGGAAGGACATACAGTTGTAGAAACCATGCCAAATCAGACTAGAACTTGGTGCAGCTCTCCAGCTTACCAATTCCAGTCAAACCACCTAACCCATGCCAGCATGGAAAGTAGATGCTATATGATGATGATAATGAGGATGAATCTCCTTTACCGATTTGAGTCTCTTTACTTTTCTGAGAGCACAAATACTGTTTCCATGATTTCCTGTATCATACATACATTGATAAGGTTTTGCCACAGAGAAAGCAATAATATTCATGTCATCAGCATTGACCATATCTGGTGCAGGAAAACTTTAGCTGAGTTGCTGGCTTATAGCAATAAGAAGTTACCTTTAATAATAACAAATCCATTTTATTAAATTTTTCATTACTCTCAAAATTAATTAAAATGTGATGAAAGGGTTAAGGAGGAAATTGTAGGTAATATCACTTTCATAGTTGTATATGTTGTTGGAAGTGATAATCAGGAGGTGATTAACATACAGAAGGTAGAGTGCAGGAGGTGTAACTGAACCTTTCTTGCTCCTCATCTGTTTCCAAACAAGGTAATATCCCCCACCCCTGACTAGAAATATTTTCATGGAAGATCAGAGACAAAACAACTCCACTGGTTGAGCAATGTCAAGAAAAGGGAACACAAGCATACAAATACAATGGGCTGCTTTCAGTTTCTCTCAACCAGATTCATTCATAAAGAGGGATTACTGACTTGCTTTGTGAAGAATCTATATAAACTTATATTTCTAAACCATTCACTTCTAATGATGGACCTTTGTACTTGAAATATATAAAAGTTTCTCAACTTTCACTTTTCACACTGTTAAAAGCCCTGTCTTCATTTATTATTTGTTGCCGTTTGACCCTAAGTCAGTCCAGTTTGAGCAAACGTATGATCACATGCATTTCCAGCCAAAACCCTAAGCAGTCTACATGCAGGACCATGTTATTCAATATGACCTTCTTTTCCAAGATAATGTCTTTTAAGAGAAACTTGGCTGCTATTTCTAGGAATAGCTGAGTCACTGCCAGAACTAGAGATAAAGTTTAGGGTGTGGAAGTAAGATCTAGAATCGAAGGGTCTTAGGATTAACCTAGCAAAAACCAAAGACTTAGTAAGTAGGAAGGCTATCAAACCACAACCCCTTTCGGGTAGATGGCCCTGCTCGATCTGTAGAAAAGGCGTGGGTAGAAACTCTATACAATGTACCTGGTGTAAGCTATGGTGCAGCAATATGAAAGGAAGGTTATCCAGGAAGATAGATTTTGTGTGGCAGATGCACAGGGGCAATAAACACTGACAATGGACAGAAAACAGATTTCATCACATGCCAGAGGGAAAAGCTAGAAGTAGTTAATAGCTTCTGCTACCTAGGTGACCAAGTCTGTAGTGGAGGTGGTTGCTCTGAGAGCGTAGCTGCTAGAATAAAAGTAGTCTGGGCAAAGTTCAGGGAGTTCCTACCTCTGCTGGCAACTAAGGGCCTCTTACTCAGGATGAAAGGTAGACTGTATGATGCATGTGTGTGAATGGCCTTGCTACATGGCAGTGAAACATGGGCCATGACTGCTGAGGACATGCATAGGCTTGAAAGAAATGAAGCTAGTATGATCCGCTGGATGTGTAATGTCAGTGTGCATACATGACAGAGTGTAATTACCCTGAGAGAAAAGTTGGGCATAAGAAGCATCAAATGTGGTGTGCATGAGAGATGACTGCGTTGGTAAGATCATGCCACTCCTTGTGGAAGAGGTAGACCTAGGAAGATATGGGATGAGGTGATGAAGCATGACCTTCGAACATTGGGCCTCACAGAGGCAATGACAGGAGACCAAGATCTTTGGATATATGCTGTGATTGAGAAGACCCGGCAACTAAAGTGAGATCGCAGCCATGCATGTCTGGCCCAGTAAAGAGTACCCCTGATGGGTCATGCGATATGATATGCTTGAGAAGACCTGTTGAGTCAAGTAAAACCAATATTGTAGCTGTGGCCAGTGCCCCCTGGCTGACTCCTGTGCTGGTGGCACATAAAAAACACCATCTGCGAACGCGGTCAATACCAGGTCCACCTGAATGGCTCTTGTGCTAGTGGTACGTAAAAAGCACCATGCAAATATGGCTAATGCCAGTACCCCTTGACTGGCTCTCGTGGCACTGGCACATAAAAAGCAACCACTACACTCTTGGAATGGTTGGCGTTAGGAAGGGCATGAAGCTGTAGAAAAATTGCCAGATCAGATTGGAGCCTGGTGCAGCTGCTGGCTCTCCAGACCTTAGTCAAACTGTCCAACCCATGCTGGCATGGAAAACAGACGTTAAACGATAATGATGATTACTTAAATGATTATATGAACACACACAGAAATTCAATTCTATGATACATATATATGTGTTTGTGTGTGTGTATCATGATGTACATCAGTATATATACGTATATATATATATATATATATATATATATATATATATATTTTTTTTTTTTTTGAGTAAACATTGTCTGAGAGAAAATTTTCTTTAAGTAGTGGAAAAGGCTAAAAAACTTATTTGGCTGCTATTTCTAGAAAGTTCAGTATGTGGCAAAGCAACCCATTTCACTAAGCCCTAATTATATAATATTTTATATATAAATACACATACATACACACATACATATACACATACATATGCATACACACATATATACATATATACACACACACACACACACATACATATATATATATTTTTTTTTACATACATACACACACACACACACATAATACATGCGTATATTCCTACTATACCCATACATTTCTATACATATATACGATACACATATACAAGCGTGCACATACAATATGTGAAAGGTCTTAGGAGAAAAGGTAGTCGGGGGTGCTAGGGGAACGGTGGGACTGGGGGGGTTTGTGGGTGGGGTGTCATCAATCTGGTTGCTGGGTAGGTCTATAGTTCTTGTAGTTTGCATAATTCTTATGCATGCAAACTTTTTCCGAGGCCCATCCAACGTCCGATAGCAATTGCAACTGCCCTGATAAAACCACCTGCCCTCTCAACAACAACTGCCTACAGAGGGACCTAGTATATACATGCGAGGTAAGATCAGGCCCTGACGATAAAAGAAAATCCTACATTGGAATGACGTCAAACAGCTTTAAGACCCGTTGGTACACACACACACACACACTCGTTCCGGCGACCGGATAAATCCAACCAAACTACCCTCGCCGCCCACATCTGGTACCTTAAAAGGAACTCCATCCCCTTCAAGACCAAGTAGAAACTACTACAGAAGGCGCGTTCGTACACAGGAGGCCATACCTGCTGTGACCTTTGCATTTCGGAGAGCCTAGAGATCTTGTTCGCCAAAGGCCCTCTCCTTAACAAGATCTCAGAACACTCCCCAAATTGCATGCATAAGAATTATGCAAACTACAAGAACTATAGACCTACCCGGCAACCAGATTGATGACACCCCACCCACAAACCCCCCCAATTCCACCGTTCCCCTAGCACCCCCGACTACCTTTTCTCCTAAGACCTTTCACATATTGTATGTGCACGCTTGTATATGTGTATCGTATATATGTATAGAAATGTATGGGTATAGTAGGAATATACGCATGTATTATGTGTGTGTGTGTGTATGTATGTAAAAAAAAAAAAAAATATATATGTATGTGTGTGTGTGTGTATATATGTATATATGTATATATGTGTGTATGCATATGTATGTGTATATGTATGTGTGTATGTATGTGTATGTATATATAAAATATTATATAATTAGGGCTTAGTGAAATGGGTTGCTTTGCCACATACTGAACTTTCTAGAAATAGCAGCCAAATAAGTTTTTTAGCCTTTTCCACTACTTAAAGAAAATTTTCTCTCAGACAATGTTTACTCAAAAAAATAATGGTCCTTTTACATACTGAATACTTGGTGAAATTGATTAATAACTAATTAACTTACCCTCAATTGTATATATATATATATATATATATATATATATATATATTTGTGTGGGTGTGTACATATATCAAATGAAAATATGCAGAAACTACAATCATAAAAAAGAGAAGTGAGTACCTATGAGAGAAAAAGAGAAATAATGAATTATAAAAACAATAAATAAAAACACGAAAATTTCAAAAACAAGCAAGATGTAAAAAGAAAACTTTTCTTGCAATCATCATCATCATCATCATATATATATATATATATATATATATATATATATACATATATATATATAGACATAACAAGCCATTAGATAATCTTCAAGTATAAAAAGGTATTTCCACTGAATGAGAAAATAGATAATGATTGATGCTGCTTTCTGAAACAATGTTTAGAATAATTTATGAAAATCATCTTTATTTTGCACTGTCAGCGAACAATAGAAATTTATACAAAGAACAATGACAACAGAAACAGAACAGAAATGCTGTCTCTGATGATGATGATGATGATACCTGTCTTACTTATGTATAAAGGCTGACAGTTTCAGAAGTGGTGAAATAGGAAGTAATGAAATACTAACTAGTCTGGTAGGTATAATATAATAGTTATCCTCGCAAGTAAACAACTGTAAACTGTGTGTATTTCTATATCAGGTTTGAAATAGCAGTGAGGTAAGAACAACAGTAAGAGGGAACATCAACTGAATGCAGTGCCTGCTTCTCTTTGCATAACTACTGGTCATACACAAGCGGCACTGCTAGAATGTAGGGATCAAATGCACAGGGCATGTTCATATTGTGTAGTCCTAGGTTTAGTCCTGAAGGAACAGACATATGGCCTAATTAGTGATCATCAATATTTTCATCTAAGTTGGCTGTGATTGAGCAGATCTATGATCAAAGGAATTCCAACCATAGCCACCTTGTTGTTTTGTATATCTAGGCATAGGCATGGCTATAGGTGCAGATATAGCTGTGTGGTAGGAAGTTTGCTTCTCAACAACATGGTCTTGGGTTCAGTCCCAATATGTAGCACCTTGGGCAAATGGTAACTGAAACTTGCATACAAACTGGGTTGGTCCAAGAACTTACTACGTCATGATGTTTGTCTGTTTGCTTAACAACCATTAGGCACACGTGTGGGTGTGTGGGTAAGAAGCTTGCTTCTCACCCATGTGGTGTTGGGTTCAGTCCCACTGTGCAACACCTTGGGCAAGTGCTTCTACTATAGGTCTAAGTTGACTAAAGACTTGGGAGTGGATTTGGCGGATAGAAATTGAAAGAAACCCATCATACCTATGTGTATGTGCATGTGTGTGGCTGTGTTTGTCCCATACCACTGCCTGACAATCAGTGTTGGTTTGTTTACATTCCCTTAACTTAGTGGTTTGGCAAAAATGACTGATAGAATAAGTTGGACAATGGACAAGTCCCTTGACCCCTCCTTGGTGGCTGTTGGGGCACTGCAACCACACAGCCTCTCTTGGGTGAGAAAGGCTGGTGGAGCCCATTCATCTCCAGGCTAAACTCATTTCTAAAGCTGAGTGAACTGGAACAACAAGAAATGAAATGTTTTGCTGAAGCACACAAAGGATCACCCAGTTCAGGAATTGAAACCACAATCTTATAGTCATGAATTCAACATCCTAACCGTTAAGTGATGCACATCCACTACTGGCGCTTGGAACAACATGAAATGAAGTGTTTTGCTCAAGAATATAGTGCATTGCTCGGTCAAGGAATCAAAACCACAATCTTATGATCGTGAGTCCAACACCCTAACCACTGAGCCACACAAATAAGTTACCAAACTCAAAATATAAGTACTGGGGCTGACTTGCTTGACTAAACTCTTCGAGGTAGTAACCCAGTTATGACTGTGCTCAAGTGACTGAAACAAGTAAAATATAAAGGTAAATTTTTTTCATGTTGGCTTGGCTTGGATAAGAAACTGATTTTGAGGCTGGATTTTACGGTCGAGTGTTCTTCCTGTTGCCAATCCACACCTACTTCTTTCTTTATTTTTCAGGTAAGGGATTCTTATATGCCACTATGCTTACCACAGTAACAAGTGAAATCCTAAGAACATTCGCATGTATACAAACACAAACATATATATACAATGTCTTAATAGAATTTTCATCTGTCAAATTCACTTACAAAGCTTAGATTGGCCTGATGTGATAGTAGAAGATACATGCTCAAGGTATCATACAGTGGAACTAAACTTAGAATCACCTGGCTGTGAAGTGAATTTCTTAACAATATAGCCATGTAATTTCTAGAAATTAAATAATATATCAGGTGAGGGGCTCTTGTCCTGCCAATTACTTGGGTAACCTCACTGCTACTGGTCCCACACAAAAAGCACCCAGTACATTCTGTAAAGTGGTTGGTGTTAGGGATGGCATCCAAACCTTTCCAAAGGTATGTAAAGACAATGACATGCAAACACCTACAAAACAAGAAACAGGAGATCCTGCAGAAAAAGACCAAACTTCCCACGAAAAGAAACAGATCCAGAGCAAACACTCAAATGAAGAAAGGCCAGTATGTATCCATTACAGGCGCAACAAGTGCAAACATGGTCTTTCAGGTACAGGGTGCATGTACAGTCACCCCAAACCATGCAGACCATATATCAACTTCGGTACTGATCGAAAAAAAGGATGCCAAAATGGCCGAGAATGTGAACTCCTTCACCCAAAGATGTGCCGCAATTCGCTGAGAAAAAAAGAATGTTTTGGTGAGAATTGCAAATTTATGCACCGGAAGGGTACAATTCGCATAAAAACTACTGAACCCACACCACCAGGACCAAGCTCAGCAGGGTATCAAAACCATTTCCCAAAAATGCGGAAACCAGGTCATGGCTCAGCAGGGTATGAAAACCATTTCCCAAAAATGCAGAACCCAGGTCATGGCTCAACAGTGAATGAAAATCATGCTACTCAATTGCATACATCAGCTGTAACAAACCCAAACTCGCAGAAATTCGATATAGTAATGAATGAAAGCAGTTTTTTAGGCATAATCTACCAACTACAACAACAGCTGTACTCCATACAGACGACTCAGCAAAACCAGGCAACATTGATACAAAGGCTGACACCTGGACTTACAGGGCACATACAACAAATACAGACAGCCCAGCAGACCGAATATCCAGTCAGCACAGTCCCAGCAACTACAACAGTCTTGCCAACAATAGGGCAGATGTATCCGGTACAACAAGCATAATAACAGAAAATATCCAGGGTCTTTATCCGAAAACAAAACAGTGTAAAGTCCCTTTCTTGGAAGAATTAGCAACAGAAAACAACTCCAAAATAATTGGAATTACTGAAAGTCATCTCAACGAAAACATCCGCAACAGCGAAATCACAATCAATAGATTCAACATCTTCAGATGTGATAGACAAGGCAGATCCCATGGGGGCGTTATCATGTATATCCATGATACCTATGCATGCATAGAACTTGTCAATGAATCAAATGCCTACTGCAACCTGCTGTGCATAAAAATCATCCAACTTAATACAGTTGTAACAATAATGTACAGACCGCCAAACAGCCCAACATTATCCTTCACTGAGCCACTGACGAAGCTCCAACAAATTCTGGGAAACATGGCAAGTCCAATGCCAGACATTATCCTCCTTGGTGACTTCAACTTCCCTAACATCATCTGGCCACATGGACACATACTAAAACTGGGGACAAAAGCTGAACAAATACAGGCAGCCAAACTGTTGGAAGTCACAGAGAAATTATACCTCAAACAAATGATGACAGAAGCAACAAGAAATAATAATACGATCGACTTGGTTTTCACCAACAACGAGGACACGCTATTTGACCTTCACTCAACCCCAACAATCCTTTCAGACCACAATATTATTGAAATGCATTTACACATTGGTAATGAGCCCAATGCCACAACTCTTAAACAAAAGGACATGCCAAAGCTATGCAGGTATGATTATCACCAGGCAAATTGGGAAACTATTAACAACCAGTTACAAATCATTGACTGGGATCTCTACCTTACTGGGCCAGATAAACACAAGAAATTCTTAAACAAGATCGAAGAAATATGTGAAAAAAATGTTCCTCTAAAGAAATCCAAGTCCACAAAAAAACCTGTACCACGGGAGCGAAAGATCCTGATGCGCAAAAGGTCAAGACTAAGAAACAAAACATCTAAGCTGACATCAAAACATGAATTACAGAAAGTCCTTGACCAAATATACAGATTAGAAGACAATCTAAAACAACACTATGATGGAGAACGTAACAATGCAGAAAAGAGAGCCATAGAAAACATCAAGAAAAGTCCAAAATGTTTCTACAGTTTTGCAAAGAAATACTCGAACACCAAGTCAACAATAGGACCTCTCCAGAGACAAAATGGGGATGTAGTGAATAACCCTATTGAAATGGCAGAAATGTTGGGTCAACAGTATGAAAGTGTCTTCAGTGAGCCATCTAAAACCATGAATATCCATGACCCAGGAAAATTCTTCAAGGATATCGACCATACTAAACCTACCCTATCTGACATTGATTTCAACCCAGAAGACATAGCAAGAGCCATAGACAAGCTCTCCATGCACTCGGCTGCGGGGCCTGACGGTTTCAATGCCATGATACTTAAAAACTGCAAGGCACAATTGTCGAAACCCCTTTACATGATATGGAGGGAATCTATGGAGAATGGCAAAATACCAAATGCATATAAAGAAGCACACAACTCCAATACATAAAGGGGATAGCAAATCAAAACCAAAGAACTACCGACCAATCTCACTGACATCACACATCATCAAGGTCTTCGAAAGAATAGTTCGTGGAAAACTGGTTGAGTTCCTGGAATCCAACAATCTGATGAATTGCAACCAGCATGGATTCAGGTTAGGTAGATCATGCCTTTCCCAACTACTGGCACACCATGACCAAATCCTAGAAAATCTAGAGAATGGATACAACACAGATGTCATCTACCTCGACTTTGCCAAGGCATTTGACAAGGTAGATCATGGCATCCTGGGTCACAAACTTCGAAAGCTAGGAGTAGGAGGAAAAGTTGGTACATGGATACACGAGTTCCTTACAAATAGAACTCAAAACAGTCACTGTGAATGGAACCCATTCAACACCATCACCTGTGACCAGCAGTGTTCCTCAGGGTACAGTACTCGGCCCAATCCTGTTTCTCATCCTCATCTCTGACATAGATGAAGATACAACCAGCAACGTCTCATCCTTTGCTGATGACACCAGGGTCATGAGACAAATCAAAGACGAGGTGGATACAGAGGCCTTACAAAAGGACCTGACCACCATATATAAATGGCAGGAAACAAACAACATGTTGTTCAATGATAAGAAGTTTGAACTAATTCGCTACGGAACAGATCAAGATCTGAAAAATACAACAAACTACAGAAACCCATCAGGACAACAAATAATGGAAAAACAGTATGTGAAAGATTTAGGCATCCACATGGGAACCAACCTAAAATTCAGAGAACACCTTGACTCAGTCTGTCTTACTGCAAGAAAGTACAGCGGGTGGATCTTGCGCACCTTCAAATCAAGAGATACCTCAACAATGAAAACCCTCTGGAACAGTATGATACTTCCGAGGATTGACTACTGTTCTCAGTTGTGGTCACCAACAACAAAGGGCCAACTATCTAAGATAGAATCGCTCCAAAGAAATTTTACCTCATACTTCTCAGAAACGAGGGACCTGGACTATTGGCAAAGACTCAAAACCTTGAGGATGTACTCAATAGAAAGAAGATTTGAGCGATACCGAATTATATACATTTGGAAAAATATAGAGCAGAAGGTGCCAAACTTTGGTATCAAAACCTACCACTCACTGCGCCACGGAAGACGCTGCCAGCTGCCACCAATCAACAAAAAGGCTGGCCAGGCAGCAAAAACCCTGCGAGAATCAAGTCTGTTGGTTCAGGAGCACAACTGTTCAACTCCATTCCGGTACATGTCAGAAATCTATCAGGATGCAGTGTGGAATCATTCAAATTGCAACTGGATAGATACTTAAGCACCATTAGAGATGAACCCCATCTCCCAGGATATACACAACGAGCACAAACTGACTCAAACTCGCTCCTACACATGTCAAATTTAAGCAGAGAATACAACCTGGCAACCACACCAGACTCTGAGGGTGGAGTCTTCGACTTGGCCTGAGCATGGACTCAAACCCAAATGAAATGAAATGAAATGAAAAAGCAAGCAGCAGGGCTTGGTGCAGCCTTCTGACTTGCAATTTCCTGTTGAACCACCAAACTCATGACAGTATGGGAAATGGATATTAAATGATGATGATGACAAGAGCCCCTCAATTGAGGAGGGAACAGTATTGAGGGGCAGGAAAAGGAGTCTTGCATTTGAAGGGGAAAATAGCTACATCTGGTGAAGGGAGAGAGGAGAAAGATGGTGAAGATGTGACAGGGAGGCAGGGATGGGAACTGTTCACCCAAGTTATAGGAAGGTGTATATAGTGAAGTGAACAGGGTGAGTGGGTGGTGAATTAATGAGATTGTTCAGTACACCACTGATATTTATTCTAAAGATAATGATGATATGGATGACATTCTATCATCACTTGGAGAAGGAAAAGAAATGCTTAGTTATTGCTATAAAGTTTAAAACAGAACTAACCAAAAAATATTGTTCAGTATACTAATTGTACAGTAAAGATGGGCAAAATGGTAGTAAAGCGCTGGACTAAATAAATGTATTATAATATTAGTTTAGATCTCCTCAGTTCTGAGTTCAAATCCTACCAGAGAAGTGCCAATAAAACTTCAAGCAGAATAAAAATTTTCTTTTCTCATTGTGCAATTAATTTTGTGCACAGGTAACAAGAAAATCAATTCATACACCCTATTTCAATGGATCAGTCAATTAGGAAGTGAATATCTAATTTATCATGTTTGGTGTGAACCGGTAAAGCTGACCTAGAAAAAAAGTCCCAGAAAGTTTGCAACACGTGTAACATTCACAGAAGAATTTCACAGTATGATTTATGCCCCCCCGTTGCATCTTTTGAAATCATTACAACAATAACAAAAATACTACCATAAAACAACAACAGAAGTATAGAAAAATGACAACATTAAATCAAATTGGTGTCACCAGTACTCCTAATTTGGTTTTGATGGAAAACATACACTTAATAATTGGGGTATTGAAGTGTGCACGATTTGAGACAGACATATATTTACCTGTAAAAAATGATAAAAGAGATAATGCTTTTTCTCTGTCTGTCTGTCTCTTTTATTATTTTTTTTAATGTGTTTTTGAGTTTGTCTCTAAGGAGTTTCACCCAATGAATATTGTAACACCTACCTTTATTTTGATTGCTCGCTCACACAAGCAGAGCAAAAACTAAGCAATCAAGGGAAATGCCACTTGGCACATATGTTTACAGAAATGTAAATGTTATGAGAAACAACAACAACAAGACAGTAAAACAATAGGAGAGAGAAAGAGAAAGAAAAGGTAAGGAAAATAGTGGGTGGGTGGGGAGAGAGAGAGAAGAGAGAGAGAGAGAGAGAGAGAGAGAGAGAGAGAGAGAGAGGGAGAGAGAGAGAGAGAATTATTCTGATGGTGAGATGCAATGAAATGATGATATTTTTGGAAATAATCCAAAACATGTTTGTTCATATCCAATCACCTGGAGTAGTAAACTAAATTGGAGTTGAAATATATATATAGAGAGAGCCTCCACTGATAATGAAGTCCTAAAAGATGAAAAATATATGTATCTATATCATAATAATAAGGTGAATATCTTGTGAGATCAATAAAAATATATTCTTAAATAAGTGAACACTTGCAGCTATTTTGTACTATAAAGATGTGTTGAGACATAGAAAGAATATTTGTTTACCTTATGTTGAGAGAGAGGGAGAGGGGTGATTTGATCTCCCCCTCATAGCAAATCATCAACATACTGGTGAGAAAACAGGGAGCCTCTACTTTGTTACCTAATCTTCAAGAAATAGTAACCAAATCTCCTTCAAATCATATCCTACTATCTTTAAAAATAGATGTATTGCATAAAGTGATTCTGGGTTTTCTGTGCATAAGAAAAGACAGGATAGCCACAAGTGGAAAGCCTTTGATAATAAGGTCTGCTTGCTCAGGGCTGACTTGAGGTTAAACAACAACAAAAACAATCTAAATAGCAGGACAAGTTTTCTACAAAGTGCCAGTGAAGTAGTCCTCTAAGCAGTTGCTTAACCTAGCTAGAAAATAGTAGGCAGTACCTACCTCAACCCTTTAGCAATTAAACCAGTCACATCTGGCCTAAATGTTCAACCTGCTTAACGCTCAAACTGGCCAGATATGGGCTCTCACATCATCATTTAACATCTGTTGTCCATGCTGGCATGGGTTGGATAGTCTGGCTAGAGCTGTCAAGCTGGGGAACTGCATAAGCCTCATCTGATTTAACATGGTTTCTACGGTTGGATGCCCTTCCTAATGCCAGTCACTTTACAGAATATACTGGGTGCTTTTATGTGGCACCACATGGGTGCTATTATGTGACACCACATGGACACATCTACATGTCACCACATGGGCACTTTTATGTCACTGCATGGGCGCTTTTATGTGGCACTACCACCAGTGCTTTACACCACCAGAAGGATCAGTTTTAACACTTCTGCTGCGGAGTATGGGTCTTCTTGTGTACAGCAAGGCGCCAGGCATCTCGGTCCTTTGTCACATCTTCTCTGCAAATATTATTCTAAAACTATACAACCATATGATCAAATGCTATAAATTCAAAACAATGTGAATAAATAAACATTACATTCATCAGAATAATCTGAATGTTAAAGGGTTAAGGAAACTGTTGTCTTTAATCCCCCCTCCAAAAAAAAACTCAGAAGACATTGGATAATGTAGTCATAGATTCAGGGCAAACCTGGGGTCAAGCAGCAGCAGCTGCTGCTACCCTGCCACCACCATGAAAGTACTATTTCAGTTCCCAATTAGATCAGCACTTCTAACCAAGCTGATCTTTTGTCAAGTTACATCAGGCACAGAGTGTGTGATTTCACTCAAATAACAAAGAACCATGGGTTTTTTTTCAAGTGGAGAGGTTGACATTATTTATTTATTAATTCAATTTAAATGTCTGTATAGAGCTGATAAGCAATGAGAAACAAACGTGTATAATACTAAAGACATATACAAAAGAAAAAGAAAAAAGGGTTGAAGAAATCTTTTTGTAGTCCCCATGAATCAGAAGATCTCAATTATGGCTGGTATCCATAGAGATTTTACAATAAACCCAGAGTATGCTTGTTAATAAACACATTCACACAAAACATTGCAAATTTTTCAGTCTGTATCTCTGATTTATATATAAAGCAAACAATATGTTTGTAATTTTTCTCGAGTATTTCTGATTTCATTTAGCAATGCTGTTGAGCTCCAAGTCAGGCCTGAGTGAGCAGACACATATGCCACAACCATCTTGTTTTTTTTTCAAGCACAGCTACCTAGGACTATATACAATGGTTCTTGCCTTTTTTTTTCTTTCAAAAGTAGTGTGTAGGGTTTGATTTGGCTGCAGTTTCTAGCAGGCCAAATGACAATATAGAGATTCTTCTGTTTGTTACACCAGTAACTAGGATGATTGGGTTGAGGTCACTGACACCTCTCACATACAAAGAATTTCTTCAAATTTTGGTATGGAAAAGGCAATTAAAATCTGTTTTTATCTATTAATTAAAGGAATAAATGCTAACACAATTAACCCTTTAGCATTCAGCTTACTCAATTTAATGTAATGCTTATAAATTCACATTTTTTTGAATTAATCATGTATTATCTTGTAGCTTCAAGATTTCAATGATGTGACTACATAGATATTCAATATTTCCTCCGCAAGGTGGTTTTATACAACACTGACATGAAAAGATAATACATATCTACCAGCATAGATGCGTGGTTGAGAAGCTTACCTTGCAACTAAGTGGTTTCGAGTTCAGTCCTACTGTGTGGTACATAGAGTAAATGTATTTTTACACTGGTAATACCCCAGCATGGCCACAGCCTTAGAGTTGAAATGTGTAAAAGAATATGAGCTGAGAACAGAAGGTAAGTATGGTAGAGATGGTTACTGGGGAAACAGTTGGTATGGTGAGGCAACACAAAGCAAGCTGAACCTCACAAACATATCAGATCAAGACATTTTGATATCTGCAGTGTTAGTATATCTTTCAACCAAACCCTCACCAGCATGGAGGAGGGTGGAAAGGGAGGGATGATGATGATGATAGTAAAGGTGCTATGTATAATGCATCATCTTTTCCCCTTCTCTATTTCTTTTCATCCTTTCCTCTTTAAATTCATTTATCCAGACTCATATGGGGCAGCTTTTGCAAAATGGAACATGTGTCTCTTCTTTTGCTTCACCACCACCACTAATTAATGTTCACTTTCCTTGCTAGCATGGATTGCATAGTTTGACAGGAGCTGGCAAACCAGAGAGCTGCACCAGGCTCCAATTGTCTGTTTTGGCATGGTTTCTATTGCTGGATGCCCTTCCTAACACCAGCCACTCTACAGAATGTACTGGGTGCTTTACACATTGCACCAGCATGGGCTCATTTTTTATGTGACACTAGCATGAGTGCTTTCTCACATGGCACCAGCAAAGGTAAGTTTTTATGTGGTGCCAGCATGACGTCTGCTGGAATATTAATTACTCAAATTTTCAAAGCAAGACACTTATTCTATTGGTCTATTTTGTCAAACAGCTACATTATGGGGACAAAAACAAACCAACACCAGTCGTCAAACAGTGGTGGGGGACCAACACATAGAAAGATACAGATATACACATATTTCTTGCTGTACTAAGTATACTATACTGGTATGGTACCAGAATATTTGACTTGAGTCAAATATAACAAACTACTCTAAATAGTTGTTAGCATATTTGCATCAGTGAAGTCGAGATCAGCTAGTTTGTACTGGCATCAAGTCTTATTAGTTGTAAATAGTGGTATTTAAAAATCATTTAAATGGGTTGGACAGTTCAACTGGGGTCTGGGAAGCCAGGGGGCTGCACCAGACCCAGTCTGAGCTGGCAATGTTTCAATGGCTGGATACCCTTCCTAACGCCAACCACTCCATGAGTGTAGTGGGTGCTTTTTATGTGCCACAGGTATGGGGGCCAGGCGAGGCTGGCAATGGCCACGATCGGATGGTGCTTTTTACGTGCCACCGGCATGGAGGCCCGTCAGGGCTAATACATAATAGGAAATGCATCCATCCCTTCACAAGGCTTTGGTTGGCTCAGAGCTTTAAAAGAAGTCACTTGTCCAAGCTATAATAGAAGTTGCTTGTTCACGCAGCGGTACTGAACCTAAGACTATATAGTTTGGAAGCAAGCTTCTTAACCACAGCCACATTTGCACCTATGGAGATGAGGAGTAAGTTATTTCCTTGACTCAGTGGAGACCTTTATTATACATACACTAACCACTAATATTCAACCAGGCAACAGGCAGATCACCTAACAGAACCTTTTAACAAATTCAAGTGAACCAATATTGCAGTCTATTGTGTTTTTAAGTGTAGACAGAAGATACTGTTAGCTGTATCAATTAACCAGGTACAGTAGATGTGATGATATTACCAGTTAGTCTACCTGAATTGACATTACAATTCAGGTGCATTCACCGCTTACACTTCTAACAGACAGACTAAGCCACTCACTCCTTCCTTTCTCACTCTCACACTCCTGATCCATGTCAAATGCAAATATTTTCATAAACGAGACATCTATAGATTATTCTATTCCAATATATTTATCACTATAAGTAACTATTGGCAGCAGCAATACTCCCCGCCTCCACATTAAATGAAACAACACACACACAATAATTGTAAAGAAATATCTTGTAGCCAAAGACTAGCTAAACAATCCATTTGTGGTTAGTTTTAGATTTCACCAATCAAAACTAATTGAAGTAGCAAGTTATATATATATATATCATCATCATCATTTAGCGTCCGCTTTCCATGCTAGCATGGGTTGGACAGTTCAACTGGGGTCTGGCAAGCCCGAAGGCTGCACCAGGCCAGTCAGATCTGGCAGTGTTTCTACAGCTGGATGCCCTTCCTAACGCCAACCACTCCGAGAGCGTAGTGGGTGATTTTATGTGCCACCGACACAGGTGCCAGTCGAGGCTGGCAGACGGCCACGCTCGGATGGTGTTTTTTATGTGCCACCGACACAGGTGCCAGACGAGGCTGGCAGACGGCCACGTTTGGATATGGTGTTTTCGTATGTGCCACCGACACAGGTGTCAGACAGGGCTGGTGAACGGCTACGATCGGATGGTGTTTGTTACGTGCCCACAGCACGGAGGCCAGTCGATGCGGTACTGGCTACGGTCCCGTTCGGATGGTTCTCTTATGTGCCACCGGCACTGGTGCACAAGGATACAAATTCCATTGATGTTCATCTATTTTGATTTGGTTTGATTTGATTCGATTTGACTTCGATTTGACTTGACTTTCACTTGCCTCAACAGGTCTTCACAAGTGTCACAAGCAGGAAGGTATGCACAGGTGGACTGACTACGTCCCAGGTAGGGGCCACGGGTTATGGCTTCACTAGTCTTGCCGGGTCTTCTCACGCACAGCATACTTCCATAGGTCTCGGTCTCTAGTCATTTCCATGGTGAGACCTAACGTTCGAAGGTCGTGCTTCACCACCTCGTCCCAGGTTTTCCTGGGTCTACCTCTTCCACGGGTTCCCTCAACTGCTAGGGATTGGCACTTTCTCACACACCTATCTTCATCCATTCTCGCCACATGACCATACCAGCGCAATTGTCTCTCTTGCACGCAACAACTGATGCTTCTTAGGTACAACATTTCTCTCAGGGAACTAACGCTCTGTCGAGTAAGTACACTGACATTACACATCCATCGGAGCATACTGGCTTCATTCCTCATGAGCTTACGCATGTCCTCAGCAGTCACGGCCCATGTTTCACTGCCATGTAGCATGGCAGTTCGAACACATGCATCATACAGTCTGCCCTTTACTCTGAGCGAGAGGCCTTTAGTCACCAGCAGAGGTAAGAGCTCCTTAAACTTTGCCCAGGCTATTCTTATTCTAGCAGTTACGCTCTCAGCGCACCCACCCCCACTACTGACTTGGTCACCTAGATAACGGAAGCTATCAACTACTTCTAATTTTTCCCCCTGGAAAGTGACGGAAGTTGTTTTCTGCAGATTTTCGGAGGTCAATGCTCCCGAGCATCTGCCACATACAAAAACTATCTTCCCAGTTAGCCTACCTTTGACATTGCTGCACCTCTTATGTGTCCATAGCTTACACTGGGTACATCTTATAGAGTTTCTACCTACACCTTTTCTACAGATCGAGCAGGGCCATCTTCCTGAGGACATTTGTGGATTGCCTACCTTTCTACTTATTAGTACTTTGGTTTTAGCTAGGTTGACTCTAAGGCCCCTCGATTCTAAACCCTCCTTCCACACCTGGAACTTCTCCTCCAGTTCTGATAGTGACTCAGCAATTAGAGCGAGGTCGTCAGCATAGAGGAGCTCCCAGGGGCAACCTGTCTTGAATTCCTCCACAATTGCCTGGAGGACTATGATAAATAGGAGGGGGCTGAGTACTGAACCCTGGTGGACCCCAACCTCTACTTTGAATTCTTCTGTGTACATGTTGCCAACCCTAATCTTGCTTACGGCATCTCTGTACATGGCTTGCACAGCCCTCACCAGCCATTCATCTATCCCTAGTTTCCTCATTGACCACCAGATGAGGGATCGGGGGACCCTACAGGGTGTGATGGGTAAACTGTCACCCTTTTATATTTTTGATCTTGCACATGTGCATTGTCTGTTTTTGATTTTGGCATCTACACAGTATAGTAGGGTCAGTTGGGCACCATCTGTAAGAAAAACAGCACCATATGCAATTCACTATGCCAGTACTGCTTGGCATTTGTATTGGAAGCTCCAATACGAACATTTCAGAGTGTTTGGGTGTCAATCTGAGGACAGTCCAGAAGATACAGAGAGAGATGGATGAGTCTAAAGGTGATTACGAAGATACGGCAGCTTGGAAAACTCGCTCTGATCATTCGGATAAGAAAAGAATTCCTGAATTTGTTGATGAGATCCAGACTATGATTGACAACAATCCCTCAAATTCATCGCCAGCAACATGGGCGTGTCTGAGTTTCTTATCAGGCAGGTAGTGCATGAAGACATTCAGTATTCCTCATACAAGATGAGAAATGGCCAATTTCTATCCCAAGCCATCAAGGACAAGAGAAAAGACAGTGCTACGAAGCTTTTGAACAAACTCAAGCATTCCTTCCAACCAAACAGGCTTTGGTTTTTCTCAGATGAGAAAAATTTCTGCCAGGATCACATGGTGAACACACAGAACAAGTATTGACTTGCTGTGTCTCCAAAACATCCAGTCAACATCATGGTGTTTGGAGTGATCACAGGTGACAGTGAGGTTATGCCCACATGGCCTCACACTCAACATGAAGGCCTACATCAAGTACCTGGAGGAGGTAGTGCTGCCCTGGGTCAAGAGGGTGGCTGCTGGAAGGCCCTATGTCTCGCAACAGGACTATGCACTATGCCACACAAGCAGGAGAACCCAGTCATAGCTGTCAGACAATTTCTGCGACTGCATCACCCCAAACATCTGGCCGCCTAACTCCCCAGACTGCAATCCCCTTGTTTATTATGTGTGGGGTGCAGTTGAGTGAGAGTCCAACAAAACTCCTTGTAACACCAAAGATGAACTGAAGACAAGGATTATGGGAACATTCACAAACTTAAACAAGGAGACTGTCCAGAAGAGTTGCAGGAGATTCCAAAGTCGTCTGGAGGTTGCAGTTTAAGTTTAACTGATAATCCAATAACATGCACAATTGTTCTATATTAAAATTTTGTTGTATGCTCAGTTCAATATTAGCTAATAACTCATTTCTATGGTGATGTTTAAACAAAATTGAAATAATTCTACTTTTAGCTGTATTTACCTGTAATCAGAGTCACTTTGAGACAAAAATTATGCAATAGATTTATTTAAGAACCTTTCATTAAATTGAGTTCTAAAAATCACAATCATGAGGAGACATGAATGACCATGGGATTGTACCTAGAAAGTTACCCTCCGAGGCACAAGCCAGGGCAAGATTGTTTGTGGAAAGCCAGCTGTCACCCATGCATACCAGCCTCCCCTCTCCACACCACTAATGTTATCCAAGGGAATAGCAAAGGCCAATACAGCTTGGTACCAGTGACGTTGCAACTCATTTCTACAGCTGAGTTAACTGGAGCAACGTGAAATAAAGTGTCTTGCTCAAGAACACAACACACAGCTTGGTCTAGGAATCAAACTCATAACCTCACGATTGTAAGTTCTATGCTCTTACCACTGAGCCATGCGCCTTCACAAAAATCACAATAATAGGTTGATAAATAAAAACCATTGTAAACTCATGATTATATTAGAATTGAACTGAAACCCACAAAGGGTGTATTTGGGTCAGAAATATAGCAATGAAAGGGATATTTTGCAGATATTTTGAGTAACTGTGTCTCCAGTAAAATACTCCTGGGTGGTTTTATTGTACTGACATATATATTTTCATACAATCTTGCACAGCCTCTGGGATAGAGTGCATAATTAGCTGGGTGGGAAGTTGTGTATGAGTAGTCCCCCAGAAATATAATTTCCAGGTGTCATATTTGTTTATAAATAGCTTCATTAGTATTTTAGGAAGTGGTTGATTGTAAAAAAATAAAAATAAAATATAAATATAAATACAAGTTATGGTCAGTGTATGCACTGCTGCTGCTGTTGCACCATCAAACAAACCAAACAAGTTTCTATTAAGTCATATCCAACTGAAAATAAATACTATTTTCACATCACAGTTGGATGGGTTGGCTTTATGTGGGTGTGTGTATGTGCGTGAGTATCAACAAATTAATTTTGTGTCTAAATTTAGAGAGCAGTCATACTCTAAAATGGAAATATTTATTAAATAAGACAAAACGAAAAGAAAAAAAAAAAAGAATTATTTTGTGATTTATGGTCTGCTATTTCAAAAGCAGTTGAGAGATTGATTAATAACGACAACATGTCATATAATGCCAATAGCAACCGTGGTATCATTTATATTTTTTCTCTTGAAAAGTGTGGGGGTAGTAAATATCCAGAAAGAGGAACTTTGGTACTCTAGTGGGACAGCTCTTAAAGCACAATTTAATAGCTACTGTTGAGATTATCCAGAAACACACACATACATACATGTTGCATTCAAGTGGTTTTAGTAAACAAAACTATCAACAAATAATAATAAGACAGATAAGCAAGATAAAGCCATTGTTGCTTAAGAAACATAGGACAAAATTTATTGACATATGGTTCTTCTGTAGATTATCTGTACTAATTATGATCTGATAGTTTGGCTTACATATCAAATTGATCATGGGAATAGCAGCAAGTTTCATTAGGTACAAAAGGAAGCACAGGTGAGTGTAAAAGCAATTGCCTGTCTTGATGAACTTATTTTTACACAAGCAAACTGTTCAAACTATTACAATATAGAAAGCATGATCCTAAACAATAATACTGTTGACATTGCATTTCTTTCCAAAAAGAGCAGTTCAAGAAAATGATTTGGATATATCTCTTATCTTTTAAGAAACAAACAAAAACTGTTAGATTCACTTCAACATTAAATTTAATTTGTCAAAATATTTTCGTCTCTTTGAGACCGCGACCTGTTCACTGACAAAGTTTTGTGCTGCAGAATTTTGTCAGTGAACAGGTCGCAGTCTCAAAGCAACGAAAATATTTTGATAAATTAAATTTAAATCTTGAAGTGAATCTAATGGTTTTTGTGTGTTTCTTAAATGGCTTATAAACACCTTCCACGCTGCAATTGTTTTCGTTCCAGCACACAATCTCAGATCAGGTCACTTGCTCTGCAAGTACATCTCCGTAATTTTATCTTTTACTTGTTACAGTTATTAGACTGTGGCAATGCCTGATACTTATTCTATTGGTCGCTTTTGCCAAACTGCAAAATTATGGGGAGGTAAACAAACCAACACTGGTTGTCAAGTGGTGGTGGTAGACAAACACAGACACAAAGACATACACACATATATATGATGGGCTTCCTTCAGTTTCCTTCTACAAAATCCACTTATAAGGCTTTGGTCAGCCTAAGGTTATATAGTAGAAGGCATTTACCTAAGGTGTCATGCAGTTGGACTGAATCCAGAACCATTTGGTTGGGAAGTTAACTTCTCACCATACAGCCATGCCTAACTGCCACTTAACATGTCTTCCATGGGTTGGATACTTTGAGCGGATATGATGAGTCAGCAAATTGCATAAGCTTCAATGTTTGCTTTGGCATAGTTTCTATGGCCAGATGCCCTTTTTAACTCCAATCATTTTATGTAGTGTACAGGTGCATTTTTTTGTGGCACCAGCCATAGTGAGGCCAGCAAGCCACTCACAAAGCAAAAAAGAAAGCCTCCCTGACAAAGTGAGAGTGTAGTAAAGAGGAAAGTTGCTTCATGCCTAATGTTGAGGGTTTAACATATGATAAAAGGACACACACATACACACAACATTAACAAATGCAGTATAAGATAGATAAAAAGACCTCATTATGTGTACTGAACCATGTATCTATTGCTTGCTGGGCAATTGTACTTCCAGTTAGACCAACAGGTCTGAATGAATTTGAGTACCATTCAAATTCTCATGATCCACAAGAATAGTTGACAATTTAGCAGCTATCTAACAACTATCAGACAAGGTTCACAAATCAGTGTTCAATAGTTGTTCAAGGTCACACTGGAATTTCTCTATATTTATGACTTAGGGCAGCATTTCATCATCATCATCATCATCGTCGTTTAACGTCCGTTCTCCATGCTAGCATGGGTTGGACGGTTCGACCGGGGTTCTGGGAAGCCAGAAGGCTGCACCAGGCTCCAGTCTAATCTGGCAATGTTTCTACAGCTGGATGCCCTTCCTAACGCCAACCACTCCGTGAGTGTAGTGGGTGCTTTTTACGTGCCACCTGCACAACCATTTTTTCACCTATGGACCCCTTTAATTCCTATTTTAGTCGGATGGACCCTCATAACCATTCAATATTTAAAAAATTCTATTATATTTTTCTAATTAAATATTATTGGGAATTGTAAAGAAATTCTAAAAAAATGTTTGTGCATTGCAAAAATATAACCAGTTTATTGCATATAAATTTTAACAGCAAAATATTACATGGAGCCCCAAGGGCCATATGGACTCTGGTTGAGAACCACTGCTTTAAAGAGTGTAAAGGTTTAAAAGTCAGTGGTCCTCGGTTATTTTTTACCTATGGACCCCTTTAATTCCTATTTTACTTTAGTGAAGCCCTCTTCCTCTACATTTGATGTTTAACCCTTTCGTTACCAAACCGCCCAAAGCCGCCCGAAAAAAATTTTGGTTAATGTGACCAAACCGCCCAAACCCGCCCGTATTTACCTATTCATATTTAAATGAGAATATCAGAGCAAATCTCTTTAGTACATTCGTGAAAACATGTGATTATACTTCGTAAACAGTTTATCTACAGTTTTGTACAACGATCGAAATGTAATTTTAATTCCGTGAATTTTGGGAGATTTTTTTCCGAAATTTGTTCCTATTGTGTTTTCAAAATTTGTAATTCTGACAAAAAATGGATACGAATTTCATTATATCAAGCAGCGAGTCAGAATTCGAAGGATTTTCTACTGAAGACCTTGATAAATCTAACTCTATGACTGAAAAAAAAAAAAAGCACGTGGTATTTGATAATGAATCTGATGTTTCATTTTCTGAAAGTGAAAACAGTGAATCCGAGAGCTCCGACAGCGATAAAGAAAATGAATTGGTACCTGAATGGAGTGAAAATTTAAAAACTGTTTCTTTCGGTGATTTTTCTGAAGAAACTGGACCAAACCACAGACTATTTCTTTTTACTTTTTCGAATGAGCCTATTTGAAATCATTACGGCGGAAACGAACCGTTACGCTAAATGTAAACAAAGTGAAAGAAAGGATAGTTAGTGGTTTCCCACAACCTTAAATGAAATTAAGACTATTTTGCCATAAATATTATTATGGGTATCAGAAAGTTACCCAGAATAACAAATTCTATCGTAAAATTTTGTTGTATACCCAATTGAATATTAGCTAATAACCCATTTTCTATAGCGATGTTTGAACAAAATTTTAATAATTTTATATTTTGTTGAATTTACCTGTATCTACCTGCAATTAGAGTCACTTTGTGACAAAAATTATAGTATAGAATTGGTTGAGAACATTTCATTAAATTATCTTCCAAAAATCACATTAATATATTGATAAATAAAAAAGTTATAGTTGTTTAATGAAACCAGACTAAATTTATGATTATGTTAGAAATTAATTGAAACACATAAGGGGTGTATTTTGGTCAGAAATATAGTAACGAAAGGGTTAAAAAACGTCCCATTATATTTTTATAAATAAATATTAAGAATTGTATAAAAAAATTGTTAAAACATTTTGTGAATCATAGACATGTAACGAATTTATTGCAGATAAATTTTAACAGCAAAATCTTATATGGCCCCCCTAGGACCATGTGGACCCCAGTTGAGAACTACTGACTTAAAGTAAGCTTAAAAATCATCATCATTTAATGTCTGTCTTACATGCTGGCATGGGTTGGACAGTTTGACAGGATCTAATAAATCAGAGGACTATGTTGAACTCCAATGTCTGCTTTGGCACAGCTGGATGCCCTTCCTAATGCCAACTAATTTTCAGAGTATACTAAATGCTTTTTCTGTGAAGGCTGTCAAATGACTTGCAAGAAAAAGAAGCCTTTTTGGAGGTGGTGGCATTATGTCAGGAGCTGATAGGCTAAAGTATGAGTGGCAACTCAGTATAGAAGAAATACATGGTCATCTAACATTATTTAGAAGTAGGTAGGAGAAAATAGAAATGTTAATGATGAGGTGTAAGAGGATAATATCAAGGTACAAGAAGGTGAGTATAAGAGAATATGGACCAGGGATGGGGAGGTGTGAGTGAATAAGATTTGATAAGTGTGAGAGGAGGGCAACATATATTTATGGATGAGGATAGAGGCATCCACATCTGGAATTTCTTTCCTAGTTCTACTACAGATTCCACTATGAGTCAGGTCATCATCATATGGTAGTTTCTAAGAGTAGCCAGTCTTATATCCCTTCGTTATAGCCAGAATATGAACAGGTAGGAACAAAGAACTGAGCCCTGGTGAATTCCTACCTATACTCTTAATTCATTGTTGTATGAGTAGCTAACTCTCATATTACTGACAGTGTCCCTGTACGTGGCTTGTATGGCTCTCACAAACCATTTCTTACCCCTAACTTTCTCAGAGATTACCATATCACAGAGTGAGGGACCCTGTCTATTTTTCGCTAAATACTTCCTCTTGCAGTTGTCTTACTAAAAAGAGGGCATCAACAGTATTCCTTCTTAGTACAAAACCAAGCTGCATTTCATCCAGACTAATCCTCTTTCTAAATATCTGAACAATATCTCTTTTTCTAACTTTCATGATCTGGTCTAGTAGTTTAATACTTCTCTAATTACTTCTATCTAAAGTATCTCCTTTACCATCTTAACAGATGACTAAAATGCTGCTACACCAGTCGTTGGGTATGATACCTTCCTAAACAACTTGATTAACTATATGGTTGACTAGGCGTATCTATTACCAGATATTTTAAGCATCTCAGCGATGATTCCTAATAGACCAGGGGCTTTCCCCATCTTTATAGCTTTAACTGTTTTATCTATCATTCTGCTGCCAGCTATGATAGCTAGTCTCTCTGTTGAGTCCACATTGGGAAGATCCTATTTTCCCCTATGCATTCTTCACATTTAGTAACCTTCTCTTTCACTGTAGCACTTCTATATCTCTTTCTTTTCAGAATCATGAAGTGTAATGTACCATTATCCATCTGCACACATTTCTCACCTACAACATCTCAGTTATCACTGATAACTGCCTGGATTGCAACGTTGTCTTGCAATCCAGAACACCTCATGACTTTGATCCTCACATTGTAGAACATTGGATAAACCTCTTGCTTTCTATTTCTCTGTTATTTAAACCTGACATCTAGATAGATTATCTCCTAGCAACCTGGTACAGCTCTCTGCCGCTTCTTTTTCTCCAGTCTTTGCAAGACTGTCTTTTTGCTTCATTACCACATCACCCGCAGAGATTTTTGAGAGAGAGAGAGAGAGAGAGAGAGAGAGAGAGAGAGAGAGAGAGAGAGAGAGAGAGAGAGAGAGAGAGAGAAGAGAGAGAGAGAGAGAGAGAGAGAGAGAGAGAGAGAGAGAGAGAGAGAGAGAGAAATACATACATATACACACTTCTCACTCATACTGGTTTGCCATGGATTGATCAATCCATAACAAGAAAGAAATAAATACATGTCATAAACCTGATGAAGATGAATGACTCGGTAATGAAATATATAAACTGATGGTACAAAATAGAGAAACAGAGTGTTTCACAAATGAATAGCTCTCCAAATGCTGATTAATCAATCAATCATCGAATAATAATGGTATGCTAGGTTGAGTGAGTGATATGCCCTGCGGGGGTTTTTTCGTTGGCGGTTAGACATTTGTTTTTACTGTGTAGATAATAATAATAAGTTTGTTTCCACTATATAGTCACTTTGAAGACAAAACAAAAAATCATTATGAGAAGAAAATCAAATCTATATATTACTCTATGTATTGTTTTAAGAGAATCTGTTCAACTATGTATGTTGCTGTAAAGCAACGAAAATACATCATTTGACTTTGGAAAGTGAAATCTAGTAATAATCTCAGAGCTTATAGTGTTGTATTGATGTAACTAACTCTCAGACCAGCGGAAGACTGACCAACTGGTCTCAGTTTGACTTGCTATTGGATTTAATCATTGGTTCTCATTATAGGCTGCATGTGATGGCTGCTGTCCAACAGTCTATTCTAGGTTGAACTTATCGAACAAGAGCATCCTCCACCCCATCCCATATGGATATTTTACTCAATTGCAAGGGGATTGATTAAGAAAAAAATCTCTTCCTGCCCTTCCTTCTATCACAACATGGAAAACACATGCACACAGACACACACTGCCTCCTAGCCAACTGCATTGCATGTTGTCTACACTCTCTACTTAGCTGTCCTAAACTAGCAGACTGACACTGACTTTCCATTAAGTCTTTGTTACTTTTTTGTGACACCATTTTCAAAATATAAGCTCAGGGGCTCTATTTCACAGTGACACAAAACACATATAGATATCAGTTCATCATCATCATTTTATTGTCCACTTTTCCATGTTCATGTGAGTTGGATGGAATTTGTTGGGGCAGATTTTCTATGGCCAGATGCCCTTCCTGTTGCCAACCCTGTTTCCAAGTAAGGTAATATTTCCCAATAACCAGACATATTTTCACAGAATACTGAATAGGAAGGACACCGTTTGCATTCACAACTATCACATGATATCAAAGCAAGGAGACAGCAACGCACTCACATGCACACACACACACACACACACACACACACACACACATACACACGGCAGAGCTCTTTCAATTTTATCTACCAAATCCTCTCATAAGTCTTTGGCTGGCCTGGGTCAGTAGTAGAAGTTGCCACACAGTGGGACTGTAACAAAAACCATGTGATTATGAAGCAGACTTCCTACCACATAGCTATATACATATTTATTCATAACACACAGTGTATTGGTACTCTACTAATACATATAAAACATACAAATGTACATTTTGAGACAGGAAGGTGCTCATAAGAGAGAAAGTGGCAATGATGGATAGAAGGATGTAAGTGCCTCACACACAGGATTCAGGAAAATAGCAATATACTGTACTGCCAACCTGTTCAACCCATACAAAAAAATCCATTGGTGATGATGATGATGATGATAATGATATTATACTTATTAGTAGAACTACTTGACCTACATCAAGGCATATGATTGAACTACATGAAACTATAATGGAATCCAACAGTTCAAAATAGATATTTTGTTTTGTCAATATACCTTTGTCAATAATTTGGAGGTAATAAACCCATTATAGTATTTTAACCATACAAACATACATTCCCATATATTTATATGTTAAGTCCGTTTATGTGTCTAAATGCATTTATCTGGTTCCAGAAATCTTTTATCCTTTACTTACTTCAGTTGTTGGACTGACCATGCTAGGGCATGGCCTTCAATGGTTTGATCAAACAAATTGACTTATTTTTTAAGTCTGGTACCTATTCTGGCAATTTCTTTTGCCAAACCACTAAGTTATGGGAATGTAAACAAACCAACACCAGTTGATAAGTTATGGAGAAAAAACACAAACATAAAGATGTGTCTGTGCGCACACATATATATAGGTTTGATGATGCAGAGTTTGTAAGTGCAAACACACGAAACTCTTGGCCCTTGAGTCACTCCATTGCTTCTGTTAAATATTAATATGACAGGATTCCACACAATTTCCATTTACCGAATTCATTTATAAGGTATTGGTTGGTCCAGGGATACAGTAGAAGAGTAGAAGACACTTGCTCAAGATTCTACATCGTGGGACTGAACCTGAAACCGTGTGGTTGTAAAGCGAGCTTCTGAACCACACAGCCATGCCTAGCCAGTGTATATTCATTTTTCCTGAGAACTACCCTTCCTCCACCTCTGTTCACTGACAGCATTCCTCCTCCCCTCCATCCCCCACACTCTTTTTACACTCTTGCAAACTTATCTGCCCACACACCTTGTTACTTATATACACTTCCTTGTACCTTGAGGGTACACACCAACTTATCTTCATGATCTCTCTCTCGCTCTCCTTTTCAACCTGAGTTAGCCATGTTATCGTCTCTACTGCAAGACATCTATTTCTATCCTTCTATCATACTTTAACCTTTCAATATCTGGCGCAAAGTCACCTCCCTCAATACTACTCTCCACTTAGTTGAGAGGTCTAGTCTTGAAAGTTACTTGGTGACCTCACTGGTGCTATATAAAAAGTGCCCTGTACACTCTGTAAAATAGTTGGCATTAGGAATGATATTCACAGCTACAGAAACTATGCAAAAGCAGACAGCAGAATTTGATGCAGTCCTCTGGTTTGCCAGCTTCTTATTTATTTATTGCCCACAAGGGGCTAAACATAGAGGGGACAAACAAGGACAGACAAAGGGATTAAGTCAATTACATTGACCCCAGTGCATAAATGGTACTTAATTTATCAACCCCCGCAAGGATGAAAGGCAAAGTCGACCTCAGTGGAATTTGAACTCAGAACGTAAAGACAGACAAATTACTGCTAAGCATTTTGCTCAGCGTGCAAATGCTTCTGTTAAACTGTCTAACCCATGCCAGCATGGAAAGCAGATGTTAAATGATGATAATGATGATGATGATAATGATGATATATAGACAGGCTTCTTTCCATCAACAGATGGAAAGAGTTTCAACAGATGGTCTCCCAGTTAATAATGCAATGTTTTAATCAAAAAGCTATTGATATTTTAACTTAACAGTTCAAAATCAAACAGTTTCAGCTTTTGTTTGGAGACAAACAATGGAACATAATATATGGCTTTAGATACTGAGTGTTTTATTTCATTAAAAATGTTAACTGAACTAGATAATGATTGTGTGGACATGTATGTATGGCTACATTTAGATATGCCTTATCTTACACTTGTTTTAAACACTGATTTGGCATTGAGCTATTAACTAAAAATACATATTGACAAATATTTATTTATACTGCACAATTAATACCAACAACAGAAAAACATATCAAGTGAATAAATTCAATGTCTACCATGTTTCTCAGTAGAAATTATTAATGTAAGTTTACTGTTTTAACATAAAATAATGAGAAGCAGTGCAATTATATCAATGACTATGTCTAACAAATAATAAATGTTTAACCCTTTAGCAATCAGATTTCTTTGTCAAATACATATTTAGTCATATTGTTTTGAATCTGTCATACATTACTTTGTAGCTATGTGATTTCAATGATGTATGTGATGGTATATTTTTAGAATTACATTGTATGGTAAGTGGAGGAGGTCTGATCTGGTCAATTTGAACATAAGACGGGTAGAATATTTGGGCCTGATTTGGCTTGTTTGAATATTAAAGGGTCAAGTCAAGTTAAAAGTCCTTGTGTTTTTTTCTGAATGGCAAATATGTTTTGTACACTGCAAATGGATCATATCACTTGCCTACCAAGTACGCCTCTGAAAAACATGATTGTTTTTAACATAGCTACAAGACTCGAAATTTGGTGGGGGGAAGGTTAGTTAGTTATACTGATCCCAGTACTTGACTGGTACTTCATTTCATCAACCCCTTCACCAAAAATATGTATGATAAAGTCGACTTCAATGGGTCAACTCAGAACAAAACAATTGTGGAGGCATATGGCCTAGTGGTTAGAGCAGCGGACTCGCGGTCGAGGGATCGTGGATTCGAATCTCAGACGGGCGATGTGTGTGTTTATGAGTGAAACACCTAAGCTCCATGCGGCTCCGGCAGAAGGTAATGGCGAACTTCTACTGACTCTTTCGCCATAACTTTCTCTCACTCTTTCCTCCTGCATCTTGCAGCTCACCTGTGACAGACCGGTGTCCCGTCCAGGTGAGGAACCTATATGCCAAGGAAACCGGGAAACCGGCCCTTATGAGCCAAGTGTGGCTCGAGAAGGAACATAAAGAATTGGGACAAATACTGCAAGGCATTTTGTCAGATACTCTAACAATTTCAACAAAAACATTCAATTTCATTTTTGTACTCTGCCTACACACACACACAGATTCTTGATGTGAAATTCATTTACTGAAACTCATAAGTACTCTGGGAGGTTTTGAATTATTGATTAATTACTGAATCAAAAATTAATTAATTAATTAATTGACAATAAAGAAGTAAACTGTAACTGGTACCTCTGTCTTTTTTATTGTTAGAACGACCCAAAGTAATCTCAAGTATAACAATAATATTTGAACTTAGGCACAAAGTCAGATATGTTTTGCTTGGAGAAGAGGAAGAGGTTGTACCGTTTACTATATTGGATTACAATACTAACTATGAGTCAGTGAGTAACCTTTTTTGTGGTTACTTAACCTCATAGAAATAGCAGCTAACTCATTCTCAAATTATACAACATCATCATAAAAAAAGACACTGGATAATGTAATTCAAAAAGAGAACAAAAAACAAAACAAAACAAAAAAAAACAACAAACAAAACAAAAGTGGAAAAGAAAAGAAAATGGAGAAAACTAGAGCTGGTCAAGGTTGGAATACTTTTGTTCATAGGTCAGCTTGATCAGAGTTTGTGACTAAACAACAACAGTAATAACACTGACTAAACAACTAAATGAGGGTATATTGTGTTACTGCACAGACCAACCCATTAATATGAAGAAACGTAGTGTACTGTGTTACTGCAATCCATTTGAAGTACTAGCTTTACCCCCTCCTCCTCCTCCCCCTCTCGAATATATCTCATGCACAAAATGCTATGCTGAATCCTCCTCTTCAGAACTGCAACTTGCACCTTGCAAGTTTTCCCTACAGGCATGATAGTAACATAATCAATCTCATTAGCCTAAATGTACCAGCAAAAGTAGATTTTCTCCTCATGATAAAGAAAGAAAAACGGTTTAAACATTAATACAAACTACAGCCTATACTGTGTTACTATACATATATAAATTACCAGCTTGTGGTCTGAGAGCTTAGGATTGCTGAAGGTATTATTGTGTTGTATTTCTGAACTGCTGTGAAAGAGTGATTCATTATATGACACTCAGTGCTAACTTTTGTAAACATAGGACAAGACCTTCTAGAAAAGTAACCCACAGTAGCACAATGTCTTATCCTACCTAGAGAGAATTTGTTCCTCTCTTAAAACTGGGTAAAAGCACTGATCCTGTAAATCTCAGGGGTACATGAACAAAACTTAACCACAATTCTCGACTGAAATGACAACCAGCTGCTATAATAATCATTACTATAGCGAGAAGGCCTGAAATTTTTGGGAAAGAGGCAAGTCGATTACATCAACCCCAGTGCTTAACTGGTACTTATTTCATTGACCCCACCTCCCAAAAGATGAAAGGTAAAGGCGACCTTGGTAAAATTTAAACTCAGAATGTAAAGACAGACGAAACGCCACTGAGCATTTTCCCTAGCATGCTAACAATTCCGTCAGCTTGTCGCTTTAACAGCTGCTACAATAACAGAGGACTCTGATTAGAGGAATCAATTATGTATATGATAATTGTATGATGGAGTGGTGTTTCATAACTTACTACTTGTGTCCATAGTCACTACACTTAACCCACCATGGCTCAGTCCAGTCAGTTGTATTTATGTACCACAGAAGAATTTACTAGTATAAATAGTAAAATAGATTAGGGTTTCTGTAGCTGGTACTACTGATTTAATTCTCTGTATGGTGTAAATGGATGCAGTTAAATGGATTTTCTGATGACTAAAGACCATATTCAGTACCATCAAGAGTAGCAACTTGAGTAAATGCTAGAATTCCAAGAAATAATCAAGCTTTAATTACATGCAGGTAGGTGTAGATAGATGGAAAATATAGATATTCAAATAAACATTGAAAAAATGGGAGCAAGGGCTAAATGGAAAGAAGCAGTTCTGTACACATTTAGTAATGAATATGTAAAATGTAATGATGATCATAGTAGTAAAAGTTAAAGTGAATATATTTGGAAGAAAAATACTTTAGTTATTAATAAATATTTACTGCAAAAAGATTCACCTCACCACATAGTGACAGAAAATTCTACAGCCAGATAAGTTTTGTTAAAGTTTCTGCTGCAGAAGAAGAGTTTACTTCGTGAAAAAGTGAAAATTCTATAACTCAGTGGTTCCTTACCCATTTTAATAAGAAAAGAAGCCAATAATATCGAACATTGAAGAGCCAAGTTTGGAGGATGGCCACATTTTGGAATGATCAGAGTAAGTAGGAAGATGCAAAATATATAAATAGTGCACATTTTATTATTGATAGAGAGACAGAATTTAAATTGGATATGATATAATGAAAACTAATATAAATAATACAAGTTCCATTTCGAACAAAAATATGATAGAAATTTAACGAGATGCTTGACACTGAATTTCCCAACAAGCTTGATAATGTTCACTCATAGATTAGTTGCAGAAAGCCTTAGAGTTTGATGTACATGCTTGTCAATAAACCTTGATTTCACTAATTTAAGATTTGAAAATGTTTGCTCACAAATATTAGTACAGCTGAAGATGGAAAACAATGCCAGTAGCAAATTATTTTAAAACCTGAATAAACTCTTCAGACAGAGATGTAGAAAATTTCACAAGACTCTTATCTTTAGAGTTACAGATTCAGTAAAATAACTTTGATAATTATTATACTGGTGTTTAGAATGTGAATTATTGTAAAATTTTGATGGAAGGTTTTAATGTGGATCACTTTAAAACAGCAAGTTTGAATCATAAAAAGAAGGGCAGTCTCAGGCAGGTTGGTATCAAAAGAGGTTAAACTTGGACATCAGCCCATTGCTGGTTTGAAAAATCAATTACTTCCAATTGGTACTTTCCTTGAGTTTCCTCTGGATAAAAGGGATTCTAGAATAAGTGAATTTGTAAACGACGCTCATGAAAGTCTTCAAACCTGCACACACCTCCTCCGTCCCATCATTTATCCATGTTTCACTCTGACATGCGTTGGATGGTTTGACAAGATCTGATGGGTCCAGGACAGTTTGCTTTGGCATGGTTTCTTTGGTTGGATGAACTTCCTAACACCAACTACTTTACAGCATGTACTGAGTGTTATTTTCTCACCATCAACACTAGTGAGACTGTCATGCAGTTTGCAAGAATCTCTTTATCAAACCCTTCCTGAAGTAGTTTTAGTGCTTCACAGTCCATAAAGTTCAAGAAAATATTATGCTTCTTCATCAGTTCATTGTAAAAGAAGAACTATTCAAAATATTTTTTCAACAAACTATGCCTTGTGATCTCCATGTCATAAGTATTCAAATCACCCATAATTTCAGCCAAGAAAATACAGTAAAAATTCCAGTTTTGATTGAAAAATACATCCTGATGTTTCCCATTTTCTGTCATAAACATTTCTCTCCTATTACAAAGTGTAAAGAAATATTTTAAAACTTCCCCTCTACTGATCTACCTCGTTTCAGCACAAAACAATATATTATTATATTGTGTATCTAAATCAGACAAAAATCCTTGAAACAGGATAATTAAATGCTTTGTTCTTGATAAAATTTACAGATGATACAACACTTCTGACATCTTCACATTTAATAACTTTACAACGCAATATCTCCTGATGAATGATGATGCAGCGAATTTCAAAGATATTGTTTCATTACTGTTAGAAAAAATTCATGTTTTAAATTTTTTCAATCAATCCAAATTTACTACCTAGCTTCATTTCCTCTGTATTTCTCTGAATAACTACCACCATGGGTCCTTCTTACTATCACTTGTCATACCAGCCTCCATTTCTCTCCCTAAGTAACTCATATCTCAAACAACCATCTCTCACACCAATCACCTCTCTCACTACTCCAATGCTGGCAGGATATTATTGATGATATAATTACTCTTTTGAAATCATGCTCAGTTACTGTCGTGCAATTAAGCTGACATTTCTGATGTGAGGGCCTCCTAATAAAAATGATAATTTAACCTCCCCAAATTGTTTTCAGCTCAAATTCCACTTTACCTTTTATCTTTCTGAGATCAATAAAATAAGTAGCGGGAAGGGGGGTATAGTTAATTTAATTGATTCTTTGTTAGAAGGTAGTGCTCCAGTATGATCACATATCAATGACAAAACCATTAAAAATGTGCATGCGTGTTTGTGAGAGAAAGAGAGAGAGATGGGGGGGGGATTTATTACTGACGTAAGAAAGTCAAATAATGAAGGGAGGAGATGGCTGGTAATAAAACAAAACTCAAAATGAATCAGTGTGTATACGTGTACACATGCTTCTCGTTTTGTGCCCCTTTGCTCTGACATACACACCCTTTCCCTTGGAAATAGAGGAATTTTGAACAGTGCATAACCAGAAAACGAAAAAAAAAAAAAATTCAAAGAGATGTTAACAGATAAAAAATATATAATAAAGTAACTATTCATAAACAGAGAGGAATAGAGGAAAAATTATACATAGTAATTTTTGGAAATTGCCTTCTTGTCTAGTCCTAAGTTTGTCATCCTATTCACCCAAATTATTGAAAATATAGGTGTAGTGAATGGAGAGAGAGAGAGAGAGAGAGAGTGAGTGAGTGAGAGAAGAATCATCACAAAAGAAAACACAAAAGATGTTTTTTTTCAAATATGTATTGAAAATTCAAAACAAAACCAGACAAAAAAAAAAGAAAGAACAAATAAAATTCTAATTAACCCATTCCTACTTAATAATTGAATCAGCATGCACACACACACACAAAGAATTGCTTTTTAATAAATCCAATAATTCATTATAAATAATGAGTTAGGAGATTTAGTAGCTGTAGGTGCATACTTCTCTATTTAATTAGCAATAAACCAAAGAAAATCTTTATTGATTAAATAATATACATACATACACACACACACACACACACAAAGTAACTCATACATGGGAAAAGTCATTTAAATCTTTCATAAGGTTAGCAACAATATACATTACACACACACACACACACACACACATATATATATATATATATATATATATATATATAAATAATATATATGTAATATATATTATATATATAAATATGTTTAATATATAATATATATATATAATATATACATTCTTTTATTTGTTTCACTCATTTGACTGCGAGCTTGCTGGAGCACTGCCTTTAGTCGAACAAATTGACCCCAGGACTTACTCTTCGTAAGCCCAGTACTTATTTTATCGGTCTCTTTTGCTGAACCACTAAGTTACAGTGACGTCAACACACCAGCATCGGTTGTCAAGAGATGGTGGGGGACAAACACAGACACATAAACACAAACATATATATATATATATATATACAACAGGCTTCTTCTCAGTTTCCATCTACCAAATCCACTCACAAGGCTTTGGTTGGCCTGAGGCTATAGTAGAAGACACTTGTGGGACTGAACCTGGAACCATGTGGTTGGTAAGCAAGCTATTTACCACACACCAACTCCTACGCCTATATATATACATATTATATATATATATTGATAGAAATGGTAAGACATCAAAAGAATGAAAGAGACCTCGATATTATGTAAATAGAGGAATTTATCTGTAAATGTAATTTGTGACAATTATTTGGTAGCCATGATAAAACTCTGAGTTTCGGATGTCGGTGTGGAAATCCACACCGCCATCTCTTCAGTTATCGAGCCATCGGATTTGTCCTCTTCCATGTTGTAAAAGAAAGCTTTCCATCTCATGCGCTTAATAAGGTCTGTAATTTTCTCCAAAAGGCCCAATGGTTGGATAATTGGAGAGATTGTGGCATGGATTTCCACCGCAACATCCGAAACTCGGCATTTTATCACGGCTACCGAATAATTGTCACATAATTGAAAGCAGTGAAGAGTCCTGCCTGAAAATACAACTGCTGGAGATTGGAAAAAAAAAATCTGCAACTTTCCCATGAAAAAGAAAGAGCAGACAAAGAAGCCTGGGCTATAGACAACATAAAATCTAACCCCAGAGCTTTCTACAAGTTTGCCAAAGAAACAGCTATGGTGCACTGTAGGATAGGGCCACTCCTTGAAAAAGATGGTACACTCACAGGAAATCCAATGAGGGTAAGTGAAATACTAAATGAGCAATTCAAAAGTATTTTCACTCCACCCCTAGGGCATATTCAAGTCAGCAATCCAACTGACTTCTTTACCACTGCAGATATAAAAACAAGCAATGATGATCGATTACATCAATATAAAGGAAGACGATGTAATAAGGGCTATAGATGAAATGAACCCAAACTCAGCTACTGGCCCTGATGGATTTCCCAGCAATCCTTCTAAAAGTATGTAAACGAGTCCTAGCAAGACCACTGCAGTCCCTCTTTCAGAGCTTCCTTGCAACTGGCAAACTTCCAAGAAAACTGAAGGAGGGTAAAATATGCCCTATTCATAAAGGAAGTAGCAGAGCGGAGTCCAAGAACTACAGACCTATCTCTCTGACCTCACACATCTGCAAGGTCATGGAACAAATAGTCAGAAGAAAACTAATTGCCTTCCTTGAAGAAAATGACTTGCTGCCTGACACCCAACATGGTTTCTGACCAGGAAGAAGCTGCCTGACTCAGCTTTTACAACACTATGACTGGGTGCTGAAATAGCTGCTCAACCACTCAAATGTGGAAGTGATATATCTCGACTTTGCAAAGGCCATTGATAAAGTCAATCACGGAATGATTTGTCACAAACTGCGAGATTTCGGCATAGTTGGAAAATTGGGAGAATGGCTTCATGACTTTCTGAAGGATAGAAGTCAGGTGGTAGTAGCCAATGGGGCCACCTCCAATGACACGCAAATATATATATATATATATATATATATATATATATATATATATATATATAATATAATATATACAATATATATCATAGGCGTAGGAGTGGCTGTGTGGTAAGTAGCTTGCTTACCAACCACATGGTTCCGGGTTCAGTTGCACTTACGTGGCACCTTGGGCAAGTGTCTTCTACTATAGTGTTGGGCCGACCAAAGCCTTGTGAGTGGATTTGGTAGATGGAAACTGAAAGAAGCCCATTGTATATACATATGTGTGTGTGTTTGTGTGTCTATGTTTCCCCCCCCCCAACATTGCTTGACAACCGATGCTGGTGTGTTTATGTACCCGTAACTTAGTGGTTCGGCAAAAGAGACGATAGAATAAGTACTAGGCTTACAAAGAATAAGTCCTGGGGTCGATATGCTAGACTAAAGGTGGTGCTCCAGCATGGCCACAGTCAAATGACTGAAACAAGTAAAAGAGTAAAAGATTATACATATATAATATATACAATGTATAAGCTACCTGGTCTATGAGTACCTTCAGTACTGGTTATCTTCTTACGAATGCTTTTTATGCAAACAGTAATCTCTAGATGTTCAAGGTTCGGAACTAACAGCATTAGCACCATCAATGTGGTAGGGTCTGCAATGGTAAAAGGCACTGCCCCTGAAGCTGTTTAACAAATAGCCTCTACATACATACATTCATTCATTCAAAGTTACTTCACAGCAGCTTAGTTGATAAAGTGGTGGCTGAAGTGTTGATGGTTCATGTTTTTATTTCACATATTCAACATTCAGATGTTGTAGGATATGTATCATCGACATATCATTGTAATTTCTGTTATAAGCAATAACAGTTTGGTATGAATCATAACTTCTTTTGTTAGGCAGTGAGCTAAAATTCTACTGTCAATTCTAATGTCTCCTAGATGCACAAATCTTCTTCAGTGACTATCCTGACAACCCAGTGGATTATAGAACTTATCATTACACTCACACACACCTTAGTTAAAAACCATTTGCTTTAGATGTTGGTGTGATATATTACTTGTATTTATCACTTCCTTTCTCTATACACTTACATTCATTTTCTTCTATGCTTGTATTGGTGTGAAATATATTTTTACTGGAATACTTCAATACAGCTTCCCTGCTGAATTTCCTAACTATTGCTAACCACTTTATTGTAAACTAGAAGCAAAAACTGGATTTATCAATCAGTCAAACTAGACAGGGAAGGTAAAGCTTTGTTGACTAGTAGTAGTAGTATGGGGGCATGCGCTGGAATGGTTATTACTGCATTGACCATTTGTTGATGATTACCTACTCATGGCAGATGACACCTTTGCACCACTCAAGTGACAACCCTCCAATCCATGGGTCTGTTTGTGTCGTCATTACTGGTAAGGGTTTTATGGGGTTAGAGTGCAAATCCTACCTCAACCACTTTCAGATGCCTTTTACAACATGCAGAGGAAACATCGAGACTATCCTTTGGCATGCTGATCCCCACACAACTCTAGAGCAACATGAAATGAAGTGCTTCACTTAAGAACACAACATGTAGCCTGATCCAGGAATTGAACTCACAAATGCTAAATCACGAATGCAACACCCTAACCACTAGGCCACACAACCCCACTTGTTGACAAGGATATAGTTAAATTTGAACTCATAACCATAAGGTCAGTAGTCTGGAACTTTGACCCCCAAAGTCTTTTGAATGAGTGATAAAGTAAAAGCAGGAATGTCCATGTCCTGTTACTAGATTGTGTTGATAAGCACTTAGCACTCAACAACCAGCCTCTAAGTTGGTTCCATAATTACATAGCTACTGGATTGTTGTAACTAAGCGGTAACTGCATGGTCCAAGTGGGGAGTCTCAATGGTGATCAAAGACAGGCAAGAATCCTATCTAATAGAAGATTAGTCTCACATCCTGCTAATGTTAGAGAGACTGGAGGTAAGAACTGAACCAATAGAGTGAATTTTTTTTTTGAAGGATTATGGCCGAATCTAACAGTTGGATAAAGAAGTGCCAAGTGATCCAAGTAGGAAAAATTGGCAGAAGAGGAAGGTATGAGAAGCGGTGAAAGATGATTTCAGAAAACTGAGCTTCATGGAAAAATGAGAAAGATGTGAAGAGGCAGAAAGACATTGTGTTTGAGACTCATCCAATCCAAGCAAACATAAAAAAAAAAAAAAGGAGAAAAATGTAAAATGATGATGATGATGATAATGTTGATATTGATCTGTTAGGACTTGAACTATATATGCACCTCCTGCTGGGTGACCACTTTAATGATGATACCGTTCTTGAATTTGTGTACCTGATATTACAGTCAGAGTATACAGAATAGTGGCTCCAGTTCTCTGAAGTTACTGGATTTCATCTCTTATCTTCAACTTGTTTCAGTCAGACTGTGAAAATGCTGGGGCACTGCCTTGAAGAATTTTTAGATGACAGTCTCTTTTACTGAAATGTTAAGTTACGGGGATGTAAACACACCAGCATTGACACAGACACACACACACACACACACACACACATATATATATATATATATATATATATCATGCTAGCATGGAGAACGGACGTTAAACGATGATGATGATATATATATATATATACATACAATGGGATTCTTTCAGTACAAAATCCACCCACAAGGTTTTGGTCAGCCTGAGGCTATTTTAGAAGACACTTGCCCAATGTACCACACACTGGGATTGAACATGGAACCATGTGGTTGGGTAGCAAGCTTTTTACAGCACAACCGCACCTGCATCTACACAGCTAACACATACTTATTATTTATATTTCTCCTTTAGATAGTTCATGATTTAGATTTACTGTATCGTATCCATTTATCTGTCTCCTTATAAATTTCTTTCTTCACCCTCTCCATCCACCTACACACACTTTCCCACTTCACACACACACACACAAGATGCATATATGTTTACATCAAACACACACATCAAGAAATAAGTTTATAGCTGTAACTAATGTGACTATAGAAATGCCTGTTGTGACCAAGGACATCATTTACCTCACTTATAGCTGTTTCCTCATTCAGCTATAGCAAATCATGTAGTATTAGTAAATCTTAAACCCCACCTCCTCAAACTATACAAAAATACATCTGAACACACAGATTACAACATTTATATACAAAGCTTTGGAAAGCAGATATGATAATTATTATTATTATTATTATTATTATTACTATTATTATTATAATGATGATGAAAACCTACACCATAACGGAAATCATTTGCTGAAATTTAATTTTTTTTGCTCTATATCCACCCATATTTTCTTTTCTAAATTTAGTTATTTTGAATGTAGAAAAGAATTTTCTTTTAGATATCTCAATATTTACCATCAAGGAAACTAAAAAAAAAGAAAGAAAATGTTAATAGTGACAAAAAGGGGTTTTATTACTCAGTAAACTACAAGACCGTCCGGTCTGTCCTGAAGCAAAGAGCTAATAACAAAACCTACCAGCTTGACATCAATATTGGCATAACAACAACATTATGAAAATAGATGGTCTTCAGTAATAAATATTACACACATACTAAACAATATACATATTCACTAAGTCAGTCACTCACATTATTACTTTTCAACACTCTCATCACACAGTCTCAACAGCTTCCTCATTCATTAACATACAAGCAACTCCACACACACACATAATAAATTACATACACATCCATTCAGTTACACTACTATTCTTTTACCCACTCATGCTACTCATCAAACACATACACATAATCACAATATCACACATGCACATCTCACAGATATCCAAAAGATCTAAACACACACACACATAATTACAGAGCTAATAACAGTAAATATCAAATGACAAATGGCTCAGGCTTTTGACTCACGACAAGGAGTGCACACACACAATGCCATGACAGCATTAATGGAAAGTAAATTTTGCAACCATTTTGCTTGGGCTTCATAAATTTTTTTTCTCTCTTTCTCTTTTAGATTTTATGGTTTAGTCAGAGGAGGAAGGGCAGGTCTTAACAACAATTTTACACGGTCTTGGAGACTGGAGACTAGTGATGAAAAGAGAGGAAAAATGCATGAGTCATGAGTTGCTGCTGATCAAGATGTTGAATTACTCTCAGACAGGATTCATGGTGTGAATTGTTTACTGCAAAGTGGATTCCAGTAAAGGAACTCGTAGGACCAAGTCAGGTGCTAAACTGGGTAAGGGATTAAATCTATTTTCCAAGAACAGGTACAATCCACCTGATTGACACTTTTTATGTGGCACCAACACTGGCAGGGTTACCAGGTAACTTGCAAGACAAGGAATTTTTGAGAGGGGAGGGGGCATTGGAAGAGGTGATCTTGAGCCAGATGATGAAAGGTTAGAATGCGAGAGAAAGGGAGAAAGAAAGAGAGAGAGAGAGGTAACAAGAAAGAGGACAGAAACAGGTATGCTGCTGTAAAGAAGATACTTGGTTACCTAGCCAGAGGGAAGTGCAAGATATATAATTATGTAGGCTGGGTAAAATCCAAGCTGTGTTCTCTCGAAGGACGTCTGCTTATTCCAGTATTTTCCCAACTGTCTACCTACAATACACATGATCACTAACTATGTATAAATGCTTCATCCAAATGTAAATTTTGTATTATTTGATTCTCTGACTGAAAAATTCCTAACAGGAAATTTCTTACATGCTTATCTAACATGTACAACTTAGTGATTTATATGAGCAACACATTTGACCAATTTCAGTTCTGTAACAACATCAAAATCTCTTTCACTAACAACAAAATACCATCCACTCTTACAAACACTGTTGTTACTTTTAACCCTTTTATTACCATACACTGTCTTTGTACCAATAAATTTTGAAAATAACAGATGAAGAATTTAGCAAAATTAACTTTTGATATAGATTTTTTATAAACTTTTCGAAATAGATTTTACATAAGCTTTTACATAAACTTTTTTTTAAAATAAATTATTAACCTAGCATTTGGAATATAAATTAGCATGAAGTTCTGATGGCTGGTTTAAATTTAGATAATTTTAAAACAGGAAGTTTGTATTATAGAACTAGAGGCGGTCTCAGTGAGTTTGGTAGCAAAAGATTAAATATTCAGGAAGATACTTTTGATATGAATGCTTCTACTGATTATATATATATATATATATATATATATGTGTGTGTGTGTGTGTGTGTGTGTGTGTGTGTGTGTGTGTAATTCTTTTGTTTTTCAGTTAATAACTTATACATTGCAAACCAGGTTAAAATTGCAAATACAGACTATTGCAAGGGTGATTTAACAAAAAATCCATTACACTGCACAAGAAATAAATATTCTAAAATCAATTTGGAGCATTATATTTCATTAAAATCTGTTTCATAAAAATGCATTTAAATTAGCTTACAACAGCATGTAATCCCCGTTGTTTGAGTTCCAACCATATTTATTCTTCTCTTTGAAACATTGAATGTGAAACTATAAACGCTAAATGATGATCAGAAATGTTGATCTATGTTAATTTAAGTGCATTTTATAATACTGAAAAAAAACCCCAAAAAAACTAAAATCCTTGGTGGTTAATGCTCAAACCATTATTTGTAGATTATTTATTTTGATGTTTGTATATGTGTTTTTGACTTAACTATATTACTTCTCTTGTACACTGCAGCCACAATTGCATGCAGTTATTAAAAACAAAGAACCATGTTTGATAAAGAATACTTTAGTTAAAAAGGTTAACCCCCACCAAAAGAGATTAATAAAGTAAAGATAATATTTGAATCAAAAATATACCACCACCACCACCACACATCCATCCATCCATTTTTCCATGCTAGTATGGGCTAGACAAGTCTGTTCCAGCACAGTGTCTTGCCGCCACTTGTTGCTATCCTTTGTCATCTGATACAGCCACCCACAACAGAGAAAAAGCACCAATATTTGTTGTGTAATACATTTAATACATAAATAAACTGTAGGAAATTTTGTAAGGTTTCAATATAATAAAAGAAATCTGCTAAACTGACCACTTTCTACTGTTGTTTCAATACAATATCACTTTATATGTGTGGTATTAAGCATGAAATCCTTGATGTAAAATGATGGACAACTTCCTTTAGTTTTCAAAGCCTTTCACAAAAGCCAATGTCTGGAGATAGATGAAAGACTGGGGGATAATGAGAAGCCTGGAGCTATCATAAACACGTGTACCAACTCATTAATCAACCTCCAAGAAACGAGAACCAAATCTCCTTCAAATCACACACAATTAAAAGGAGAAAAAAAAAACGGGGGAAAAAAAAAGAAGCCAAACAAACCCACATTGGATAGTATAATGTAATCGTTGACACAAACTGCTGAAAAAAAGATGACAGGTTAGTCATGCCTGGAATGCCTTAGATCAAAGATCTGAATTTATCATGATTGACTTGGGGGCTAAGCAACAACTACAGAGATTTCCACAGATATCCCCAGAGACAGCATTTACAGATAAGATTAAATTATAAGATTTGAGGAATAGTGGTACATTAAGATGCTGATATGAATGTTTATTATGATAAATGTCTCTAATTAGATGAATATGTTGAAGTAGAGTTAATCAGATCACAAATGATACAAATAATAAGTATAGAAATGACAGTTGTTTGAGATTCAAACCCTATATATGCAGATTGACTTAGTCTTTCAATCTTTCACATCCTTCTCTAAGGGAGGACATGCACTAATATATGCACTGGTAAGGCAGTGAGCTGGCAGAATTGTTGGCATACCAAATAAAATGCTTAGTGGCATTTTGTCCATCTTTATGTTCTGAAATGAAATTCCACCAAGGTTGACTTTCATCATTTTGGGGTTGATAAAATAAAGTACCAGTCAAGTACTTGAGTTGGTGTAATTGACTTACCTCCTCCCCTGAAATTACTGGTCTTATGCCAAAATTTAAAACCAATATAGACATTGGTAATATGGAGGGTCAATGTCATTGATATTCTTTGACCATCACTACCACTAACCATCATAATCGTTTTAATGTCTACTTTTCTATGCGTGCATAGTTCATGCTGATAGTGTGCTGAGGATAAATTTTTCTATGATTGGATACCCTTTGCTGTTGCCAACTGCCACCTGTGGTGTTTCCAGGTGAAGTAGTTATCTCTCAATTTATTAAACAACAAAAGGACAGGACGTGTTTATATGGAGATCTGAAAACAAATAAAACGGTATGAACATGCCGCAGGAGTGGCTGTGTGTTAAGTAGCTTGTTTACCAACCACATGGTTCCGGGTTCAGTCCCACTGCATGGCACCTTGGGCAAGTGTCTTCTACTATAGCCTCGGGCCAACCAAAGCCTTGTGAGTAGATTTGGTAGACAGAAACTGAAAGAAGCCCGTCGTATATATGTATATATATATGTGTGTGTGTGTGTTTGTGTGTCCGTGTTTGTCCCCCTAGCATTGCTTGACAACTGATGCTGGTGTGTTTATGTCCCCGTTACTTAGCGGTTCGGCAAAAGAGACCGATAGAATAAGTACTGGGCTTACAAAAGAGTAAGTCCCGGGGTCGAGTTGCTCGATTAAAGGCGGTGCTCCAGCATGGCTGCAGTCAAATGACTGAAACAAGTAAAAGAGTAAAGAGTATGCCTTTTGTTTACAAATATTGCTCAACATATCGTGAAACCCAGACAAGATTTTGCACCAGATTGCAAGCACACCATCACCAGGGAGCGAGCACACATAAAGATGAGGGAAACAAATTCAATCATATAAACACATATAGATATAAATATACGACAAGCTTTTTTTAATTTCTGTCTATCAAGTTTACCCACAAGGCTTTTGCTGGGTCAGGGCTATATTAGATGTTTCCTCAAAGTGTTATGCAATGGGACTGAACTTGAAACTATGTAGTTGGGAAGGGGACTTTTTAACCAGTCATGCCAATAATAACTTCAGCACAAGAAAAAAATTACGCCCCCCCCCCCATATTGAGAATGAAAAACCTAGATGGGTAAGTAGCATGTAGAAATCACTGAAACCTCCATCCTGGTGCAGCAATCAGCCAATTTGCTGGCGCCGTTGAGACAGACATCAGTAACAATAGGAAGCTTCATCTGAAATCAGAAGAGCTGTCAATATGATGACAGGAAATTGGCATGAGCATTGCAGAAATGTCAATCACAGACTTCTTGATGGGAGAGATGGGATTAAGTTTACATAAAAGTGTGTTTCTTTGTGTGCAGATGCATAAATACACATGAGAGAGAGAGAGAGAGAGAGAGAGAGAGAGAGAGAGAGAGAGAGAGAGAGAGAGAGAGAGAGAGAGAGAGAGAGAGAGAGAGAGAGAGAGAGAGAGAGAGAGAGAGAGAGAGAGAGAGAGAGAGAGAGAGAGAGAAGAGAGAGAGAGAGAGAGAAAGAGAGAGAAAGAGTGAGAGAGAGAATGTTAGACCTTGTGCATGAGAAGGAGGAATTTTTTTTCATGTTCAATGTAATTAAAAGTGAATATGGGGATATTAAAAAATTTATTAGTCAATCCAATACATGTGTCTTTTTCTCTGCATGCATATTTCTAACCTAATCAGAGTGGAGTAACTCAGAGTAATTTTCTGTTTCTTTTGTGAGAGTCAGTGATTTCATTTTTTTTACATCCATACAATTCTTTTCTTACTCTTGTATTGGACAAGTATAAAAACTGCACAGCCAACTGTACCCCACAATCATAGAGGATCTTTTTTGCTTTCATGTTTCACCCAACCATACAACACTACACTTGTACATGTCATTGTAGTCAGGCTCTTACTTGGAGAACAATAAGGCCTTATGAGCCTAAGGCATGCAAGTTACAAGGCGATCATCAATGTTGCTAGTGTCAAGATAAAAGAAAGGTACCCAGTGTACTCTGTGAAGTGGATGGTGTTAAGGATGTCACCCAGAAGTAGAAACAACACTAAAGTAAACACTGGTGCACGACAGTCCTTCCACTCAGCAGACTCTGGCAAACTGTTCAACCCATGCTAAAATAGGTGCAGGTGTGACTGTGTGGAATCTTGCTTTCCAACCACATGGATCAGGGTTCATCCCACTGTGAGGCACCTTGGGCAAGTGTCTTCTACTATAGCCTTGGGCTAACCAAAGCCTTGTGAGTGGACTTGTTAGAGGGAAACCAACCCATGCCAGCATGGAAGGCAGACTTTAAATGATACTGATGATATACTTTAGATATAAATGGCAATTTCTGTCTCTCTGTCTTTCACCATCTTGCTGTCCAAACAAGGGAACCAATCTTCAAACTTTGTATACCTGTTGAACTAACATCCAGTTCAATTATAGGCTAATTGGATTTCAATAAAATTTGATAATGGACTGACTACCAAATAAACTTTACTTTCATTTACATATTTGTATCATAATCTTTTCTAAAGTCAACTTTTATAAACATTTTATACCACAACAATGACGTCACATTTTCTATATGAGTGTGTACCTTAAAAGACATTCATTTCTCAATATGTTATGAGGAAATACAATCACTCTCTCTCTCTCACATCATCATCCAAAAAAAGATGTATGCATATGTATTTATGTATGTGTATAGGAAAGATTTAAGACAGAGAGAGAGAGAGAGAGACTGAGTGAGTGTGACTTACACATACATGACACACACCTTCACTCACATGCACACGTCCATTTTATGTACACGTACATACATCTTTCACATTCTGCTCTCACTTCAAAGGAAATTAATGAATATATTCGAGAACTGAGTTGCTGATTTTGACATATGGGGTATCAAAAGATTCAGTAATCTATTATTGCTAAAAAATAAACTTCATTTTCATTTACATAACAAAAATTTAACATTATAATCTTTCCATAATTCAACCATCCAAAATGATATTTTATATCACAACAACGATGACATCACATTTTCTATATGAGTGTGTACCTTAAAAGATATCCATCTCTCTATATTTATGAGGAAATACAGTTGCTAACTTTCTCTCTCACATGCACACACACACATACATACATACATACAAAAAAAAAGATGTACATGTATATGAAAGATATGTGTGTGTGTGTCAGAGAGAAAAAAAGAGAGAGTGCACTACTTATACATGCAAAAAATACATACATAACAACACAAACCTTCACTCACTCTCTCACATGCTCAAATATGCCCATTTCTTATACACATACATACATCTTTCACTTTCTGCTCTCACTTTAAAGCATAAAGAAATAAAAAAATTTTTATGCAAATTAACGAACAATCATATGATTCCATATGATTGAAATGACAACTTTCCTGCTCCAAATGAAAGAATGCCATAAAATAACTTCCTTTGGTACACACACACCCCTTCACACACTCTAGGTAACACTTCTGTAGGAATTATGTTAATTCTTGCTATGTGTACATGCAAAACTACAGCTCAAATCTAATTGAAATTACCTTTTTCTATTCTGTAATTCTTGTTTGTGATGAGTGTATTTAAAAACTTGATCTTCGATATAAACTTAAAAGGAAGTTCTCCTAGAAATCATGTCCTTTACCTGTTGTTTCTAGCATGTCCGAGGTGACATCTATGCCCCCCCCCCCCAATTTCTTCTGATTCCTATGTTTTCAATACAAGATATTAGGATTTTACCCCCAAAACACATTCTCAATATTTTAATTCTCTCCCTCCCCATCCCAATTTCTGCATTTTTTTCATTTTTGAATTTTTTCTAGGTAATCCATGGAGAAAAGAACAGAGCACGAATCTTTAAGAATTTTCTTCTTTCTTTTTTCAAAAAGCTACAAACTCCCAATGTTACACTTTTAGCTTTTTGTAAAGTGGGGAAGCTTCTTCAGCAATAATGTCGTTTACCTATTGTTTCTAACATGCCAGGTTTTCTGGTGGTGCTCTAACATTTTTTAACATCTGCTATTTCAGTACAATTCTATGCATGCATGAGCGTGGCCGCTACTAGTACCACCTGACTGGCCCTCGTGCCGGTGGCACGTAAAAGCACCCGCTACACTTTCAGAGTGGTTGGTGTTAGGAAGGGCATCAAGCTGTAGAAACACTGCCAGATCAGATTGGAGTCAGGTGCAGCTATATGGTTCACCAGACCTCAGTTAAATCGTCCAGCCCATGCTAGCATGGAAAGCGGACGTTAAACGATGATGATATATATATATACATGCACATACATGTATATTCTTCCCAAGCATTAAACTAATACACATGCTTGTTCCTACACCTGTCTTTGTCTTTTACTTTCAATAAATTTGAACTATATATGTGTGTCTTTGTTTCCCACCCCCAGCACCACTTGACAACTGGTGATGGTGTGTTTAAGTCCCTTAAGTACAAGGCTTAAAAAGTAAGTCTTGGGGTCTGAAATAAGTAAAAGAAAAGAATGGAAGTTGGACATTAAATGATGATGCATGGCTATATAGAGATACAAGAATGGGTGTGTTGACGTGTAGGCATAGCTGTGTGGTTAAGAAATTTGCTTTGCAACCACATGGTTTCAGGTTCAGTCTTGATGCACAACATCTTGGGCAAGTGTCACCTACAACAGCCTCGGGCTGACCATTGCCTTGTGAATCTATTTAGATGATAAAAACTGTACAAAGCATGCATGTGAGTGTTTACATTCTGCACTTGCAAGGGAAAAAAATTGAGTTATGGACAATGTTGCATGTTGTCATTGCCCTACAAACAAATTGTAAGGTTTTGAAGACATATGGAATAAAAACTACTTGAGAAATAATGCTACAACATTATGAATAGTCATCTAACTCAAGCTAGCATGAGAGGAGAAGGAGGAGAAAGATGTGAAAATGAATTAGGTCAAGACCCATATAAATATTAATAGCTTTAGTTCTTTATTGTGCAGAGCCTTATTATTCCTTGAATTTCTACTACCCTATTTACACTGTTACATGGCATATTGTCTGTCTTAACATTCTGAATCCAAATTCTGCCAAGGTTGATTTTGCCGTCATCCCTTCAGGGTCGATAAAATAGGTATCAATTAGTGACATTTCATCTGTCTTTATGTTCTGAGTTCAAATTTTGCCAGGGTTAATTTTGCCACTCATCCTTTTGGGGTTGATAAAATAAATACCACTTGAACACCGGAGTTGGTGTAATCAACTTACTCCCTCCTCTTAAATTGCTGGCCTTGTGCCAAAATTTGAAATCAATAACATGGTTATTACTATCCCCCGATCTAGTATTTATTTATGTAGATGTATTTCACTTATATACACCTCTCTGTAACTCGAGGATGTGTCTCTACACATCTCTCTACCCTCTTTTTCCAAATGGGGAAGCCATGTATCTCCTCTACAGCAAGACACCTGTTTCTGTCCCTCTATCATACATTAACCTCTCATCAATTGGTGCAAAGTCACTTCCCTTAATACTACTTCCCTAACTCAGTTGAGGAGTCTTGTCTTCCAAGTTATTCAGTGACCTCAATGGTGCTGGTGCCGTGTAAAAAGCACCCAGGACACTGTAAAAGGATTGGTGTTAAGAAGGGCATCCAGCCACAGAAACCATACCAAAGCGACAGCAGAGTTTGGCGTAGTCCTCTGGCTTACTAGCTCTTGTCAAAGTGTCTAACCTATGCCAGCACGAATAATGGATGTTAAACAATGATGATGATTATGGTGATGATACACACATATCACTATGAGAGTCTGACATTTTTTATCTATTTTTTTTGTTTCCATTGTGTTGGCTTTGATTTGAATGAATTTTTTTAACAGCTGGATGCCCTTCTTATAAAACTAAACCCCTCATCCAAGAAGAATAGAATTGGCATTGATCTCAAGATACAACTGACATTTTCGGCATTAAAACCTGGAATAGCAGTAGTAATAAATTAACTGAAAAACAAATCCAGAAATCGAATGAAGACTAATTGACTGTGCTCATATTAAAACAAACAGTTAAATGTTATGTCTCAGATTGTCAAATATGATGTTGATGTCACATGTGCTATAATATCAGGTTTATAAGATGAATATATATATCAAAATGGTAGAAGTAATTAAAAGAACAAAAAATTAAATAAAATAAGAAAAACGTCATAAGAAGATTATTCAATTATGAAACAAATTAAAAAAAAAGAATAATTACCTAGAGGGTATTTAAACGTAAATAAATATAGTGCCTACCAGAACATTGTTGATGTTATGATGAGATTTGATGCTGATGACGACTATAAAAGCCATGAAACACGTGAGAAAAAGAAAAAAACTGTAAACACCATAGCATCTTACAATAACCTGAAATGTGGGCTTTGAGAGTAATATGGCGAAACAATTGAATATATTACAGCTGGCTGACTGAAACTGGTCAAAATCAAATGCATAATTAAATATGTAAGTAAAACAAAATAAAAGATGGGCAGGCAGTTGTTAACAGCATCAAAGCATTAATAAATTAGTGATACAGATGTGAGTATAAAAAATATAATTAAGTAGAAAAACAGGAAAACGAAAAGTCCATATTAGTTCTTCAAAGATGGGAAGTTATCTGGAGAGTTCACACTCAAATGTAACAGATGAGAGAGAGAAGAATCCTAGCAATGCTTTACACATGTTTCTGGGGTTTGATGATCTGCAAGCATGATAGTATGCATTGTGTGTACATGTATTATGTAGTAAATTGCTTTTAGTGAATGTACATGAAATAACACACATTTAAATTCAGGAATCTCACAAAAGACTGATCCTCTCATAATGCACCAGCTGGCCACTTCGATCGCCAGGAGATATATGGAACAATCTGTTATTTAACTGAAGCATTCACCAATTGGGATTCAAACGTAAACTTGGAGACATATGAGACACTATATGAAGCAAAAATTATGAAACAAAATCAAACATGCAAACAAAATTTTTTTTAAAATACTGACACAAATTGGAGTGTTATGCTTTAAACATCCTCAACTATGGAATGAAATTGAAAACAAATCTAAATCATAATCAAAATGAGACAATGTCAGGGAAAATCAATAAATTTCTAAATCAAAATACAACAATTACATAAAACGTAAAATTTCTTCAGGTCCTACTGGATGCCATTAATTCTTCCTCCAATCACATACTATCATCGTAAACAAGGATTGAGCAGTTCATGCTGGCACTATTCACACTTTTCCATGCTTGCAGAGTTTATTGAGGCAAATTTTCTATAACAAGATTTGTCTTCCTGTTGCCCATTCTCACCTGTTTTCAAGCAAGGTAATATTTCCCCATGGCCAAACATGTTTTCACAGAAAACTGGAAATAAATCATGCAATGAGGCAATGTGGAGACTGAGACACAAACAAAAATATCTATCTATCTACATATATATGTGAAAATGTGTGATCTAGTGGTTAGTGTTGCACTCATGATCCTAAGAGTGTGGTTTTGATTCCGAAACTGGTGAAGTATTGTGTTCTCAAGCAAAACACCTCATTTCACATTGATTTACTCCACTCAGCTGTAACAGGGCAACCCTGCAACAGATTGACATTCTCTTCAGGAGGATGCCTAGCCAGTAGAGTGGCATGATTCAAAAGCTAAAAACATTGTAAGGAAGAACATTGTGACCAGTAGTAATAAAATCTGAGAGTATGGTCAATACAGTGATATACATGAGCTTCTTTCAGTTTCCTTCTTTGAAATTCACTAGCAAGGCTTTGGTTGACCTGGGGTTATAGTAGTAGACACTTGCCCAAGGTGCTATGCGGCGAGACTGAACCTAAAAGCATGTGGCTGGGAAGCAAACTTGTTAACTACATAGCCATACCGGTACCTATACATGTACATATTAAAACGCTTCACATGAAGAAACGTGAGAAAAACATTATACTCACAACAACATGTTATCATCATACAATATTTATGTAGAAAAACATTTCCATTTTTTGTAGTTACTTTGTATGCAGAAAAAAAACCAAAAAACAACTTATCCATTTATCTATACAGAATATTGTATCATTAATAGACTCTTAAAATTATGAGACATACTTAAACTATCAGATGAAGTACAACAACAAATGAAGTATTGGAGAAAAATTAAACATTCAACTATGCAAATGGAACTATTGTCATGGTTACAATATAGGTATCAGAAAAAAAAAAGTTGTTTTACATTAGAGACACATGTAGATGCAGGCATAGCTGTATGACTTGCTTGAAATCATGTTGTTCTGGGGTTGATCCTCACAACATGGTATCATAGGAATTTACCAGGTACAGTGCATTTGGGCTAAATTTGATGATTTTTCTATGTCTCCTTTTTTCAGAAATGGTTTGATGTATTGGTGAATAGACGATGGCATTGGAGAGGATAACATTTTAAGTTGAAGTTGAGAGAAAGTTAGCTGACATGGAGGACTGGAAGCCAACTAAATATAGGAAAAGAGTTACCTGTATCATGACGATCTGAGCCAGGTATCAAAATGCCATTATCATAACTGCTGCCCAATGCTCTGTGAACACTGTAAAGGCTGTAAGGTGTGACATGGCCAGCAGGAAAGTACACAACAGGCATTCTGATTTCATCTGCACTCCAGGATTCATTCCCTCATCTTTGAATAGAGGCCCTAAGCTCAAATCAGACAGTTACGTGAAGCCACTGGAGAGGTTGCTGGTAGAAGATCATATGCGTGGCAGCAGGATTTGGATCCTTGTCATTACTTAGGAAAGAGCCAGAAGTGGCTGTTGGAGAATTTCTACGACTTCATCAGCTTGAATTTCTGGCCTCCTAATTATAATCTTATGGATTACTATGTGTAGGGTGCAGATGAGGAAAGACACCAACTGCTCTATATGCAACACTAAGGTTAAGCAGGCAGCCAAGATCAAGGATGCATTCAAAGATCTTCCCAAGGACACAGTGAAGAACGCATGCGCCAGGTTCCACAGCCATCTTAAAGCTGTGGTGGAAGCTGAGGGCAGCTACTTTGAGTAAACATATCTCCTAGCCATAATCTAGTTCATATTTTTTGACAATTAAAAATACTTTCACTTTTGGATGAGATATTGTGCTTTCTTTTCCTTTCACGCAAACTGTCAAATCTATCCCAAACATCCTATGAATGGAAACTGTCAGGAAGCCTGTATATGTAATTGGCATTCTGTCAGTTATGACAATGAGGGTTCCAGTTGATCAGATCAACTGAACAGCCTGCTTGTGAAATTAATTGGCAAGTGGCCAAGCACTTCACAAACACGTGTACCCTTTGTGTAGTTCTCAGGGAGATCCAGTGTGACATGGAATGCGACAAGGCTGGCCCTTTCAAATACAGGTATAGCTCCCTTTTGTCAGCTGAGTGGACTGGAGCAATGTGAAATGAAGTGTTTTGCTGAAAGACACAACATACTACTGAGAACTGAACTCACAACCATGCAATTGTGAGCTAAATACCTTAACCACTAAAGTACGCACTTGGCGGACGTTAAATGATGAAGATTATATATATTATATATATATACATACACACACACCATCATTTTAACATTCCCTTTTCCATGATGGCTTAGCTTAGATGAAACTTAGTTGAGGCAGTTTTTCTGTAGCCAAATGGTTGTTCTTGTCAACTCTCGTTTCCAAGAACAGTACTAATCTTCCTTATTGCTTTGAACATGAGTGAGCATGTTTCTAAACACTGTAAGCAAAGAACACCATTGTATAGACACTAGCACAGTTTTTCTGAAGCATGTGAATAATATCAAGGAAACATGAAGACAAACACATTCATCCACACGTATATACATATTATGTCCTTGCAGTTTCCATCTCTCAACTATTTGCATAAGGTATTGATCAGCTTGAAGCTATAATAGGGGACATTTGTAGTAGGAATGAATCTTAATTTGTGGTTGTGAAGTGAATTTCTTAACCACATGGACATACCTGCTTGCCTGTCTGTTTATGTGGATATTTGACTAAAGATCAGAGAGAAAACCAAACAGTGCTCTTTGAATAAAGTCCTTTGCTGATATTTGTTCTGCCCATATATATATACACACACATACACACATATCCTTGATGGTCTCAGAAACATAATGCACCAATGTTGGATACATGTAGCTGACAAAACTATTGCTCACTAATCACAATATAAAAATACACACATAATCAAAATCAATTAGCTCTGGAACTATGAAATCAGATAAACCTCTTTCTAGGAAGTATCCCAGTCTATCACAGGCAACACTTACAAATCTATTATTTTCTGAAAGCTAGATGCAGTGGGGTACACAGGGTGAGCTGAAGTACATAAAATTAATAATACCCAGAAAAGAAAGGCTTGTAGTGGATATGGTGTCATGACTCAGAAACTCGTTCTATAACACATTTCATTTCTATTCCAGCTGTGACCACCTCTTTTATTTTCTCCCAGACATAGTCTATTTAGGTCTTTCTGTTTTGAAATCAATAGTATCACCTTTTACCCTCTTCTCATTTCAGTCAATGGATTGCAGCCATGCTGGAGCACTGCCTTGAAAGGTCTAGTCAAACAAATCTACCTCAGTATTTAATTGACTTTTTCTTATTTTTTAGTCTGGTCAGTGTCTGTTGCTGAACTGCTAAGTTGTGATGATGTAAACAAACCAACACCAGCAGTCAAACAGAGAGAGACAAACACAAGTGAAAAACACGCATGAATCATCATCATCACTTAACATCTGCTTTCCATGCTAGCATGGATTGGATGGTTTGACTGAGGACTGGTGAGCCAGAGGCTCAATCTGATCTGGCAAAGTTTCTACAGCTGGATGCCCTTCCTAACACCAACCACTCCGAGAGTGTAGTGGATGCTTTTACGTGACACCGGCACGAGGGCCAGTCAGGGGATTCTAGCAATGACCTCGCTCAAAAGGTGATTTTTATGTGCTACCTGCATGGGAGCCAGTCTGGCAGCACTACACACACATATCTATCTTTCCCTCTCTCCCTCTATATCTATCTGTCTATGTATATATATATATATATGTATATGATGGGCTTCTTTTAGTTTCTGTCAACCCAATCCACTTACAGGAATTTGTTGGCCCAGGATTGTAGTAGAAGAGTGTCACTGAACTCTACCATATGGTTGAGAAGCAAACTCCTTACCATATAGCCACACCTGGAAGATTTGGTCATCATTTCTAGCAAGCACACAGAAGCTCTTTCATTGGCTCAAGTTGGACTGGGTTGTAGTGGTGGTGGTGGTAGTAGTGATAGTAATAAAAATAAGCTGTACCATTTATCATGTAATAGGTTTCATTCTACAGAAATACATGGTAATTAAGGCATATGGCATTACATTTACTATCCTGTCTGCTTTCCGCATGTCTGATTTATACTATTCTTTCTGGTAATTGCCTGTCTATTTCTACAGAGGTTTGGCTAAAATGCTGTGGTATTGAAAAAAGACAAAAAAAAAAAAAAATCAGCCAAACCAACCTTGCTGATATAACAGTTTTGTTCTGCTTTCTGGTTTGAGATTGGTTTACTTTAAGATCTTTGTGAACAATTGTTTAATATGTGTAGTGAGATATCATATCCACACAGTACTATAGATCAGCTAAGACTATCAGAAAATAGATGACTATAAATCAATAGACCACACAGCTATCAACAGAACTCTGTAGTGTTTGTCTATGTCGGTAATTAGAGGATTAAATCCATACTGTTGTTTCCTGCAGGCACCCAAGTAGATATTTAAAAGGTACAATTACCAGCATATATAAATATAAAGTGTACACATTCTTCATAAGCGCATACTGAACACTTTTGTGATATAAATCATAAGTATAAATGCTTTGTGTGTATGTGTAAGCTTATCTGTATATAATTATAGCAAATATAAATGTTGGTTAGTTGGACGATCCCTCTAATCATGTTTTATAACATAGGAGAGAGAGTATAAGAGAAAATGTATGAGGTTAATCCTTTTGTTATAATTTTGGTGAAATAGACTATTTTAAAAATTTATTTTGAAATTCATGAAGTAAAACAATATTTGTCATGATTAAGCTGGAATTTGGATCATAAATTCACATGAAGATTTGAATTTTGATCACTTTATAAAGGAAGCTTGTTATAGGAGCTAGGGGTTAAAGTCAGTATAAGAAAATTGAAATTGATAAGCAGTGGTATAGAGATGGTGAAGCTGATACAAGTGATGTAGTTGATGGATGCCAAATACATGACACATATGTACATGTGATCTGTTCATGTTACACACAGAAACAATCACAGTTTAAGTAGAAGGATAAACTTGACAAATGGTTGGTATGTAACAGTAAGAAGCAGTAGGTTTACATAACCACACACACATCTGAGATGACAAAAGATTGAAATATCTGCCCCCTTGCAGTACTCAAGGAGACTCATTCTCCACAGCAGAAGTGTTAATGCCATTCCGCCTGCTGAAGACAATTGGCCTGCAAGAGCCCTGTACTATAGCCATGTATAAAGCACCCAACACACTGTTAGGAAGGGCATCCAGCCATAGAAGCCAAGAGAAATCAGACTGGAACCTGATGCAGCTCTCCTGCTTGCCAGCTCTGGTCAAACTGTCCAACCCATGCCAGCATGGAAAATGGGCATTAAAAGATGATGATGTATAGAGAAAAGGGGGAAAGAGACAGAGTTTACATACAAAGTGCATGGCAAGTGCACACACTAAGCCTGATGGAAGGCAATGAATAAAGGAATGCCACTCGCACAAAATAAAAGGGAGAGAGAATGATAGAATAATTGAATGTGAGCTACTAATAGTTTCATACACTGAAGATCTTATCCGAACAGGTTTTAAAATATGCCTATTGTTTCCAAGTAATCTTCATGCTCTAGGTACAAGGAGACACTAGATGTGTTTTAAAACCTGCCTAGATAAGATCTTCAATATATGAAGCTATTAGTAGCTCATAATATACACCATCATCATCATCATTGTTTAACGTCCATTTTCCATGCCGGCATGGGTTGGATGGTTCAAGTGGGGTCTGGGAAGCCAGGAGGTTGTATCAGGCCCCAATCTGATCTGGCAGTGATTTTACAGCTGGATGCCCTTCCTAATGCCAACCACTCCAAGGGTGTAGTGGGTGCTTTTTACATGCCACCGGCACTGGCATCAGCCACATTTGGATGATGCTTTTTATGTGCTACCAGCGCAGGGATCACAACTACAATTTCCACTTGATTTGATTTTGATATTGCTGATGTTGATGTAATTGACTCAATAGGTCTCCTCAAGCACGGCATGTCACCCTACGATCCAAGGTACTTTTGAATGGGCTGGTTATGCGACACTGGTGAAGGTTACAGCTGTGGACTCACTTTATTTGCCAGGTCTTCTCAATCACAGCATACCTCCAGAGGTCTCAGCCTTTCGTCATTGCCTCTGTGAGGCCCAACATTCGAAGGTCATGCCTCACCACCTTATCCCATGTCTTCCTGGGTCTCCCTCAAACCCGGATTCCTTCCACTGTTTGGGAGTGGCACTTCTTCACACAGCTCTCCTCGTCCATACGCAGTACATGACCATACCAATGCAAACGTCTTTCTTGCATGCCACATCCAATGCTTCTTATGTCTAACATTTCTCTCAGGGCGATTCCACTCTGTCCTGTGTGCACACTAACATTACACATCCAGCGGATCTTGCTAGCTTCATTTCTTTCGAGCCTACACGTCTTCAGCAGTCACAGCCCATGTTTCACTGCTGTGAAGCATGGCAATTCGCACACATGCATCATACAATCTACCTTTCACTCTGAGCGAGAGGCCCTTTGTCACCAGTAGGGGTAGAAGCTTTCTAAACTTTACCCAGGCTATTCTTATTCTAGTGGTAACACTCTCTGAGCATTCACCCCCACTAATATAGAATGTATATTAATATTTCTCTCACCAGATAGAGTACTTTTATGTTGATCTTACCTGAACCGAAAAATAAACTACATATTCTATTGTGTCTGGGGAGAGTCATTTTCTTTTTGTGCCTTATAATGTAATACACTCACCGGTAAAATTTCCACTTATTTCTCATTTTTATTTTCCTAAAATTTTCGTTGCGTCTTGCAACCTTTTCAATAGTCAAGCAAGACTATTGAAAAAAGAAAATAACTCTCCCCAGACACAACAGAATATGCTTCAACACACAAACTCATATAAAGAATCTTGCAAACCAAATCCAAAAATGAAATATAAACTACATATATATATATATATCTATATAAATAAGATGTACAAATGGGCTTCTTCAATTTCCCTCTATCACATTCAGTCAAAGGTTTTGGTTGTCTGGGGTTGTAGTAGAAGATACTTGCCCAAGGTGCCATGTAATAGAACCTAAGACAAAACCACGAGGTTGGGAAGTAAATTTAGCCTATCATCAGGCAAGCATAAAAAGAATGAACAGATAGAGCACAAACAAAAAAGACAATGAGAGAGAGATAGTGATTTCATTAAGCATCTAAACATTACTGTCAACCAACAAGAAAATTTACACAACTCTTAATTACGATGCTTCCTTTAGCAATGACCACCACTGAACATTTGACACTGTTGGTCACTGGTGTTATTGATTAGTTCTAAATGAACTATGAACAAAGTATTCCACTCATGATATCCAGTCTTATTTTCACGAGGTTTCCTAGAGGGAGTTCGACTGCTTTTTCTAGGTCAAGCAAACACAGAGCAGTGTCTCCAATGAGGGTGATGCAACAGCCTAGGGTATTATAACAAGGTTTTATAGCTATTTTATTATTCAGTTTTCATGCAGTAAGTGTATTGTGTATCTTAAGATTAGAGGAATGAAGTCGCAAAAACAAGAACTCTGATTCATAGAAGCTCTCTCATTAGTTCTATGGGAAAACGTGACTTGTGTATATGAGTTCAAGGGTTCTCTTACTAAGATCTTCTTTGGGCACCAAAAGTTCTTTTTTCAGTGGGTGTAAGTTACAAAGATAACTTTTATCATTTATCATTCTGAGAGAGAGAGAGAGAGAGAGAGATTCATTACCAAGATGAGATTTCTCATTAGATGCCTGCAAGTCTGATTGAAAACTCAATCACAGCCACTATAATGATGTTGTCATCAACATCACCACCAATATATAGTGACATCATCCTCATTACGTGATATCTTCATCAGCTTCATTTTATAGCATTCCTATTAATATCACAAAACATTAAAGCATGTTGTTCACTACTGGCCACCGCCATTGAAATTATCATCATCATCTTCACCATTAATTACTACTGTAATCTTTTATCTTTTACTTGTCTCAGTCATTGGAATGCAGCCTATGCCTGGGCATTGCCTTGAAAGATTTACTCAAACATATCTACCCCAGTACTAATTTTTAAAGTTTGGTACTTATCTATTGGTCCCTTTGCTTAACTGCTAAGTTACATGGATGTAAACAAACCAACACCAGTTGTCAAGCGGTGATTGGGGAATGAATGCAATGACACAGACATGTACGATGGGCTTCCACACAGTTTCTGCCAGCCAAATTATTTCACAAGGCAATTGGGTAGCCTGATGTATAGAAGACTTGCCAAGGTGCTGTACAGTAGGATTGAACCCCAAACCATGTAGTTGTAAAGCCAGCTTCTTCACTTCACAATTGATGCCTGTTAGAATAGGCATTTCTTTTAACTGTGTATGAAACTAGGAACTACTCAAGTGTATTACTGATATCTCTATGAGAGAATGTGATAACAAAGTCCAATCTTGGAGAGATTTTCCATGGTAAACGTCAAACATTAAACTAAATCATCATAATCTTCATCATTGTTTCATGTCTGCCTTTCATGCTGCCAAGGGTTGGACAGTTTTAGAGGAGACTGCACCAAACTTGTGTCTGTTTTTGCAAGGTTTTTACAGCTGGATGCCCTTCCTAACACCAATCTCCCAGCAGAGTGGACGGAGTGCTTTTTATGTGGCACAAGCACAGGCGTTTTGGCATAGTTTTTACAGTTAGATGCCCTTCCTAACACCAACCTCACAGCAGAGTAGACAGAGTGTTTTTTATATGGTACAAGCACAGGCGTTTTGGCAAGGTTTTTACAGCTGGATACCCTTCTTAATACCAACCTCCCAGCAGCGTGGATGGAGTGTTTTTATGTGGCACAGGTGTTTTGGCATGGTTTTTACAGCTGGATACCCTTCCAAATGCCAAGCATTTTACAGTGTGGACTGGATGTTCTTTACGTGGCATCAGCACTCTTAAATATTAATTTCTTTACTATTTGTGTCAAACCAGGGTTTGGTGGGAGAGCTTAGTGGTTAAACTCATGAGTTTATGGGTTCTATCCCCAGGCCAGTCTGCAAGTTGGTTCTTTAAGCAAGGTGCTTCATTTCATGTTGTGCTAGCCTATTCAGCTGGGAGCTGGTGCAGCCCCTTCTCCTGCCAGCTATCACATCCTCCCTGTTCTACTAGGTCAAAAGGGTATGTATGCCTACTCACAACTGCTTCTAAAACAAGTAGCAAAAGCATAGCACATGCTACCAGAGTATACAAGCTTGCAAGTGACAACTATAGTATTTAGTTTTGTGTTTCTTTAAATAAAAGCATAGAACACAAAATTTAATCAATCATAGTTCATGTCTGCGGTTTCATTTTATTGACCCAGGAGGAATGAAAGGTAAAACTAGCCTTAGTAGGATTTGAACATAGAAGGTAAAAAGCCAGAAGAAATATCTTAAGATTCTGCCGAACCAACACCCTAGTGTTAACAATGGTTTCTAACAAGGTTACAAAATTACACATTTTTGGAGGAATAGGATGTTAGTCAATTAGAATCAACCCCAGTCTTCAAATGATACCATATTTCATAGAATCAGGAAGGATGAAAAGCAAAGTCAACCTTGATGGGATCTGAACTTAGAATGCAAAGAACTGTAACTAAATACCACATGATATTTTGTCCCATGTTCTAATGATTCTACAAGTCCATCATTATAATAATGCTTTCTACTATAAGAACATGGCCTGAAATTTTAGTGGAGAGAGCTAGTCAATTACATCAATCCCAAAAGGATGAAAGGTAAAGTCAACCTCAGCAGATTAAGCATTTTGTTCTGCCAGCCTACCATTTTTAATCCATCATTACAATAACAGCAAAACTAAGAACCTATTGTTGACATGTTTGTTCATAAGCTTCAGATAAAATTGGACATCATCGAGTAACTAAGCAATTAGTTTAAGTACGTTGATGAGTCAGCTTAACTCAGTGCACACACACACAATCACAAAGAAATAGAATTACAAACACTAATAAAGACACCATTATCATCTTCATTATTTTGTCCGTTCTTTCATGCTTGCATGAATTGGAAGGATCTTCTGCAGGACATTACTTTGTCACTGTTTGTTCTAAGTAAGGTTCACCCTCTGTGTGTATGCCTACCAAACATACAAGTGTGATTTAGGAGCTTGTTTTGCAATCATGTGGTTCTTTGTTTCACTGGATTGGGTGGCACTTTGGGCAAATAACTTCTACCATAACCTTGTGCCAACTCAAGCAAGGTACAATTAGGTAGATGGAATATAGCTTCAGGCATGGCTGTGTGTTAAGAAGTGTGCTTCCCAACTATATAGTTCCAGTTTCAGTCTAAGAGTGGCACCTTAGGCGATTGTATTCTACTTTATAGGTATGGGCCAAATAAAGCTTCATGAGTGGATTTTTGACTCTAGTATTTTTATTTAAAGTCTGGTACTTATCCTATTAGTCTCTTTTGGTGAACAGGTAAGTATCAGTAAAGTAAACACACCAATACTGGTTGTCAAGTGGTGTGGGACAGACACAGACACATAGTGACAGGCTTCTTTCAGTTTCTGTATCAAATCCACTCACAAGACCTTGGTTGGCCTAAGGCCATAATAGAAGAAACTGGAGCAAGATGCCACACAATGGGTCTGAACCTAAAACCATGTGGTTGAGAAGCAAGCTTCTTACCATACAGCCATGCCTGCGCATATATATTACATGCACACACACAGAGCACATCATTATTTCTATGCTTGCATGGTACAACTGAAAGTTTACTGGAGCAGAATTTTTCTCTGGTCAGATGCCCTTTTTGATGCTAATGCTCACCTGTTTCCAAGTAAGGTAATAATTCCCTCCAGTCAATCAAACAACAAACAACCTGACCATGCTTTGCCTGAATGGTGAGGCTTTTGTTTGCAATCAAAACAAGAGGAAGAAAATAAAATTACACACAAAGCAAACTTCTTCCAGTGTCCATCTACCATTTTCATTCACAAGGGGTTGATCATCTCCCACAGTAATAGCTTGGTCCCTAACAAAGGGGTTTCAAAGTGAACTCCTGAACCACATAGTCATATGTATGCCTACACATCCATGTCTGATATTTAATTCCAGGTAAAAACAATGAAACGATCTAAGCTGTAGTGATGTGGCTACGTATATATATATATATACACACATATATATATATATATTATATATATATATATATATATTATATATATATATATATATATATATTATCTGAGTGGATACCATATTAGCTATCAGTTAAGTTCCAGTGAACAGCTAACCATTGCAATCAGCATTTAACGTCTGTGACTACAATTTGTTGCAAGTCACTCAGTGAATTCTTCCAAAGGGTAATTCCATGTATGCTTCACTGGATGGTGAAAATTGTCTGGAGTATATATTATCATTATTATTAATAATAAAGAGTATGGAGACTTAGTAGTCATTGCAGCCGAAACATGTGTAGGTCATTACAAGAAACTGTATAAGATTATAAAATATATTATGTGGATGTACAAGTCTCCATAGTTTTTATCAGTAACAATAATTATATATATCATAGATACTTGTGTATTGCAAATCCACCTCTCCAAGGAAGATTTTATCTCAACAGAGACTATATAAAGCCAAGATTAACTTCAATGACAGCTTAAATGGCTGAAACTTTGAAGTCACTGTCAATAATATTCTTGCTTAAGAATAATAAATTTGTACTCTATAACACTATAGATTAATCTATGAGATTAATGTAAAATTGTTTTTATTATAGTGAACATAAAAAAAAATAAACATTAATATACATACACATGCATGTACAATACATAATATAAAGACGCAATATATAAGACACACTCACAATATGTAATATATACATATATACATGCAATATATGTAATATTTACACACATATAAATCCAACCCATGCAAGCAAGGAAAAGTAGATATTAAATGATGATGGTGATGATACACATGCACATACACACACACACATAATGCATAATATACAAATACACCCACCCACACAAGCATGCAATATATACAAGCCGATACATAATATAGAGACAGATGAGAGATAGAAAGCAGTAGACAGAAATGCTTGGACAAAAATGTAATCAAAGATAGATTGGCTCATTGGATGTCTTTGTGCTCAAATGTCCAATGAGGATATTGTTCCAAATGATGTAATAAAAAGAAACAGATTGATGAGAAAAATAGACATGAATAGAGAAAGTGATAAGAGAACACAATATGACAAAGAGCAAAAGATATATACAGATTGATAAATAAGATGAACAAAGAGATATCAGGGAAAAATAGACAGACACTGATAAGCATATATATATATATATATATATATATATATCATCATCATCGTCGTTTAACGTCCGTTCTCCATGCTAGCATGGGTTGGACGGTTCGACCGGGGTTCTGGGAAGCCAGAAGGCTGCACCAGGCTCCAGTCTAATTGGCAATGTTTCTACAGCTGGATGCCCTTCTAACGCCAACCACTCCGTGAGTGTAGTGGGTGCTTTTTACGTGCCACCTGCACAGGTGCCAGGCGGGGCTGGCAACGGCCACGGTCAGATTGGTGTATTTTATGTGCCACCGGCACGGAAGCCAGTCGAGGCGGTGCTGGCATCGGCCACGAGTCGGATAGTGCTTTTTACGTACCACCAGACCAGGATCCTGGCTGGTTCAATTCGATTTCGATTTCGCTTGCCCCAACATGTCTTCACAAGCAAAGGGGGTTGGCAAGGGTGCCTGTCGTACGGTCGCATTGGAGTATTTTACGTGCCACGGCCACGAGTCGGATAGTGCTTTTTACGTACCACCAGACCAGGGATCCTGGCTGGTTCAATTCGATTTCGATTTCAATTTCGCTTGCCCCAACATGTCTTCACAAGCAAAGGGGGTTGGCATGGGTGCCTGTCGTACGGTCGCATTGGAGTATTTTACGTGCCACGGCCCCGAGTCGGATAGTGCTTTTTACGTACCACCAGGCCAGGGATCCTGGCTGGTTCAATTCGGTTTCGATTTCGATTTCGATTTCGCTTGCCCCAACATGTCTTCGCAAGCATGGGGGGTTGGGATGGGGTGTCTGTCGTCGGATGAGGTTCTATATCGACTTCGCTTGCCTCAACCGGTCTTGTGTCCAAGGGAGGAAAGGCATTCATAAGTGGGCTGGGCTCACTTGTCCTGCCTGGTCTTCTCACGTACAGAATATTTCCAAAGGTCTCGGTCTCTGGTCATTTCCTCAGTGAGGCCTAAAGTTCGAAGGTCGTGCTTCACCACCTCGTCCCAGGTTTTCCTGGGTCTACCTCTTCCACGGGTTCCCTCAACTGCTAGGGATTGGCACTTTCTCACACACCTATCTTCATCCATTCTCGCCACATGACCATACCAGCGCAATCGTCTCTCTTGCACACCACAACTGATGCTTCTTAGGTACAACATTTCTCTCAAGGTGCTAACGCTCTGTCGAGTATGTACACTGACATTACACATCCATCGGAGCATAGTAGCAAAGAATAGTGATGACTAAGATACCATGGCGAGGGAATATAATTGATTAACTTGATTTCAATATATTGTTACCTATTTTATCAATTTTACAGTGGTGGGAGAAAAATTAACCTGTTAACCCACACTACTTGGTTGAAGCCACTCTTCCACACAAACTGTTCTAGAGGAAGTCCCTATAACAATCAAGTGTGAGAGAAGATAAGATAGTATAAGTGTGATTGTATCATCGGAAATATTTTAGCCTCTCAACAACTGGTATAAAAACCACCCTCACTTTTTCCTTTTTCTCTCTCTTTCAAATTAGTTGGTAACTTCACTTGTGCCAGTGTCACAAAAAAAAACAAAAACAAAAAGAAACAAAAGCCCAATACACACAGTAAAGTGGTTGGTGTTAGGAAGGGCATCCAGTCATCGAAACCATGCCAAAACTGATATTGATGCTTATTGGATGTCAAACCATCCAACTCATGCTAGCATGGTAAAATGGGTGTTAAATGACTGTGAGAAATGATCAGCTTTCAATAAGTTGAAGTACAAGAATTAAATGAATGTAGATCCCAGATTTGCTTCAGTAGCAACTCACAAAATATGTTAGAGCACTTGTCTTATACACAATATGAAATTTTTTTAAAAAACAAGTGAGATTCTTTATCACAACTGTTTGAGTCCCCCCACCCACCCAAATGAAAACCTAATCAGAAAATAAGAAATTCTGCTGAAATTTTCAATAACATTTATGCAAAGCCATGTCATAACAAGAACACCGTATCTAATTCTAGAAATTAATTCCAAAATGGTTATGGATGAAAGCCCATCTTGGCAACAAAAAAAAAAAAAAACACCAGGAAAAAAGAGAAAATATTAATAGCTAGCCTTTGAGATATATGAAAACAAGAGAATATATGATGGAAATTGTGTTAATTGAGATTGGCTATTTTGGTAGAAGACTAGCTAAGATTGAAAGATACATGGGCAAAATAATTAAATTAAAGAAAGCAATTCAGGAAGATTGTGGGCTTTGTGATTATGACACTATAAAGAGAAAGGTATTGGCTAGAATTGTCTAAACAAATTGACTTCCCTGTGTCAAGTAGAAATGCAAGCTCCTAGTATGAGAGTATTTTCTGGTTCATTTGCATGCAACTACTACCAATAATAATGATGAAGATGATTTCTTAGCTTGTCACACAAGCCTCAAATTTGTAAGAGAAGAGCATATCTTATGAATCTCAATGGATTAAAAGTTAGTCAACATAAGCAAGCTTTGATTTCACAATGTTAAGTAATAATTGTATATATTTCAAGGAATTGGCATTCAATCGTTTCCATCATTCACATCCCTTTTATATTGGTTTCAAATTTTGGGACAAGGCCAACAATTTAGTGGAAGGAGGTAAGTTGATTATATCGACCCCACCAGAGTTCAGCCGATACTTCTTACATCTCTTTTATATTAATAATATCTCCAAGAGCATTATAAAATATTGTTATTACACACAACAGTTCTGACCAACTGGGTTTAAAATTTTATTGAAAGAATAATCAGCAAATTTATTACATCTTTAGACAGAAGAGAGTGTACGCATGACTGTTATTTAGGAAGGGTCAGGAAAATACATGCCCACTACTACCACAAAAAAACCCCTCTTTAGTGCAAATGTTTATTTTCACAACCCTTTCAAATATCACAGAAAAGCCCAAATAAAATTTTAAAAAATATATATCCCCCAACAATAATTTCTAAAATAAAAACATGGTCAGAAATAGCAGGAAAGGGAACAGTCAATTGCATGTCAACCCCAGTATATGACTGGTACTTTATTGATCCTGGAAGGACGAAAAGCAAAGAAGTTAATTTTGGTAGGATTTGGAATCAGAGCATATTGAGCTGAAAATACCACAGTGTATTTTGTCCAATACTCTTAACGATTTTTGCCCCCAACTACCAAACCCCTATCTTAACTAGTAATAAAACATAAAATCAATTAATTAAAACTTGAAATATATATCAACCACCCAGTTTAAAACTTACACAAGCGCACATACATTTTATTCCAATCTACTTAGTTCAATTTTTCAATTCCTTTTCAGTCCAGTTTTTCTAATTTTCTTGACCTCCCAATATCTTATTTAAAAAAAAAAAAATTATTGTTTTAAAAACATTTATTTTACTTTTTATTTCCAAACAGATCAATTTGACAAATGCATCTGAACCAGTTCTACTTTAGAATTAGCACCCCTATCCATTCCCCCAGCTTCTCCTTAAACGCCTGTTTGTTTATCATTAATTTTGTTCTTTACAGTTATTTAGCTTTATTGTGTTTGTGTTTGTGGTGTTTGTGTGTGTTATTTCTCCTCTCCTTATGCTTCCTGCTTTCTTTCTGTTCTGCTGTACATTTTTTTCTCCTTTTTTTCTTTCTATCTGATTCCAATGGTGACGATGAGGATGATGACAAAGAAGTCGATGATGAAGACACCTTACGTTTTAACCTGCTCAATACCAGTTTGTAATTCTCGTAAAGCATCTGGAACTGTATGTCTAAGTGCAAATATCTCCTCTCCAGCACCGATTGTAGTTTTTTAGGGTTGAGCATCAAACAGAGCTTCGGCAAGCTTTTACCTGACCTCTGAAAATGAATAATAAATGTTGTAAGTAATCTAATGTTTAGCTAGTTTTTTTGTTAGAGAAAGAGAGAGAGATGCAGAGATAAAGAGGGAGTGAAGAAAAACAGAGAAATAAAACGAAAGTGAAGAAGCAAAAAGCAACAAGAAGATTTAACTGCCTATAGAGCTCTATTAATTGCTTCATGTGCAGCGATAGAGAGAGAGAGCATAAAGGTAACCTATTAGAATACCCAAAAAATAAATAGAAAATAACAAGAATAAACTGTATTTCAAAACAATGTTTTCACAAACGGAGTGCATAAATGTAGGGATAAAACAATATTGCAGTTGTTGAAAGGTGGAACATACGGTACAGAGATTGAAAGAGGACTTCTAAAATTAGAGGTTTCTTGGTTTTCTCTACTTCTGCACTTGTCTTGCCCACCAAATTAACCCGTTTAGTTCGTTAAGGGCACCACCACCCAACAACGACCTTTTTCCAAGTTACTGTAATTTCTGACAAAAATGGTAGGTAGACTTAATACACCAAAACAACTTTGGAGGACCAAACATTCCATGAAAACTGTAACAAGATTTGGTAAAATAGTGATGATGTTTGAATGTTTATGCTATATACTAGGTCAAATTGTACGCTGGAAAATATGGTACATAAAGAATGGTAAGATTGGACATGATAAAACAGTCAACAATTTCAAAGAAATCAATCACTTTCATTCAGTGCGAGAAGCATCATTGCATCATACAATGTCAGATGGTTCTGAGCTAGGTGATGGCATGCCTAATCCCAGCCCAATCAGAGTTGATCTAGGGCCTACTTAACAACAGCCTTTTAACTATGAACAAATGAGGATGCTGTTACGCAGTCATTCAACCAACTGGAAACAGTAACCAAACCTATCCAGAATCAGTTTTTATTTAGTCTTACAGAAGGAAGGATACATCAGATAATTCCAAGATACATTGTGTAAGGAAAAAAAAAAAAGAATCCCATTGGCTATATATATATCTGCTTGGGGTTCAACAGCTACCAGCACAAAAGAAGCTCAAGGTGGCTCTGTGGTTCAATACTGTAAAGATTTGTGTAAGCACAACATTGTCTAAGGAAATTGTTTAGAAGGCTTGATTCAAGTGATACACAGAGTAGGTCAAGTAGCTATGATGAAGTAGTAGTAGTGGTGGTGGCAGCAGCAGTTGCTTCATGCTTATAATTTCAAACTGAGTATGGCTAGACACAAAAGATACATGAAACGAAAGTCAATTGAAAGTGGCTATTGAACTCCTATCTCTTAGTGGGAAAGAATGGAGATAAGTATAGGGGACAATTAATGCTTAACTCCTTTATGAACATATTCCTCAAAGGTATGTATTGCTTATGTTTGAAGTAAATTTCAAACTGTTAAAGAAATGAGGAGTTTAATTAAATCAGTGGTTTTATTTCACACAATCAATGGCCTCAGGAAGTTAGAACCGAAATGGTTTGAGTGAAGTGAAAAACTGTAGGGAGTACTGTGTAACAAATTCTATTAATACATTTCCATCAGGTCATCTAAGCTGTATGGCAACCCTACACAGTTTGCTTTCCCCACCTTTACATTCTGAACGAAATATCACTAGAATAAACTTTGGCTGTTGTTCATCTTTGGCAAAGCTTGACTAAGTCTTTTATCCTCCAGGCTGACAAAAACAAATACGAGTAATAACTACCTAAATTACAATTTTAACTGCCTGCCTCCCTAGGAAGAATTTAGCCTTGTGTCTAGTCAAATATAAGCAAGAATTTAAGTCTGATGATTTGTCATTTCTGTCTTTGACTTATATTTTTAACACTACTGACTGTGAAAGAGGAATAGTGTGTGTGTGTGCATGTGTGTTTCAAAATACATGCAAGAGACATCAATTTCATCACTAGAGAAGGGCAACTGATGACTCAGTAGTAACGAGATGATTTAGATTGTAATTATCCATTAATTAAGTTCTTAACTTTCATGGGCTTGTTTCTGTAACATTTCATCTCTCCCAAGTCAATAGTCTGTCTGAAGAGCTTGACAAAAGCTGACCTATAGAGGATGTACAGATGACACCAATGTATTTAAATAGTGTTTTTCAGGCGTGCTTGTATCAAGTATGGTTATTTTAATAATGATTGAGCTCAGTTTAACATCTGTTCAACAAGCTAAATATAGAGTGTTATGCAACTATTTTTCCGAGCAGTTAAGGACTCATAATGACAGATGCTTGGCTATGTTAAGTAGATTAGATTCCAGCCTATCTCAAATAACATTTCCAAATGTCTCAGTATCAATTCTGGAAAGCAAGAACTCTAACAGCCAATGAAACATACAGATTTAAGTGTCCAGTTCAGATAATGGAATTGAACCAAAACCCTAAGAAATCTAATTCCAGAAACCTTGTCAACATAGTTTAGTAGATTATATACTCCTCCTCCTTCACATGTTCACACTGTTTTATATATAACATAAATATAATCACTATTCAGTGTATACAATTACATTACATCCACTGGTCCTGTCTGCCTTTATCCTTTTACATTCTATCAGAACTAAGAGGTAAAGAGAGAGCTGTAGATTTGATAGTGTGTGAGATAAAAAATGCTTTGTGGTATTTAGTCATGTGTTTTGAGTTCAAATCCCACTGAAGCTGACTTTATCATCCAATCTTTGGGGATTCTAACAAAAAGTATCAGTCAAGTTGGTCTCATTAACTCTGTACTTAAGTGAGAAATAAGAAATAAGATGACAGCAGTAGAACACCAAATAAAGTGTTTTGTAGTATTTAGTTACATCCCCAAAGTATGATGTATCAGATATAATACAAAATTAGTTCTGTTCTTGGTAAAAAGAAATAATAATAATAATAATAATAATAATAATAATAATAAGGCCTGAAATTTGAGGGGAGAGGACTAGTCAATTATATTGACCCCAGTATTTCACTGGTACTTAATTCATTGACCCTGAAAGGATGAAAGGCAAAGTTGACCACGGTGGAATTTGAACTCAGAACATAGTGATAGGCAAAATATCGCTAAGCATTTCGTCCAGCGTGTTAATAATTCTGTCAGCTTGTGCGGCCTTAAATAATAATAATAATAAATGAATTTAAAAAAGTTAAGTTCTTAGTGAGTGATCCTGATTTTCAGATAGATGCCAAAAGAAAAGTATGAATGTCTCTTTCCCTTAAAATAAATAAATATAAACAAATTCGGTCAAGCATTAAAGTTATTATTCAGGTGGAGTATCAGAACAAGAGAGTTCCTCGAGGTTTTACATATCGTTACATTTTGAATTCAAATCCCTTCTAAGTTAATAAAATATGTAGAGTCAAGTACTGAGATGGATTAAACTGACAACTCCAGTATAAAAAAAAAAAAAGTAGTTAGAAAGCATTATTACAAGAAGCGAAATGATTATGAAGCTAAAGTACTGGACTATTGACCAAACCCCACTACTAGAATACCTATTGTGTTGTGAATCTGAGCAGTGAGGCAGTGTGGTTGAGGAGGAAACAATATGTTAGACACTAGAACATCTACTTACCTCAGTTTGCCTAACTGACAAACAAGTCCCACACCTATTCTAAAACTGAGTGGTTGATTTAATGGGGGGGGGGGAGGAGAGCAACAGCTGCAAAATAGAAGTCATTTGACTAAAAAGCCTATATCAAACAAGCCTATGGATGTGTAAAATATTGATGAAAAAAAAAAAATGAATACAATTTCAGATGGTAGTACCCTAGAATAGTTACGGCAAAGTGGTTAGAACCATTAAACCATGTGGTTTTGTAGCTGTTGAAGCCAAACCTAACTGCAGCGGTGGTATTGTGTCCTCAGGCAAGATACATTATTCTTGCTTATTTCAATCTATTCAGTTTATTTTATTTGTTTTAGTCAGCTTAGGATTTGTGCCATGTTCCAAAAATTCAGCAACATAGAGGTTTGGTTTGGTGGTTAGTTAGGGATGTGTATCTCCTTGTCGTTGGTCTTCTGTAATAATAAGTGTCAGTGCTGCTCACTTTGGCATGAAGATGATGTTGAAGAAGTTCACGAAGAGCAGACTGGGGAAGAAGGGTTGCGGCCAAGGATAAAAAGGCAAAAAACCCTTTCACAACCTCCAAGATGAAGTTGAGAAGAGACAGCACTGTGGCCTGTGAATATCTGTTCCAATATAATTGAAGTCCAATTTTTAAGAAAATAAGGCCGTGCTAATGCCTACTGGCAAAAACCAGCAACAGTAGGTAAAACATTTGTAGGCCAAATGGGGCGAGGTTTTCATCAGTAGAAAGATACAACAACACATCACAGAATGAATATATTAGCAATATGCTGTTATTTTCCCATTTTTTTGACACATCCCTCTTTGGTATAAACTTGAAAGATTTCATTAAGCAAAACCATGACAGATCCTGGATGCCAAATGGGATGACCAAGCAATGGCAAGAACAAAATCCACAAAAATTCCGAACCATGAATGCCAATAGCTAGACTCAACAATACCAATGCCTACCAGATTCTGTAGTCCAAACTCAAAGAAGATAATTGACCTAGGGGTACACCAAAGAAACACTTTTGTGACACCACCAAAGAGGTTATGCCTTTTCTTATTTAGTATCCAACTTAACAACTGTAAAAAGTTAGCTGAAGATCCATAAGAACAGGAGGCAAGTATGCATAGAAGGAAGAAGCTGTAGTGATGAATCAGATTTGATATAAGGTGAGATATAAAAAGGAGCGAGAGAGAGAGATAAGAGTGATCAGTAAGTATTTCTTTACTGCCCACAGGGGGCTAAACATAGAGGAGACAAACAAGGACAGGCAAAGGGATAAAGTTGATTATGTTGACCCCAGTGCATAACTGGTACTTATTTAATCGACACCAGAAGGATGAAAGGCAAAGTTGACCTTGGTGGAATATGAACTCAGAACGTAACAGCAGACGAACTACTGCTAAGCATTTTGCCTGGCGTGCTATAGATTCAGTCAGCTCGCCGCCCTGAGAGAAGAGATCAATAATGACTTATGGGACAAGGGCCATCTCTGTAGCTGATTTTGTGGCTAAAGCGTTATTTCAAACCTTGGTGAACTCAGTCAAGAAAACTAGAAGCATCAATGGCAATGAAGGAACCTTGAAAACATCTACAAATAAACAGAGGGAGATAGAAAGAAAAAGAGAGAGATATATGCCAAAATGCTGACAGCAAAGAAAAAAGAAAAAGATGCAATGCAGTCATTTGAAAGACATTGGATATATTCCTCTATGTGTTATTGTATAATTGTTACAAACACTAGTAGACCGTTTAACATTTACAAGTTGAAAAACCAGTCTAAGCTTTTAGAAAAGTCGACTACTCAAATAAGTAAAAGAAATAAACAAACAAACGACTAGCACACACGCTCAGCACTCCTTGTTCAATTCTTTTTTTAATTTTCCGCAATTACAGACAGGCTGCTGGAGGGAAGATGGAGGAGTTTCTAAATCCATGACGAAATGAGTGAAATTTGAGGAAGGGGAGAGAGGGAGAGGCGAGAGAGTGATGAACAAACTGTAAATCCAACCAGTTCCATCAGTATACCACTAAGGAAGATTACAGTTTGGGTGAACTAACTACTTTATGCACTACTGAAGAAATTATGCAATTTTTATTTTCTTCATTTTAATCATCCGCCTTGTTGTTCCTCATGGCCTTTCAATGTAACATGCAATACAAACCACACCAACATATTGCTGCTGAGATATCACATGTATGCACGTTAACACACTGCCAAACATACCATCAACTCTGCACCACTTACACCCAAACTCAATTACATGCTCTTGCATATTCTTCAGTTAACACACCCACCAGAAAGTGGGTCTTTGACTAAGTAACAAAAACACTTTGTCCAATGTATGTACCTGATGGAAGTCTCCATGTAGTTGCCAGACAGTAATAAAAATATATAATAAACAAGTCTTTTGAATCACCCTCCAGTCTTAAAATGGGGACAAACTCTTTGTTTCAAAAACCAATTTTGACAAAAAAAAAGTCCTTCACTTTTCCCATTTGTATTTTGAAAATAGATGAGACGTTCATGGATAGAATGTCTTTGATCATAGACCTACTTGATCAAGACCAACCTGGGGCTCAACAAGAACAATATGTTGTCTAACTGCATTCTCAGACTGCCTGTCTGCATTTAATTATCAATCTTTTCAATGTAGGAGGTGCTGACAAAACCAAGTGGTGGTGTTGTTTGTCATATTTCTTAGATTAGTGAATATAGTCCTACCCCTTTCACAGGTATAACAACAACAACAACAATAATGATAAATGTCCTGATGCAATACCAGGCAGTGGCTTTCATGGCTTCTCATCTTAACTGATTGGAAGTGTTATCATGTACATTGCTTTGTCTTGGTATAAATGGTGGGCTACAGCAAATATTCTGCTCAATACCACAGATTTTCTTGTCAGTTGTTTGACTGTAAATAGTTGAGCATGTCACTTAGTGGATGATGATATAAGCTGATGATCATGAGCAGAAGTAGTGGGGGAGCATGCTGAGAGGAATTCTTTGGAGTTTAGATAATTCACTTTTGGAGACATGGGTATTTTGATCAACATCTTTTAACAACCCTTATTCAGGGACCTTTTGAGCAGGATGGGCTACTTGACCCGAAGAAAATTCTAACTGGGCCCCACCTCTAAGCTCATGCACTGTTCATCTTGATATGAGATCACCATGTCACGTACATGTGGTTGTGATGCATGTGCCTGGTGTACCCTTACAAATAATCTCTTGTCATTAGATATACAAAGCACATACATGAATAACACTTGAGAAATAACATTTTCAAATATGGTAAAACTCAGAGTTCAAGACAAAACAGTGGAGAAAAGGGCTAGGGTGGGGTGGGTCAACTGCCACTGCCACCACCATCATCATTTTAATGTTCACTTTCCCATGCTTGCATAGGTCAGATGACATTTCCATGGTTGGATTCTCTTCCTGTTGCCAACCCTCATGTTTCCAAACAAAGTAATAAATGGAAATGAACACCACTTGATTGATGGTAACTTTCATTTACAAATATTCACAGGATAGTTAGATAAGGAGACAAATATACATACATACTATAGGTTTCTTTCAATTTCTGTTACCCAGATCTACTTACAAGGCCTTGGTCAGTCCTGGGCTGTAACACTGAGCAGCAGGACTGAACTCGAAACCATGTGGTTGGAAAGCAAACTTTCTTGACCACACAACCATGCTTGTGTTGGTGATAATTAGTCCATGGGAAGGTAGAGAAATCCAACAGAAGTTCATTGTTGAAATTCAAGCTGGTGTGGCAGAATGGTTTTATAAATTGACTTGAGATTTGAAACTTCTAGAGAAAACTAGAAGGAACTGTGTATAGGGTAAGTTTGCTAGATTTGTATTCCATTTTGAATATGGTTTCATATTGAAAACACTGCCTCATTAGAACCAGCCACCTCTGCAACACAGGTTAAGTTTGAGAAGGCCTGATCAAAGCCCTTCCTATAAGGGCTAACAACAAGTTTCAAAGTTCATGTTAAAGTAAAAAACTTTGGTGAGAGTGGATGGAAGAATATTTAGTAACATTTAGGTGTTCCCCAGAAAGAAAGAAGAAAAAAAATGCAGGCCATATATTCTATCTTGGAAGTGGAATATCAGGTGATATTTTAGCAATAGCAATTAACTTTCTTGTATTGTAAAACAAACAAGTGCAGAAGTAGCTTAATTATGTATCTTTCTTTTTTTCTTTTGTAATATCAAATTCTTGGGTGCTCCTTTTACTGACACCTGTAGCCTGATGCGTATTAGTGAAAACTTATGTCATAGTCTCATATTTCTCTTCTTATCTCTAAAGCTGATTATAAATGGTAGTATAATATAATTTCAACAATAATTAACTTAAAATATTAGGAAAACTTTGAAAAATTCTCCATTTCAACATATCTAACATTTTTAAAAATTAAATATTGTCCTAGCTATCCTCCACATATGTATGCTCAAAATATGAGCAGGGCAACAATAAGTGGCCTGCATACTTCCATCTGTGATTGGATATTTCATAAATACCATTGCGCATATATATTGTAATTGAGTATTTGACTGATCCTCCTTGTTCTCACAATGGGCTTAATCAGGTAATCTTGCATAAGGAGCAAATGAAAATGAGAAATATTTTCTCCTGTAATTAAATGATTAAAAAATCCAAAGCAACAACCCTCCTCTCCTCATTTCATACATATTTTATTATCATTATCTGTAGACTGTCTGTTGGGTTGACTGGAAAGTTCGTGCCGATTTATAGTAGCTTACCTTTCGACTTATTTTAGAACATGGTTGAGTCCTTAAAACAGGATTTGACTACACCTCCATTTAGAGCACAGTTTAAGCTATCTTTTCATGGAAGAAGGTTTATGTTCCTATAATCTGTGTTAATTCTGTAACCCTTTAAAATGGAAGATAAGAAAGTTCATTTTCAGCACTTGATGTTTTGGGAACCAAAGCAGCTTGGCTGGGATGTGTTACCCCACCCTCCATATTCACCAAATATTGTTCCTTCGGATTTCCACTTATTCAGGTCTCTGCAGAATAGTCTTAATGGTAAAAATTTCAATTCCTTGGATGATGTAAAAAGATACCTTGATGAATGCTTTGCCATGAAACTACCTCAGTTCTGGGAAGAGGGTATTTTCAAGTTAAAGGAAAGATGGAGACGCATTGTGCAACAAAATGGTTCATATTTGGTTGATTAAAAATGTAATGGCAAGTATTTATTGACCTTTTTCTTTCCTTAAAAAATCGACACAAACTTTCCGAACAACCCAATATTTCAGGATGAAATACTTTAACAGCACGTGAAGTTATTCAAGAAGAATCTTATATTTTATTGCATAAGTTATATTTTATCAAATACAACAGCAACGAGTTTTGAAAATAAATATTGAATTTTTGATTTTTGAAATAATTGTTCAGAGAGTCAAATTTACTGAAACAGTAATAAAAGGAATAATTACCTCAAAATATACAGATAACAGAGACAGATTTAATGATGCAGGTAATTAGTCCAGGTTATCTGTCCAATTCCTTGTCAAACAATGAAGATTAATTCCTTTATAGAAGTGTGCTGTAACATACATCAACAATGGTTTTGGTGTATAGCATTCATACTTACAGAGATGGATCTAACATGTGATGTTCATGCCTTTGTTAAGGTAATTAGTAAAATAAATATAGTAAACTGGTTTCAACTGAATTAAAACCTGATCCCTAGATTAAAATAGCAGAAGACAAGCCACTTGTTCTCCCCTCTCTCCCTATATATATATATATATGATGGCCGTCCACTCGTGACCGAGGAAGACCACTGCTGACATTCGGGAACATTGTGCGCTCTAGGACTAACTTATATTTTGCACTTGCGGCTCCATAGGTGGATAATGAGTCCAGCTCTTGACAAGCATACATGACTGCAAACATTGCAAACCAAGCTTCCCCATTCACTATACCAGCAGTGCACCTTCAAGCAGCATGCTTAATTTCTTCATGCAGAATATGTGCTCTCTCAAAAGCGTCGACCCCACCTCCTCAACCTGCTTCCTCCATCTGTGGCAATGACAAGCATTGCTCTCTCAGTTAGTCTCCTGCATATCATAGGTCTTTAATGAGGACTTGACAGTCCTTAAATCACAGTCTTGGTCTCTGCCGGGGGTCTCTTTCCATTCACAAGTTCCCCATATAGCATCTGCTTAGGGACCCTGCTATCTTTCACTCTAATAAGGTATCCAGTCCAACGTAACTAGTGCTTGTGCACCATCGCCTCAATTCACAAGTTATCAGCTGTCCTCAGGACCTGTGTGCCTGGAGTTTTTAAGGTCTAGCCAACATTCAGAATGTGTCTGAGAGACAGACAGACACACACATATATACCAACAACAATTCCTTTGATTAAATGTCTGAGATGAGATTAAAATCATAATTTGATGAACTATTAACTGTCTCATTAGAATGCCTATTTAAAATTTTTACAACTATGCTAGATTTCAAGCTCTATCAAGATACCAGACTGGATTTGAACTAGGAACTTTTATTTGTAAACTAAAGATAGCAAATGTCCTTATCCACTGAGTCACAGGTGCATGTGTACATCCATGCACAGAAATGAACCCCCTTGATTTTAAGTCAATCTGGAATCATACACATACCACAGAATATGATTACCAGATATTAGAGAGCAAAGTGGTTGAAACTTAGCAATAAGTACTGAGGTCAACAGCCTAGAGAACTGCAACCTTAATTTGCAATGACCTGGTTAAAGTTTTACAGGAAAGAGAGAGAGAACATAGTTGATTACACTGACGTTATAGGTGCTAGTTTTATTAACAAAACTGCATTTACTGACAACATCATGCTTGTTGGTCGACAGTGCTGAGTTCAATTTCTTCTCTGAGTAGAGTTGAGCTGAACAGCAGAATTCAATGTTAAGTATAGTTTATACCATGAAAACAAACAAGCATCACAATAACAAATGGCTAAAGAAGTTGTGCTTGGCTCAAGACAGATTTAGGGGATGGATAAAAGATGTTGATAAATGCAAACATTAGCTTTGCCCATCTATTTGTTCATCCTTAGGCATGTTTCTCCATGTTAGTACAGGTTAGATGAATATATTATTAAGCCGTAGGTCTTACAGCCTGATGCCCTTTGTGTTACTGTTACTTGTTTTTGAAGTAAGGGGTCTCTTAATTCACACGTCTTCCGAAGAATAGAGCCAACAAACAATTTGTTGACAAAGTAAATGATAACAAACTTCACTGTTTGTAGGTCAGTAGTTTTCATGTGAAATGCATAGACTATAAACATTCACAGGCACACCACAAGTTTTATATAGTCTCTATCTAGCAAATTCACTGAAGGTTCTGTGCAGTAAGTCTGAATGTGAAACTATGCAGTTGGGAAGTGAACTTCAACATTTCGTCATTCCTTCATCTTTTCTCTTCAACAAGGAGTTGAAGAGAAGAGAAGCAGTTAATTCCATCAACATTATTTGTACATTTGTTAGCATTCTATGTTCCATAGAGAAATATGAACTAAAAACTACAATTAAAAAGGAAAGAAAGCAATTAAAGATTAGGATGTGTTGATGGAGGTTCTAATATCAATCATTTCAACCCTGACAATGATTTTGCTAGAGTACTGCAAGATCAGAAACTTGTAAAGGAGAGAGGTAAAGCTGGACAGTACATGTTTCAGTTTATGACTGGTGCTTACTATATTAACCCTTCCTTGTGGGTTGAAAGGCAAAGTCAGCAGCAGCTGGAATTGAACTCATATTAAAGGAGAGAGAGAGAGAGAGAGAGAGAGAGAGAGAGAGAGAGAGAGAGAGAGAGAGAGAGAGAGAGAGAGAGAGAGAGAGAGAGAGAGAGAGAGAGAGAGAGAGAGAGAGAGAGAGAGAGAGAGAGAGAGAGAGAGAGAGAGAGAGAGCACACAAACATTAGTGAATAAGAAATCTGTTCTATTTTTTCTACCTAGCATTATCTGTTCAGAATCTAGACAAAAGAACATTATGATATTCCAAGAGAGTTAAGATAATTAACTCCAAATTTTGCAGAGTAAATGAGTACAACCATATAAAATGCATTATGCCACACATGTATGTATATACACAAACACACTCACACATACTCATACAACATATCACCACACTCAACCATACCCCAATATGACTCATTGATATTTTGCAACCAATGCCCTCACTTGTAAAATGGATAAGGGTTGGCAATCTGAAGAGCATCCAGCCATTGAAATATAGTCTCAGATAAATATCTGTTTAACTTATGTCAGTATACAAAAACAAAAGTAAAGTGAATGTACAAACACACACAATGAATACCTGGAAAATCGCGTAACAGTCACATATAAAACTTTAACTAAGTCAAACATGCACACACATTATTTATTACCTGACTGACAAAGTAGCCATGGTTGTCATCCATCAATATTATCAGAATCCACCGTCACCATCACTCACCACAAGCATGGAAGAGCCCACATGATTGAGGAAAATCTCAATCTAGCATCATACAAAGATACATATTTTAAAAGAGTGATGAATATGAAGATGACATTGGCAACATGACAATAACAATGATAACAAAGTGGCAGTGATGACTGTGCTGTATTTTAATTACTGTGACAACTACTATCTCCACATCAAATGAGGCTTAAGTAGTTGATTAGACTAAAAGAAAACAATAAGAAGTTTGGCAGCAACAGTTAGATGTAAAATATAAACTGATGAAAAATAAAGCCATTTGGAAGGAAGAGTGAGCAAAATACAAAACTAATGCAAATGAAAATATAATTAGGAGATGAGAAAGATTAGTGAATAGAATTAAATGAAATACATGGTTGTTTGCATGTGCATGCACATGCATGTGTGTGTGTGTGTGTGTGTGTGTAATATGACATAATGCTACACATTCTAAAATCTTGTTCAGCAACATTTCCAAAACACACTCACACACAAACAAAAAAAGCTTTCCCCTACCAAAAATAAGAAGAAATTGTGTAAAATACCTTATCATGTATAACATACACCTTAAATTATTTAAGTTCGAAACATAAATTTCCGATCCACCTCCTAGTGTAGATTATTAATAAAACTGAGCATAAACAGATTGGGTTTAGTTAGCAAGCATATACTCGACATGATTAATCAGAAGATTACAAATGCTATGAAAAGTGCCTTGCAGCTCTTTTGTGTTCATCTCATTATCTCCAATGCTCATCACATTACCAAGTGGATCAACAGTACAGAAAACAAGACATTCAATACAAAGGATTTCTACCCCTTTGTATTGAAATGTCTTTTCCTGAAAGCCCTGGAATTCAGAAAACATTAGTGTTATCAGCAATGATACCAAAGTTATGCCTCTTACTGATCCACTATTTCATGCCCTTAGGGAAAGCTTTGACAGAGTGAAAATTTCTAAAATAGCAGGACAGTTATTTATCTTAGATACCCTCAGCAAACTAGTCCTCATGGTTCTGGTTTGTACAAAGATGAAGTTTAGCAGTTTCTGCACAGCCAAAGCATGCACAAATTTAGAAAACCTCTAAAAGGCATATTTATGGAATACAATTTAGACATAACCATTAGCAGAAATCTAAGAATAGCTAAATTTTTCAGACATCACATTAAATCTGATTACAGGTGAAACAGTGTCCAACAGAATACAAGACAAAGAAACTATATAGATACACAAATTCCTCGCAACTACAATTAATAACCCTATAAATGAGGTAAGTAAAAGAATTTTCAATTGTTACTCTGACAGAAATATATTCAATTGTGCTACCACAATTCACTAACAAGAAATAGCTCCAGAGTGAAATAATATGTACTCTGCAAAAAGTACTGAGTAATCCTTCAGTTTGATTTATTATAACTCAACATAAAAACAAACATTAATATAAGGAACTTCCTCTTTATAATTGCAGATTCAGAAAGAGAAACATTGCCAGATCAGATTGGAGTCTGGTGCAGTCACTGGCTCTCCAGACCCCAGTCAAACCATCTAACCCATGCCAGCATGGAAAATGGACATTAAACGATGATGATGATGATGATAACTATATCTGAAGGACACATTGTACAGAGTAGTCTTAAACATACTGTTTCAAACAGGGAAAAATAAATGATGAAAAATGCAGGCGGATAAGACAGGTTGTCAAGATTAGGAACATAGTTAGAATGCAATCTGAAACCATGTATAGAAAGAATTAGACAACGGATGATGATCAGAGATCAAGCTGATCAAAATATAGAGTAGAAGTAAATACGGCTGTATGGTAAGAAGTTTATTTCCTAACCACACAATTCTAGGTTCAGTCCCTCTGTGTCCTGCCTTAGGTAAGTGTCTTCTACTATACCCTCAGACCAAGTAAAGCCTTTGAGTGGATAAAACTGTAAGCCCATTTGGTAGACAGAACCATAGTAAGCCCATCATATATGTGTGTGTGAATTTGTCCACTGCTTGGCAAATAATGTTGGTTTGTTTACATTCATGTAAATTAGCAGCTTAATAAAAAAAAAGTGACCAATAGAATAATCACCAGGCTTAGAAAATAAATAAGTACTGGGGTTGATTTGTTTGACTAAACCCTTCAAGGCAGCACCCTGGCATGGCCATAGTCTAATGACTGAAACAAGTAAAAAATAAATGATAAAAGATTGCTGTGACTAACAACACAGATATTGCCAAGAGCACAAGTGTTTCTCTTTGAAATGCTATTTCCTAGTCATATAACCATTTTGTGGAAAAGGCACACTAATTTCAAAACAAATCTGTAAAACCAGGACAAGGAACAGAACTCAGAAATAAAACAATATATCTGAACAGAGTGAGTGTAGTTTAGACATTTTCTAATGCACTGTGTAAGAGAAAGAGCGATTAAATGTAAATGCCTTGAGGAAGTATATGAAACTAGAGGTATGGAACCTACATGTGAACTGATATGAAATTAAAACCACCAGAATTTGATGAGACATGTAGGTCTGCCAAGGCATTAGCTAATACAGTAAAAGACCAAAATAAGGTACGTTAGGTTGTTTTGAACAGAAGAGACCTTTCCTTAATCTTTTATGAAAGTGTTTGTTTGAAATAGCAGACTGCTACTTCCTATAGAAACCTGACATTATTTTTTTTGCATTCAATGTAAAAACTACACAAAAATTTATCTTTATAATATGCAGGTATTCCTCAACTTATGTCAGTAATTGATTGTAAGATATGCAGTTTAACTCGAAAAACAATGTAACATGTAAAAATATTTGGAAAACTTATTAGCTGATATCGGTTTTAATAAATGGTTTGTACATATATTTCCATATGCATTTTGTTTCATTTTCCACTTCAGAATTCGCTTTTTTTAAAATTAAAATTTTTATTTTTAAACATTTATGTTTTAAATATCGTTGATGAGACTGACGTAGAGTCAGATAAATTAACTGCAGTTGAGGTTTATTATTTTTCCATTAATTTTTTAAATGTAAAGTTGAAAAACCTCTAACTCAAAAATGATGTAAATTGAAGTATGCTCGTATTTACAACTTCATCTTATCTCTCCCCAAACTGCTCATTAGCATATGACAGAGATCACATGATTCTACACAGAAATAACCAACACACAACACAAGTGCTATCATTTGAGTTATCACTATCCACAGGAATTTAGATACAAATGCCCAAGTGGAACTATATGAAACCAGAGACATGAAACTTTATACAATAGTTCCCACACATATTATGCAACTGAATATATGAGAATCAACGAATCAAAATGTTTTGTGTGAGAATGAAAATCTGAATGGATGTGTGAAATGAGGAATAATAAAATAGCTTCATGACATGCATAAAAACAGAGGTGTTGAAAAAAACAAAAACAAAAAAGCAACAAACAAACAAACAGAAAAATGAACCACCAAAGTAGTAATAGTAGCAGCATTAGTAATAGTAATAAGTGCTGAAAAATAAAATGTGAACAACAAGAAAGAGAAATTAAATATTTATCATGTCAAATTAAAGCTGTCACAATGTTGTGAAAATACTCCTCTCTCTTTTCCTGTCTCACTCTCTCTCTTTCTCAAACGTACACAAACTCATCAACTTGGCATAAATAAGATAATCGTGATATTGAAAACTCATGGCGAATTTTTTTTTCCCCTCCACATTAAGCAACACAAAATATTTCTTTCTTACTCATACACACACTCCTATTTAGATAGAAATAATAATAATAATAATAATAATAATAAAAATACATTTTAAAAATTAGAGCAATTTGTATCAATTGGCAACCATAGCAAAAACGGCGTCAAAATGGCGACTATAGTTTGGACAATGAGACATTCACTGATTATGTTACATAACAGTTTTGCACTACTTTGTGGATGAACTGAGCAAAGAATTCAAGCTTTTTTTATGCTCCTAATACTCCGAGTTTTTAACTATTCACTCTCTTTAACATTCTCTTTACACTCTCCCATTTTACCCCAGGATGTAACTGGTGCATGAAATACCAGAAGAATTGGTTCAGAAGACAGGTTAATAAAACTACCAATCCTCTGAATCAATTCTGCTGACAATGACAACAACTATCATAAAGTCATAGACTCCTGGAGACCGCTATGAAGTATCTTTAGGGGATTTCAGGAAACAGTACACACTAGTGTGGTGCTATGTTACTAATGTATTTCTAATGGCTCATAGCAGGAACTCAACACAAGCTGCTAGCAGCCGATGCTGCCTGCATACAGCTAAGTAGTTTGGGCCAAGAACTTAAAACTCTTTGTGGAATATTGCTTAACAAATATATGCAACCTATATCTTTTAATTTCTATCCTTTTGCAACCATATTCCTGTTGAAATACACTTTCTTTGTTTCTGCTGATTTTGAAAAGAATGAAGAATCTAGTAAAATAACTGAAATTATAAAACTGGAGTTTGGATCATAAATAAACATGAAATTTCGACAGATACTTTTAATTTAGATTACTTCAAAACAAGAAGCTTGTACCACAGAACCAAAAGTAGTCTTGGATGGGTTGGTATCAGAAAGGTTAAAAGTAACTAAGAAGTTTAAAAATATGTAGGAAAATACCTTTATATTCATTAACCCTTTTGATGCCAACCCAACTGAAACTGTCTCTGACTCTGTAGTACAAATGTCTTGTTTTCATAAGTTTTGAATTAAAATCTTTCACCAAACCTTAGTTACAATTTATGTTCCTAACACCAGCTTAATGACAACAAAGTTATTTTGCTAAATTCTTTGTCATATTTAAAATTATTTGAAAGAAACACAGAGCACCTCAAAATAAATACAAACAAAAGGGTTAATTGGTGTATAAAGCTGATGTTTGGAATTCAACTTAAGAAGGAATTCTTAAAATATAGGCTTATTACCAACTAAACTCTCATATTATTTATGTAATAAGATTTGGGCTCCAACTTCAATTGATTATATTGAACTTTGAGCAGGAGATGATAAGGAAAAAGAAGTTGTAGTTTTTTTTTCTCATTTTTCCGGGCATGTTTGCAATGTTAGTGAAGTTATTTCCAATGGGAATCGAGAAAACTGTCTTAACTCTTTAGCATTTAATCTGGCCATATTTGGCTCAAAATATTGTACATCATTTATGTTCAGACCAGACAGATCTGGCCTCTCACATGTATCCTACACTGTCGTTCTAAAAATGCACAATCGCATCATCAAAATCTTAAAGCTACAAGATAATGAATGATAAATTTAAAACAATCATCATTTATCATCTGTTGTCCATGCTGGCATGGGTTGGATGGTTTGACCAGGGTTGGTAAGCTGCAGGGTAGCACCAGACTCCAGCTTGATTTGACATGGTTTCTCCAGCTGGATGCTCATCCTCATGCCAACCACTCCAAGAGTATAATGGCTACTTTTATGTGCCACCAGCATGAGTGCCAGTTGTGAGACACCAGTATCTGCCACAACTACGATATCATTTGGCTTGACGAGTCTTCTTCTCAAGCACAGCCAAAGGTCTTGGTCAGTTGTCATTGCCTCCAAGAAGCCCAGTGCCTGAAATGTGCTTTTTACATGCCACCAGCATTTGGCCACACTGCCTCCATGAATAAATAAGCATTCCATTTGATATAATAACCTGACCGCTAAAGGGTTAATGTCTTCTTATGTGCAAATTTTCGTATTTACTGGGAAGGACAGTTTAAGGAGCAATATTTATATCATTCAAAAGGATAAGAAGTAAAACCTGCAATAAAGAATCACATTCATGTCTGACAGTAACTTAACAGTAATATTCTTCTAAAACCATACTGCCTGCCAGGTTATGCACCTGCATAATTTTGAAGAAAATCATATTTTCCCTAAAGTCAGACCCATACTGAGAAATGAAATTTTGCCAATTACAGATCCCCGCCGCCAAAAAAACAAAACAAACCAAACCAAAATCCACAGTCACCAAAATAAGACTATGTTAGATTGGCCCATTAGTATTTGTGCCCAGCACCCCTTTACTCCACCCACCTGTCACAGAATTAGTTTTGAGGAACACATCCCAACTTGATCTCTTCAGGCTATTTGACTGCTACTGCCACTGCTGCTACTTTCATTTGCTGAAATACTATCCAACATTTTATTATGTCCTTCAAACTTTTTGGATATATTCCCTCCAAACTGTATTTTTATTCTTTTATTGGATTCAGGCACTGAAGTACAATTAAGATGGGTTAGCACCCCTATGATTTCACATAAAAAAAAAGAAAAAGAAATAGCTTCAAACTTAGTAAAAGCAACATGTATTTCAATGATTTTCAAAATGTAGGGGATAAAAAATAAAAAAACTCACACAGTTTGAACTCGATATTTTAATTTAAAATAGTTTACTTCCAAAATTTTAAGAGAAACCAAACTATCAGCTATTTTCATGACTAAAAACTTACTCTTGTTTATTTTGATTCAGGTGTTCCACATAAGAGTGGAGGTGAAATAGAAAGCAAAATATACTAGATGAAACCAGGAAACTATATGATACTTGTTAATAACTTGTGATATTTAAAGGAAAATTAACTCGTACATATTTCATAAGCCCAGGTGAGGCTGTGTGGCACCTTGAGCAAGTATCTTTAGCTCAAGGCTGAGCAAAGCCTTAAGATTGGATTTGGTAGATGGAAACTGAAAGGCTGTCAAACATGCATGTATAGCTGTAAATGTGTCACTGTGTCTATGAAACATGGAGTTAATTTTTCTTAAAATAGTACATGAGTTATTAACCAGTATTACAGTTTCCTAGTTTTGTCTTTTATTCATTTCCAGCATGACTGGTGATGAAGAAATATCAACTTGCTTGGAAACAGATGATGGTTGGCAATAGTAAGGGCATCCTGCTGTAGAATATCTGCTTCAATAAACCCGACCCATGTAAGCATGAACAAGTGAATAATAAAAAGATGATTTCATTGACTTTACCTGTACACACTAGTAATTAGAATAGTTTTGAGACAAAAATCCAATACTGAGTCTATGTAAGAACCTTTTGTAAAGTTGTATTCCAAACAACCCTTTGATACAGTAATAAATACAATAAGTTAAAATGGTTTTAGAAAACCAGTGTAAATTCACAATTGCTTCTCCTCCACTACCATGTCTCCCCCAACCAATGTCTACCCCATATTCTCTGTAGCCAGTCATCTCTTCTCCTCTACCTTCCTTCTAACTCCTGTATTACTGCTCACTCCCTAACCCTATCAAATTTCCAGTTGTCACCTACCCTATTTAGCTCCCACAAAACATGTTCAACACCTCACACACTCCCATACAAGCTCAACCTACCTACACTCCCTCTTCTCTCATCACTCAATTTAGTCACCTCCTACCTAGATGCTCCATCTTGGCACCACACCACTTCTATTTTATCTCTTACTAACTCCACCCAAGTAACTCTCTCTGCAATGTAACTGAGTAGCTTGTCTACAGCAAGAAACCTGTTCAATTCTGGACCTATCTCTCTCAATTTAACATCTTATACCATAGCATAAAGTCACTTCCTGTTTAGTCACAGGAGAACTTAGCCTTGCACGGTGACTTCACTATTGTGTCACAAAAAAAAAAGAAAGAAAAAAAAAGGGCCCACTACAACCCTGTAAAGTGTTGGCATTAAGAAGAGCATCTAACTGTAGGCATCATACCAAAAGCAGACTCTGGAGCACAATGCAGTTTTTAAACTCTTTGGGATCCTGTCGAACTGTCTAACCCATGCCGGCACAGAAGACGGATGTTAAATGATTATGATGATGATGACACACTTCGCATGCAATGTTAAAAAAACTACCGATATGTTTTGCGTGCAGAGTTAAAAGTTACTAGTGCACTTTGTAAATAAATAAAAAAAAAATTGGAAAAATATAAAAACTATTGCTTACCTTGTTTATCGTGAATAACATGTTTTTCAAGCATTACTGTGGATTTTCTAAAACCTTAAATTATAGTTTTAAAAATCCACAATGCATCTAGTTACCCCTGCAGAGCACCGTCTGAAAACCACTGCTCCAAGTCTAAACTAACCACACTATACTAATATCTTCATAGTTAACAGAAAAAATTCTATATAAATTTATAAAGCAAAATAACAAATGGCTATTTAATTCTATGTGCACCAGAAAAAGGCTCTGATGAGATCTTTAAAGCTGAAAACAATCAAGAAATGGCATTTTAATAGTTCTTTATTTATGAATTATTGCGTTTCATACAGTCTTACAATGGTCAGTAGCAACAGGTACTAATTAAGTGGATCTGAGATTTATTTAATACATATACATTCTGGCTTTCATGAACCAACATATTTTGCTGAAACTGAGTTTCCATTAAAAATTAAATCACAGAACAGCAAACAAATATTCAAAGCAATAGCTAAAGTTATTTCGATGATGGCCATCTGCAACAAGTTCAACTGATTCTTTTTTTTAGGTTAAAGGTTAATAGACACACAGGAGAAAAGGTGAAAAGAAGAAAGAAAGAAATGAAGAAGCAATTTATGGTATTGTAAATCAGACACTGAATATCTTTAAAGTGTCAAGCTTGTATTTTCTGAAAACCATATAAATGAATATGAAGATGTGTAGATGTAAATTCAAGTGAATATTTAGAGACACACATACATTCATACACACACGCCTATTTAACCCTTTCGTTACTATATTTCTGACCAAAATACACCCCTTAAGTGTTTCAATTAATTTCTAACATAATCATAAATTTAGTCTGGTTTCATTAAACAACTATAACTTTTTTATTTATCAATATATTAATGTGATTTTTGGAAGATAATTTAATGAAATGTTCTCAACCAATTCTATACTATAATTTTTGTCACAAAGTGACTCTAATTGCAGGTAGATACAGGTAAATTCAACAAAATATAAAATTATTAAAATTTTGTTCAAACATCGCTATAGAAAATGGGTTATTAGCTAATATTCAATTGGGTATACAACAAAATTTTACGATAGAATTTGTTATTCTGGGTAACTTTCTGATACCCATAATAATATTTATGGCAAAAATAGTCTTAATTTCATTTAAGGTTGTGGGAAACCACTAACTATCCTTTCTTTCGCTTTGTTTACATTTAGTGTAACGGTTCGTTTCCGCCGTAATGATTTCAAATAGGCTCATTCGAAAAAGTAAAAAGAAATAGTCTAAGGCTTTACTCTCCTGGGAAAGTCTGTGGCTTGGTCCAGTTTCTTCAGAAAAATCACCGAAAGAAACAGTTTTTAAATTTTCACTCCATTCAGGTGCCAATTCATTTTCTTTATCGCTGTCGGAGCTCTCGGATTCACTGTTTTCACTTTCGGAAAATGAAACATCAGATTCATTATCAAATACCACGTGCTTTTTTTTTTCAGTCATAGAGTTAGATTTATCAAGGTCTTCAGTAGAAAATCCTTCGAATTCTGACTCGCTGCTTGATATAATGAAATTCGTATCCATTTTTCGTCAGAATTATAAATTTTGAAAACACAATAGGAACAAATTTTGGAAAAAAATCTCCCAAAATTCACGGAATTAAAATTACACTTCGATTGTTGTACAAAACTGTAGATGAACTGTTTATGAAGTATAATACGTGTTTTCACGAATGTACTAAAGAGATTTGCTCTGATATTCTCATTTAAATATGAATAGGTAAATACGGGCGGGTTTGGGCAGTTTGGTAACGAAAGGGTTAAATAAGGTAAATGCATAAAGGCAATGCAACATCGGTTGCAAATACAATATATATTTTAATTTTACCAAGTATATTCAATCGGCTTTACCGACATAACCATAAGAAGTTTAAAAAAATCTTCTGGGATAAATTGACTAGAACCTTAATTAGTTTTAAAAACAAAACAAAATAAAAAAAAAAAACGGTACATGAAGAGAAGTGATATGTAACATTGGTGAAGGATCCATTCAAAATCTTTTAAATTTCTTCTCTTCATGGAATATATACTATTGCACCCTTTTCTGTTTTATGAAGGAATCAAATGTGAAATACATGGGAAATCAGAGGAAATAGTGTATGGCTGTGACAAATCAGTGTCTTTGCGGTTTTAGTTTAGAAGGGTTTCATTACTTTCCAGATTGAATTCGATTTAGAAATGGGGTTTAAAATGTCAGGGTCATGCTAAAAGAGGTAATATATATGTCTAATATAAGACAAAAAATTTGTAGCACAAACCACAGGAATCAAAGTTAATGCTTGCTATAAACTGTATAGCCATTGCTAACAAATGCACCAAACAACATTGCAAGTTGAACCACACAAAAGTCTTAACCTAACACACTGGGATTCCAAATACCAAGAGCTTGTTAATAGAGACCTCAGTCCATACAGTATCAAGGCATGGCATGTAATATATATTTCTTTCATGTATTTATTAAATACATGTAGAAGGAGTAGCATAAATTTTGCACAAAATTCTTTTCTACTCTAGGAACAAGGCCCAAAATTTTTGGAGAGGGGGCCAGTCGATTAGATCGACCCCAGCACGCAACTGGTACTTAATTTATTGACCCTGAAAGGATGAAAGGCAAAGTCAACTTTGGCGGAATTTGAACTCAGAATGTAAAGACAGACGAAATAGCACTCAGCATTTTGCCCGGCGTGCTAATGTTTATGCCAGCTTGCCACTTTTGCACAAAATAGTGTATTTTTAGTGTCAATGATGTTTGAGTGGAATTCTTTATCAACCAGGTAGGACAAGGCAAATGAAGTCATGTTGTGAATCTTACATACCTAGAGGCACATCATAGTAGGTGTACTAATAAGATTTAAATCAGTGTTTCTCAACCATTTTTTTTACTTATAGACTTGTTTGATTTCTCTTTTACTCAGATGAACCCTTCTGGCCATTTGATATTTTAAAAAATCCTACTGCAATTTTATAAATAAAATATTATTAAGAATTGTATTAAAAAAAAATGTTAAAATATTTTGTGTATTGAAGAAGTATAACCAATTTATTGCATATAAATTTTAACAAGAAAATCTTACATGGATCCCTTAAGGGCATGTGGACCCCAGTTGAGAACCAGTGATTTAAACTATCATAGTTTGGTGTAATGTGTGTTGCACAAAATCCTAAATTAACATAACAGCAGAAGAGAAATGGATAAGTAATTCAAAGGGTATTATTCAACTATGAAAAATGCAATAACCCTTTAGCATTCAAACCACCCAATTGCAGCCAAAATAATTCCCCCTTTATTTGTTTAAACTGGCTGTATTCAGCTTCTCTATGAAATCAATAAATAAACAAATGAATCATGTAATTGAATCCTTGTAGCTTTGAGATAATATGAGATAAAGCCTTTCCTGCCTTTATTCAAGTATAAATACTGTGAAATTTTTGAGATCACATAGTTTTTTCAACATCTGAAGTGGCATCAGCAAGTAGCGATTCTGATTTTGTAGGTCTTACACTTAATGATTTACAGAATGTAAAAGTAAACAACAGTGATTTGTCTTTGGGTGAATCTGATATTTTTGATATAATGAATATTTGTTGGACAAGGGAGATCTTGATAGTGTAAATGAAGAAAATATTCAAGATGACATTCAAAACATGACAGCAACATGGTTGATAGTTAAAACATCCATCGCAATTGCAGATTTTACAGAAAAGACTGGTCCACATCACAATTTGCATCCCAATGCTCAACCCTTTTCAAAACTGTCACAGAGGTAATACACACATGTCCAATGAATGATTTCTACTCATGGAAGGCCTGATCAACTATGGAAGCCAACCAATACTGCAGAAATATGAGCTTTTTTTTTTTTATTAGTTTCCTAGATTGTGGAACAACTGGAACCCAAATATAAGGTATGGTAACCCATATATATCTAGTATCATCTTAGTATTTACAACCTGACTCAGCTAAATTCCCTAGCAGGAATGAACCCAACTATGATTACCTATATAAAGTGCAACCAACTATTGATTTACCATCTGAAAAGTATAAAACTGTATATGAGCTGGGGGAAAAAATCTCAATGTAGATGAGTTCATGATAGTGTATAAGGGTAGAGCACATTTTTGGCAACATATATCTGTCATACCCATTAAACAGGGCTTCGAGATATGGGAGGTATGGGAATCAGACAGGGTATTTTTGCTAACTTTGATATCTGCACTGGGAAAAAAATATAATGGAAACAGACCAGATGGATTGGAGTATGACATTCTCCAGATGCAAAAGAAAATTGGCTAGTCACCTCATGAAAGCTTTTCTTCCAGAAAACATAGAACTGGGAAAAAAAGCAAAATTAATTGAGGTGGATGTCAATGGAGAAAATATGGACTTCCATAAAATGGAAAAAAGTTTGTAGAGGTATGTGCATCAGACAGGGTATTTGTGGTATTTTTTAACAGCTACACTGGGAAAAAATATAATGGAAACAGACCAGATGGATTGAGGTATGAAACCTTGTTTGAGTTCATGTCACAAAATGCCCTTGTGTTTTACATGAGTGATTTGGATGACAAAAATATTGCACAATTATATTTTCTAGTTTGAGAGAATTACAATTATATATTCCTTTCATTTTATTACAAAATAACATGTGAAGATGAGAAATACATAATAATTTTTACTTTGTTACACACCTGTATTCACCTATGTCTCATTTATTAACGAACATTTTTATTAGATACATTCTGTTAAGTAAATGTACACATTACATTGTATGAAAAGATCACTGCCAATAGCATATTGACTAGTAAAAGAATTTTGTACTTTATTTTCAATGAAAATGATTGAATGAAATATAGTGAAAGAATAAAATCTTCTACTGATTATAATTGTATTTTAATTAAAATTAATGTACTTGATCTCACAAAGTGGTAAAATTGTTGGAGATTGACATCTGGCATAATTTTAGTAACAAATCAAACAGGTAAGATACACAAAAAGTTTCAATTTTAGTATTTATCCATAAAGTTATTGTTAATTAATTTTAATTGTCCATAGAAGTCAAATTTAACCAAAAAGATCAGTACTGATAAAATTTCAATTCTGTATGTAAAAAAATTAACAAAATTAGAAGTAAATATTGTGTACATCTCTCTTAAACCTGATTAATTCAAAATAATGCGAACAAATAAGTATTACGTTTGACAGACTAATCTGTATGTTAAAGGGTTAATGCAGATGTATATATGTGAGGCCTCATCTATCATTAAAAATTTCATGTGGAGTCTTTCATCCAGAAATATAGAATACTTAAGATTGGAAGCTTCTTAAATGGCATCCAGATTTACTTCTATCTTTATTAACGCTGGTAAAATGAAGTGTAAACATGTAATGATGGCATCATGAGTGGTAGAGCAAGAGTTAAACACCAAGAAAGCTGAAGCAACAGTTACAGTGATTTCTATCATCTCTGGCTAAACCCATTCTTACCTCACCTTGATAATGCCTTTAGGTAACAGATAAAACAGCACAACATCCAATTCTTTATATATATATATAAAGTCCACAGACAAGATCCAGAGATTTTTAGTATATAAGACAGTAGTGCTTAAAAAGATTCAAACTTGGACTCTGAAGTCTTTACAGGGGACAAGCCGCCATCATCAGAGTAGAGAAGATCTTACAGTTCAGATCTTAAAGCAGAGGAATTCAAAGAAACAGCTGTTAGACTTTAACACCTTTCTTCCACTCCTTTAATTTTCTGTCATGTGTAAACTGGATCTATTAATATAAATATCCATATATTTGTACTTAAATATTCATTGTCTGACCGTCTCCATATTTTGCTTTCTGTCATTTTTCATGTATGCATATATACATATTTTGTGTTTCATGCCCAAACTATTATATTACACTGAATATATCTAATTTTTTTATCTGCATAATTGCTTCTCTCTCTCTCTCTCTCTCATATATATAGACCCCACTTGCCCTAACCAGAAGAAACCAGTGACAACAACAAGTACAAAGATGAAAGTACGGAACAAACACCATTGCCTTTCTACAGTGGAGTTACCACTTGTTGGTGAGGGTGAGTGGAAAATGATGGGAGCCCAACTCACAAAAGCCTGTTTAGTTTCTTTGTAATGAACTTTTGCTGACAGTTTGAATGTGAAGAGTAGGAAAGAGTGCTTAGAAAAATTGTTCATCTGAGTGTGTGATTTTTGAAATTGCAGTTTACGTTCACTCTCATTTCTATCGACCAGTCAGTCACATTGTTTCCAATCAAATTACCTTACCAACAAACATGTAGCTCTCACTCTATCACCTTCTTACCCCTATTATTCCAATTCTCTCTTAATGATCATTCCTCTTATCAACTCCTCACAATGGCCCACTTTCCACCCATTAGTGCAAGAAAAAAAGGAAAAACAAACTGAGACAATACAAGAAAGGAGGTACTCTCTAGTGCCAGTGCTACAATAAAACATGTTTAGTACCCCTTGTAAAGTAGTTGATGATAGGAAAAGCATCTAACCATAGAAGCCAAAAATTAATACATACGAGTGAGACATAGTTCACAACTCATCAAAAAAGGGCAGTACCTCTAATTCTGAATATGAAGTGACTTGGACTGTAAAGACTTGTCCAACCCACGCCAGCATGGAAAAACAGACATAAAATGAGGATGAGGAGAAGTAACATGTTAAAGGAGATTTGTCTCGTTAGAAGCTAATTTATTAGCAATGTGCACTTATTGCCACACAACTAATTAATGCAATGTGGGGGATCTTAACATTATCTCCTCATATCAGTCAATTATTACACCTGTCAATTATTACACCTGTGTGATAAGAGAGCTTTAGTAAAACTGACTGGAATGCACAAAAACAGCTGTAGCAGACATCTATAATACAATTAGCTGTTTATCTATTCTTCTCTGAAGTGCATTAACAGATATGGCACTTTCACTACATTTAAATTTTGTGGAAATACTGATAGATAATTTACTTAACTGAGATATGATACTGTCCTTGTGAAAACACTAATAGGTCGAGGTGTTGGTTTAATATTGAGTTGAAATTTCCATAAGTTTAACTGTCCATGTATAAATTGTATACGCACACATACATATATAAGGTTAGCATGCTGGACAAAATGCTTAGCAGCAGTTCATCCATCCTTTTGTTCTAAGTTCAAATTCCACTGAGGTGACTTTGCATTTCATACTTCCGGGGACAATGAAATAAGTACCTGCTAAACACTGCGGCTGATGTAATTGACCAGACCCATCCCTGAAATTTCCAGGTCTTGTGCCTATAGTAGAAAGGAAGCACATGCACACAGACAGAGATGTGGTTTACTTCCCAAACATATTGTGTAAGGTCCAGTCACACTGCACAGCATCTTGGGTCTTCTATTATAGCCCTGGGCTGATCAAGGCCTTGTGAGTGAATTGAGCAGACAGAAACTGAAAGAAGTCTATCACATATACATAAGTACAAACATGTGCACACACACACATGTATGTATATGCATGTTTAAGTGTATGAGTTCTTGTGTTTATCCTTGTCTAAACATCACACAAAGGTCATAAATGAGCATCACTGTCATACAAATGAGGTTGTTTGTTCTAGTCTTCTGTGAAAAACATGCCTGGCCATGGGGAATCTCACCTTGCTTGGAAACAGGCCTGGCAACAAGAAGAACATTTCATCATCAATCATCATTTAACGTCCGACTTCTATGCTGGCATAGGTTGGACGGTTTGATAGGAGCTGGCCAGTTAGAAGACGACCCCAGGCTACTCTGTTTTGGCATGTCTTTACAGATGGATGTCCTTCCTAACAAACCATCCTGTAGAGTGGACAGTGCTTTTTACATAGCACAAGCATAGATGAGGTCAGTTTTACCATGGTTTTTACAGCTGGATGCCCTTCCAAACGCCAACCACTTTACAGTGTGGACCAGATGCTTTTTACGTGGCACCAGCAGGGTCACAAAGTAATTTGCAAGACAAGGAACTCCAAGAGGGGAGAGGGCATTGGAGGAAGTGATCTTGTGTCAGATGATAGAAGGTTAGAATGTGACAGAGACAGAGAGGGAAAAACAGGTGTCTTGCTATGTAGTAAATCACAAATCACACCTGAGCCATGCAAGTATAGAAAAGTGGATGTTAAAATGATGATGAAAGTTATATGTATATTATTTATAAAAAGATAAAGAAGAACATGAATGAATTTTATTTGATTAATCCTTTTCAGTACAGTTTGCTGCAAGTATCCACCAGTTACTAAAGATTTAACAATGGTCTTTTTGGGACAATGAAGGTGGAAAAAGAAAAAAAAAAAACTTTCATCCCCCCCCCCCCCACACACTCTTTTCCCAATCCTTCACAATGAAACAGCAGACTGCTGGCCAAGTCAACATGATTTTTATTTAGACTGTTTTCTTCAGAGCATCTAGAACTCTGCAATTACAACTTAAAAAATTCACTTTCTAACACCTTTCACTTCACATACAAATCACAGCTGTTTCTAAGAAGTATGTTAAAAAGATTGTAACATGAAGGAAATAATGCATTCCATTTAAATTCTTTTTCAAAATTTTTTTCACTTAAATTTGTAAAAATGTAAAGAACAAATTATCAAAATATCATCTACTCACATGAAATGGTAAATTGAGACGCTTTTTCACATCTAAACGATATGCTCGGAATTCATCTTCATCATGGATATTCACAGATTTCAGCCTAAGGATTTCATAACATCTTCTTGCTTGTCGCTGTTTAAAAATGAGTGTGAAAAAATATATATGTATACAATCCGACTGATGTGAGCAGTAGATGTTAAAATAATGATGATGATGATATATATACTGGTCCATCTCATAAATAATGCGGTTCTTTTACATTTATTTTTCAAAATTACGATAAACAATCTTCTTTTTTAATCTAAAATATACTGTAAAAGCCCGTGTTATTTGCGCACCTGTGTAATTTACGCATGGGATTTTCAAGAAAAAAATTGCCAAACCAAGCTTCTACTCCTGTAAAATTCACACCCAAAAGTTTTCAGAATTGCCAATATGGCCAGGGGGAGGTTTTCAGTTTAGTTGTGTTTAGCATAATTTCACTTATTAGATTTTATTAAATTTTCATTAAATAATAATTTCTGTTTAACAAATATCACAGCTATTAAATTACGAAGTGTTTGTGTTTATAATAAAATGCCCACAAGAGATTATGTCCGAACTTTAGCATACTTGTATGTCTTCTCAAATTAAGATCACAGGAAAAGTTGTTGATAATTCTTATCAACAAAAACAAAGCTGATAAATACGCACAAGTGTTGCAGAATAAGTTTAATTACCAATAAACATCAGCTTGGTTGACACTTTACTCAACCAAGAGAGGAAGGTGACCAATCAAACTGATTATATAAACAGAATTCTGTTTGGCTGAAAGTGTCTTCTTGTCTCAAGCTCTGATATTCTGCCTATTCTTGTTGGAACCTTTGATACAGAGTCAAGCAAACTTAAAAATTTGTCATTACCGTTTTAGCCAGGAGACCAAACTGATAGTTTGGTAACCTGCAAAAATAAACATTAAGAATCGAAAGGAGAAAATAAACAGCTTTGCAAGTTTAACTCTGTGTTTATTGAAGAGAGGTGCAAAATTTAAGAAGCAGCTTGTTAGAATATGCATGTCTGTGAGGAGACAGAGAAACAAGAATAGCAAAAACCTACTATACCAAAAGAACTGGTAATACTTACATTACAAGTGTTCTATGAAGAGAACACAAAATTGCTGCATAATACACTATGAATGTGAAACGACATTAAACATTGTATAAGGTAAATGTAAGGAATGCTTAGTGAGTTTTCACGTGCAAGGATGAATTATGATGTTGTTGGCGCTAGATGCAGTAAAATATAGCCTGGACTGTGATTACCAGCATGAACATCAAACTTCAAAAAGTAGTTAACCATTTAAATTTATATAGAAAAAATAAGCATTATACAGTCCAGCATAAATAAAAGTCAACTTCATTATATTTTTTCTGTAAAAATCTATTCTGACATTAAATGAGTCAACTTCCAGTACAAATGTTTACATTTGTACATCATTTTTCAACAAAAAAAATTTTCGAAACTATCTACTCATGTAATTTACACACCCACTAAAGTCTATTTTTTTTGTTAAAAAAGTGCGTAAATTACATGGGATTTTACGGTACTCTACTTCATTTTCTACCATGCTCTTCCATCTATCTGGTAGACTTGCAAGATCCCTCTTCCAAAATTCACTTGTCCATGACGAAAAATACTCCTCCAGTACAGTTCTGACCTCATCTGTAGAATTCATAATTTTTCTGTCCACATCATTTTGAAAACTGTGGAATAAATGATAATCAGATGGGGCAATGTCTGGCAAATATGGTGGGTGGGGCATCATTTCCCATTCAAACTGCTCCAGCCTTTGGAATGCCATTCTTGCTGTGTAGCTGTACATTATTCTGATGGAAGAACATCTTTCGTCTTGAAACCAAAGGTGCAAGAGGCAAAGTTGACTTTGGAATTTGAACTCAGAATGTAAAAATGGACAAGATGTCATTAAGCATTTGCCCAGTGCACTAATGATGCTGCCAGTTTGCTGCCTTAATAATAACAATGGTTTCTAATTTAGGCACCAGGCCAGAATGTTGAGGGAAAGTGGTTAGTTAATAACATCAATCCTACTATTTAAATGGTGTTTTATTTTACTGACCCTGGTGGGATGAAAAGTAAAATTAATCTTGGTGGAATTTGAACTCAGAATGTAGCAAGATGGCAATTTTGATGAGTGGGGAATATATCATACCATCAACTCCAGTACTTGACTGGTACTTATTAACCTGAGGAAGACAAAAGGTGAAGCTGACCTAGGTAGGATTTGAACTTAAAATGTGAAGAACCAGAAAAAAAAAAAACAAAAAAAAAAACACGGCAAAATAGCACTTTTCCTGCTAATTTAATGACTATCAGCTCATTGGAGGAGCTGATTGTTTACAACTGATTCCATCGATTTTGATAGTTTGACAAGCTGATAGTTGGCAGGGTTAGAGAAACCATCTTTCTTGGGAATGGGGCACACTGTCACATATTTCTATAGATTGGGGTAGATCACAGTAGAAAGAAATACTGAAAGAGTTTGCCAAAGGAAGGAGATAGAGTTAGTATGTAATGCTAAGGGTTCATTATGTTGGGTTGCAATAACTGGAGATATTTTTGCAATATGGTGACTGAAGGCAAAATAGATAGGGATGAAAAGGGGAAGTATAAGAGGAGCTTTTGTAGCATGGATGTAGAAGCAAAAATCAGGAGCAAATGGTATAGAGTTATCTGCAGAAGTGCTATTAAAGAAGCTATCTTGGTTTACTCTAGCCTTCAGATTACTCTGTAAAATGTAATGCTTATTTATTCACATTCATTTTGAATTAATTAAGCAGTATCTCACAGCTTCGAGATTTTGATGATGTGATTGTTTATTTCAAAACTCACATTGTCAGGAAGGTGAGAGAGACTGGATCTGGCCAGTCTGAACATAAAATAGATAGAATAATTGGGCTGGATGTGGTTGGTTTTAATGCTAAAGGATTAAATATCTGTCGTAGAACCATTACTGATTCAGGAATGACCAATAAGATCATACACATGGAATTTCCAAGAGCTCAAGTCCAAGCTGAACTGGTTCTCAAAATTGGAGTGGCAGTAGGGGACCCAACTTAAAAGAGAGGTTTCGTATCAACTGTCTAAAATAAGAATTTCTCATAAAACTGGATGTTAATCTGGACCTAAATATGACTAAGTGTTAATGGGTGTATATGTACATAATAACAGGAGGATCACAAATGAACATAAGATGAAATCAAATACATATTGACACAGCAACATAGATACCAACAATGTAATCTGCACATATTAATGTACCAACACATATACATTACCAGAGGAAAAAGATAGGCTGGTGACAACTGGAATGTTTTTGATTAATACTGATCACGAGATATACAACAATGACAACAATAAAGCAACAAATGCACAACCACTTGAATTTGAGACTGTTGTGATGATAGTTGTTTAGCTCTTTAGCGCTTAAATCGGCCATACCCGGCCCAAATATTCTACTCATTTTATGCTGAAACTGGCCAGATCGGGCATCTCACACCTACCCTAGAATGTCATTCTATATATATATATATATATACATAAAAATCACATCATCAAAATCTTGAAGCTATGAAATAATGCAGAATAAATTCAACACAATGTGAATAAATAAGCACTACATTTGACAGAATAATCTGAACACTAAAGAGTCAACTGTAGATGAGTTCTGTATAATCAAAGGCAATCTAATCATGTCAAAACTGTCCTTTTTAGCCCATGTGCAAGGAACCCATAACCACATTACTCAATGTGTCTTTTTTACTAAAATGGAGTGATTTGAAGAAGATTTTGCTGCTCTTTCTATTGGGTCAAGTGACATACAGAGGCTCTCTCCTTGGCATGTGTGATAGCTAAAGCAAGCAATGAGTTATGTTAGTTTATTATGAAGATAGGAAACCTAATAATTGGGACAGAGACCTTCAGTTCTCTGATGAAAAGTTGAGCACAGAACATATCAACAGAAAAAGACAGCACATATATCAACACACAGCAACATATACATGTACTGACACACTCACATGAATGAATATAATCGACATAAACACCATTTGTACCAAACTGAAAGCTTATGTCATCAACACAACAGTAAAGCTATTAAATTGGTACTTACCTTACTCAGTTTCAGCTTTGTGCGAGCTTCTGTTGACATCTTCTCACAGAATCCACTAGACAGGTTCTCACGTTTGTAAGATGATAGTTTCATACAGTTTCGAACATCAACAAAGTCTCGTAATCGTTGAAAGTTCTCAGAAGGATCTTCAACTGGGTTAATATAATAAGGTTAACATATTAACACTAGCAATAAAAATCGATATATAAATTACAAATTTATGGATAAAATTTTTAGATTTTAAACATATAATGTATCAACATTTCATATGGAAAGAGAGAGAGAGAGTTATGGGCCTACAATTTACATACAAGCAACCCGAAGCACTGGAGATTTCTTATTCTTAACCAACCAAGATCACCCCTGATCAATTAGATCTATGATCACAGGCATTTCAACCATGACCATCACATCATTCTTTTAAATTGGTCCTCTTGTTCCTCTTTTAAAATGCGAGGTGGATAATACGGAGAAATTGTGACTGCTATTTGAAGCGGATTGAGCAGCCACATAAAACTTCCTTATGCATACACAACTCTACTGAGAGCTGAGTGTAAACTTCAATTAGCAGATAAGATGGAAAGTAGATTAAAGTGAAATGGACACATTAAATTTATGCTTTTGAAAGCAAAGCATTTCATTTCTTATGCCATTAGATATGAACTTAATTCTATTGTCCCATGTGGTTTCTAAACACTTTAACTTACCAGTTGATACAGATTATAATATAATAGATGTGACATTCTTGATGTTACCAACACATTTGAAATTCTTCATGACAACTTTGTACTCTTCTAGACTCCCAATAATCCATTTGCTCAAAGACTAGACTAACAACATCTTTGACAAGTTGTTATTCTACAGCTTAGATTATATAGCTGACCTGATGATAATGACATATGCTGTAAACTAAAAACTTAGCTGAAGTCACAATGTACTTTCAATCATTAATCAAAAGGCATGAATGATGGTGTAGTTACAGCCACATGGATTCACAATCCAATGATACTGGTTTCAAATCCAATGCATGACAAGTGGTCTTCTACTTATAGGATTGGATCAACTCAAGAGTTGTAGCTGAAATTTGGTAAATGGTAAAATGTACAGAAATCTTGTGGATGTGCATATATTACCATCATCATCTTCATCACCCTCATTTTATGTCCACTTTCTATAATGGCATGGGTTAGACAAGTTGCCATACTTGGAATCAGAACATATTTGGAAGTACAGCCTCTATAAACAAGTTGAAAGACTGTATCTCACTCTTGGTGTCTATGGCTCACTTTACAGAGAGTATTATATGCATGTATGAACACACATATCAACAGAAGCTAGCAGAATCAGTATGTAAAAACTCCCATAAAACCCAATGTGGTAGTAGTTCTGTCCTGATTATGTGTATTTAACCCCTGTAGACTTTGCTCTTCATCTGTATGAGCTTACTAAAATAAGTACCTAAGTACCAGGATTGACATATATCATTATTATTGTTTAACATCCACCTTCCATGCTGGCATGAGTTGGACAGTTTGACAGGAGCTGACCAGACAGGAGCTTGCACCAGACTTCTGTGTCCATTTTGGCAGTGCCTTTAAAGCTGGATGCCTTTCCTAACACCAACCACCCAGCAGAGTGGACAAAATAATCAATTAAAAACCGCTTTAAGGCAGTGTCCCACTATGGCCACAATCCAATGATTAAAATCAGTAAAAGAAGAGAATTACAAATTCCTATTTCTTCTACTTGCCAAAATACAGTCTCTGCATTTAGTAAAAAACCAAACTAATACGTTGTAATAAAAAGCTTCAAAATTGGTGGAAACAATAAAGCACTGGACTTAATGTCATGCAGTTGTTAGCTCCAGGCTAACTCAGACTGAGCAGATGATGATCAAAACCATTCCAGCTGTGACCAGCCATCCTGTCTTTCTAGAAATATGTTGAATTATCTTGCTCAGTGTTTAAATTTCCCATTTTACAACAGAAAGATATCATCATGATTTGAGGAATATTTTGCTGCTGTTATTAGTAAGTAGCAGACTGAATTTCATATATATGGGAAGGCATTTCCTACAAGCACGAGCAACTCAGTAGAAATACACTTGTTTTGCTCGACAAGGGTTTGTATCTCTAATGTCTTCTCTATGTACTTGATTCTTTGTGTGTGTGTGCGCACGCACATGAGGGAGAGAGAAGAGTAGCCACGCCTTTGACTTTCGCATGTCTCATTTCCTCCAAAACTAGGGAGACTGGTGTGGTTGACACTCAGCCTGAACACCTGAGGGTAAAATGTGGACAAGGAAGGGGAGCTAAAGGACCACTAACTAATAATTGCAACATAGTTACTGAACTAAAAAGGCATCCAGGGACCAGATGGTGGCAGTGGTAGCATTAAAATGGATAGCATGATAGGCCTATCTACCAACCACATGGCATACAAGAAAACAAAAAAATCATGATAGGATGGAGCAAATTAGCTTCATGCTTGCAGTAAAGAAATATGATTGTTCCAATGTCATTGGTGAAAAATATTAGCAAATGGACTTTTTAACAAAGCTGAGACTAAGATCTCATCATTGAATGTGTCAAACCAACACATACAGTTTAGTGTTCCAGTGTCCTAACAACACTGCTCCACCCCTGACCAACACACACAAAATAACAGGCTGGTCAGTGGCCTGCTGGCTTGTTTCCTTTTAAATATATTTTTAAACACACATCAAGAAATTAATAGTTGCATATCGAAGGTGTTGTCGGTTTAATGTGGGATAGTATTTCAGGTAGCCAACCTCTATGCCATCAGTCACATCAAGCAGAAGCTGATCAACAATGACAAAACATTCCCACAATAAGAATACTAATCCAATACACTACTAAATAGGCTGCTTTATGTGACAGGTGTCACAGCAGACTGGGGTTACTGAACAACAGAACAAAGCTTAGAGAAGAAAACAGAATAAAGAAGTTGGACATGTATCAAATGTTAAAGATAATGACTGGGGGGATCAGGTATGCTATCTGCAGAGGAAACAAATAGTTAAGTCTGTGGTAGCATAGTTAATGTATCTCTCGTTTCAATCAACAGACTGTGGCCATGCTGAGGCATTGGCTTCAAGGGTTTAGTAAAATAAAATTGACCCCAATACTTGTGGTGGGTGTGGGAGGGGGGGAGAGGAAAGCAGACAACTGGCTTTCATCAAGTGCTGTCTTCACTCCCAGTATGCAGCACTTTGGGCAAGTGTCTTCTACTACAGCCTTGGGCTGAAGAAAGCCTTGCGAGTCAATTTGATAGATGGAAACTGAAAGAAGCCTGACATTATATATAAATAAATATAAGGCAAGTCAATAACAAATGACAAATTCAAACACAAAAACAACAACAACAATCCAAGGTATGTTCACAATGAATATTATTAATTTGATGCTAGCAGAAAAATGCATTAAAGGGAAATTAAATATCCGTTGTTTTGGACATAAATCCTTGTTGGATATGCAGAAAGTTCAGAGAAAAGGAGAGAAGAACAAAGAATTAAGGATAAAGTATGCCTAATTACACACACATACACATTAATAAGCAAAACACATACCCAAGGTATGTGTTTTGCTTATTTACCAGATTGGTGTGGCATAGCACTTTGGGGATGACTCCCTCATAACATTGGAGATCATCCCCCAAGTGCTATTCAACAGTAAACTGGCAAAGAAACAAAACACATACATTGAGTATATTCAATTGATAATGTTTACAACACTAGTGCTGCTTTTAATTCATTATTGAATTTAATCTCACATATGCATTGTCATGGCACACCGAGAAAAAATTCTTACACTCATCATCGGTTAATGTCTGCTTTCCATGCTAGCATGGGTTGGATGGTTTAACATGGAGCTGTCCAAACTCCAACAGTTTGTTGTGGCATGGTTTCTACAGCTGCATACCCTTCTTCATGCCAACCACTGAGCAGGGTGTGGTGTGTGCCGTTTTATGTGCCACTGAGTCATAGACTTATGATTTGATTCAATCCCAGTTTGATTCAGGTACGCAGTGTTGATAAGCCAGAAAAATGGTGAAATATTAGGAGCCATCACTCCTGAATTTGATCAAACGTGAGTTGTCTACCTTATCTATGACTTTCAGGTCTTTTGACACCCAGTGTTATGAGTGAGTCATCCTCCAAGCATTATGTCACGGTGAACTGGTGAACAAATAAAACATACGTTGACTGCGCACAGCTGATAACATTTATAACAGCAGCAGAGCTTTTAATTTGTTAATCATCATTGTCATTTAATTTGTTAATCATCATTGTCATTTAGTGCCTGCTTTCCATGCTAGCATGGGTTGGACAGTGTGACTGAGGACTAGCAAGCCAGGAGGCTGCACCAGGCTCCAGTCTGATCTGGCAAGGTTTCAACAGTTGGATGCCCTTCATAATGCCAGCCATTCTTGAGAGTGTAGTGGGTGCTTTGTACGTGCCACTGGTATGGGGTCCAGCCAGGCGGTATTGGCATTGGCCATGACTACAATTTCACTTGACTCAACAGGTCTTCTCAAGCACAGCATATTGCCTGACGACTGAAGGGTACTTTTAAACAGTCTGGTTATGCAACACTGGCATCAGCCACGGTTACGATCTCACTTGGATGGCTGGGTCTTCTCAAGCACAGCGTATCTCCAAAGGTCTCAGTCACTTGTCATTGCCTCTGTGAGGCCCAACGTTCAAAGGTCGTGCTTCACCACCTCATCCCAGGTCTTCCTTCCACTGTTAGGATGTAACACTTCTTCACACTGCTGTCCTCATCCATTGCAACACATGACCATACCAGTGCAGTTGTCTCTCTTGCACACCACATCTCATGCTTCTTATGTCCAACCTTTCTCTCAATGTGCTTGCACTCCGTCGTGTATGCACACTGACATTACACATCCAGCAGAGCATACTGGCTTCATTTCTTTCAAGCCTACGCGTGTCCTCAGCAGTCACGGCCCATGTTTCACTGCCATGTAGCATGGCTGTTCACACACATGCGTCATACGGTCTCCCTTTCACTCTGAGCAAGAGACCCTTTGTTACCAGCAGAGGTAGGAGCTCTCTGAACTTTGCCCAGGCTATTCATATTCTAGCAGCTATCTCTCAGAAAATCCACCCCCACTGGGGACTTGGTCACCTAGGTAACGGAAGCTATCAACTACTTCTAGTTTTTCCCTCTGGCACGTGATGCAATCTGTTTTCTGTACATCTTTGGTGTTTATTGCCCCCGTGCATCTGCCACACACAAAACCATCTTCCCAGTTAACCTTTCTTTGATATTGCTGTACTTCTTATGTGTCCATAGCTTACACCAGGTACATCTTATGGAATTTCTATCTACGACTTTACTACAGATCGAGCAGGGCCATCTACCTGAAGGAATTTGTGATTTATCTGCCTTCCTACTTATTAAGACTGGTTTTTGCTAGACTGACTCTAAGGCCATACAATTCTAGACCTTGCTTCCACACCTGAAACTTCTTCTCAACTTCTGGTAGTGACTCAGTTATTAGAGCCAAGTCATCAGCATAGAGGAGCTCCCAGGGGCAACCTGTCTTGAATTCCCCTATTATTGCCTGGAGGACTACAATGAATAAGAGGGGGCTGAGGACTGGTCCTCGGTGAACCCCTACTTCTACCTGGAATACATATGTATATATAACTAGCCTAAGTACCTCAGAAGTTTAAAGAATGTTAAAGGAAATAAATATATTTATTCTGATAAAAAATATATTTTCAGAAAAACTTTATCAGATGACATGAGTATAAACAAAGTTATTAAAACAAATCTTGAAATGAATCACAGTTTAATTTTGTAGAACTTCTAAATATACAATGTTTTCAGTGTGCCCTTTAATTGGGATATAAATAAAGAGTTTTGGGACTTCCAACTTGCAAACATCCTATATATAATTGCCCATGAGAAAAGCAAGGAGAAGCAAGGTTAAGTCCAACAACCTTGAGATTTGTTTATTGACATAGCAAAACTGGGAACTGGAGCCATTTAAATTCAAAGAGAAAGTCAGATGGGATTAACAGGATCCATGGATTGAAGACATCCTCACCCTTATATTTCCCAGTGATAATTGCTGCCCCTAGGACATGGGGTTGCATCACTTTTACCACCAGACTGGTGCCATTGCACAGGCGAGGTGGATCCTGATTCCTAGCAGCATGATTGGGGCCTCCTTTTTAAGTGTTAAGTTGTGTGGTGGCATCCAAGATGGCTGCAGAGAGTTCAGGAACTCAGTTGGAAAATCTACAGCTTGGTCCTGATCAATGGCAGTGTGAATGGATTTGAAAGATTCTTCCTGTCCTGGCAACAGCTGCAAGAGATCCCAATTGATTTTGTCAACAGCATCATTACGTAGAGCTAAGACGACTTGCTCACATAGCCATTGAATGTTGCTAAAGTTTTGTGCAATGTTTGGAAATATGCATTTGGAGATCATTGACAGTTGGTACCATCTCACCACAGGGTAGCTTGTGTTGCTGCATTTGGTGGACATAAGGTAGTTGCCCATTCTCTATGTTCAAAAGCTAGCATGAAAACAGCCCAGCAGCTAGATCACCAAATAACTGGGCTTTCATGTTAACTGTCAGATGCAGTTTGGTCACTTGCCCCACACAGATAAAATAGCTTGAGACAGGCTTTTAGTCCATCTGCCTTTGTACCTTTTGGGACTACAGGAAAGGTTTGTCTGAAATCTCCAGCCAAAACTACAGTGACACCACCCATGAAAATGTCCTTTCCTCTCAAATCTCTTAGGCTATGGTCAATAGCTTCAAGTGCTCCATAGTGAGACATGGTGCAGTCATCCCAGACAATCAAGCACGTTTGCTGCAGGACCTTGGCCTTTGCTGATGTCTTGGAGTCTATGTCCTAACTAAATTCAAGGGAAACACAAAAGTAGAATGAGCTGTTTGACCACTTGTCAAAAGAGTTGCTGCAATTTCAGAAGATGCTTACTGCCAATGCAATGCACCCATCTAGACAGACTTTTGCCAACAGAAGATTGATCAAAAACGTTTTGCCACTGCCCGCAGGAGCATCTAAAAAGATCAGGCTACTCTTTTGCTTTGAGTCATTCGAATGAAGCAATTGTAAGCTGTCCGGTGTCCAGTCAAAAGCCTTGGCTCATTCTCTGTCACATACACATTGAGATTGTTGATGTTATAGGATGGCTCCCTTAGAATTTCCTGGTCTGTTCTGTGCTGTTCTCTTATTGGATCTGTCAAGCCATACTCCTGAAAAGGTTTTCCTCCAAGCTGAAGGACCTTGTATTCAAGGAGTAGAGCATCATTCTTGATGTTTTCAGTGAACTGTATTTCGAGACTTTGATTTTGTTTCTGCAATCTGTGAACAATGTCTTCACAGAAGGATTCCTGGTGCTGCTTCTTCCGCAGCTGGTGAGGGCTAGCGATGTTGCAAACTTGAAGCATAATGGCGAAGAGATTTAACAACTGAAATGCAGAAAATGAAACAACTGCCTCAGCTAGAGTTGCATTCCAGTGACTATCAACTTTGAGGAAGTCACAGAAATGGCAAGTGCCTGTCTGTAAGAGTCGGACATGGCCATTAAAAGTCTTCAGATCTAGGAAACTCTTTGGACCATGAACTGTGTGCTAAAGGAGCCTCAAGAAATAACACTCAAAGTTGTTGGGATGCACAGTGTAGACCCTTCCCAGTGCTGAATCTCTTGATTCCTGAATGCCTTTCAATAGTCTGACCAATGGCACATCTTTTCCATTGTTTAGTGGTTTGTTGCCATGTGTAATATTGAGGGATCTCTTGGTACAAGAGTGGAAGCTAATGGATCTGTGCTACAAAGCTCAAAAAAAGCAATCAATATTGTTGAACCTGGAGTTTCAAGTTGCTGCTGGGAGACATTGTGGATTGTCAGGATTAAAATAGACTCACTGGCCATTCTCTAGATGTACAACTAGATGGATAACAGTTGGATGCCAGTCATGCAGCAGAAAGTTAAACTATCTCCAAGCTGCTTCATTGCTGCTAATGTAGTGTCCCATCTGGTAGCATGTTACCTCATCATTCTTGTTTACCTCATGAAGGCCAAAAACAGCCATGTCTGACCCCTTGTTTACATACTTGCACACTACTTCATGGATTTCACAGTTACAAAACTTAACATTGATGTGTGCTTTGAAGATCTTTGACAGAAGGGGACAATATGGCACAATCCACCGATTGTCAACTTCAATTTCTTGGATTGCACTTGCGTTGATAGTGTCTTTATGCCCGCCGTGGCCTGGCTTACGATGCTTGTATCTTGGGTATCCATCATGACCAGTCTCTGACTCGGCAATGAATTGCTTAGGAAAGCCTTTACTGCACTTTCCATCAACCATGCAAGGAGAGTTCCTGTTGAGAGGTCTGCATGGACCATAAACCATCTGAGTCTTGATGACTCCAAAGAATTTGGGATCTTTTTGTTGTGTCAGGAAGCTTGGCACTAATGATGGAATCAGTTTGATTTGGATGAATTTTGTCTTTAAGCCAGATTAGCTTGTGGGCATGCAGCAGGCCTTGTTTCTGCCATTCAATTGTGTACATGTGGCAAATAGTTTTACCAAAGATGCGATGTTTGGTAACAAGTGCTAGCATCTTCAAAATGCTTTTGCCGATACACACGTGCCAAAAGGTTGTACTTATGGTGAGAACATTATCCTGGTAGAAGCAGGGCCTTGATTTCATCCCACTGATGGATGCAAGTGAAGACCAGAAAGAGATCAGGTTGCCCATGTGTCCTGACATATGTCATTGCATCCTGCATTCTCTCGAGCATATACTGAGGGCCTCCTGTAAATGTAGATGGCAGAATGACCAACTATCCCATGTTGCTGACATCACAATCAGCTGCAATGGCATCATGTAGGTGAACATATGACTGTGCTTGTGGCCTTTTCTGGTTTTGTCAAATGGAGAGAAGGTGCTTGCTCTCAACTTTTACATTGCACATCAACCAGGAATTGATGGAAGAGGTCATGGCACTGCAGAAGCTGGCTTGAATGGGCAGGGCGGATCATCAACATGTAAGCATAGAAGTCATTGGCTGAGACCTGGTTAGTGGGTAGTTTTGTGGCTAGATTGACTTGTGAAATGTTAAAATGACATCCATCTTGCCCTTGCCAGAAGATTTGTGGGTACTGCAGAGCATTGTATGACCAATAAGTTTCTGATATGCAGGTCAGCATGGAATCTTGGTGGTGAATGATGATGTTTCGGTGATCATGTTGTTCACTGACCGGGAGAATGGCCACTTTTTTTGTAGCTGGTGCATTGAAACAACATTCATGCTCATCTACTGGTCTCTCATCTGACCTGATTACTATGTGAAAGTCACTATTTGGGTGTAGCTGTTCCATTGCTGTCTTAAAGCTGCTTACCAGATCATTGTGGGTGTGGAGCATTTCTTGCAAAGATATCACAATGCTCCTGTCAAGAGTTTGAAACTTTTTACATCGTCTGTCACATTGCCACTGTGAATCTCCCATGAAGTAAATCTGAAGGAACTTGGCAGGCTCATTAAGCTGGGGCATGAGAGAGCCCATGAAGTGATAAACTTGTCCTTGCACTTTAAAAGTAGGCATAAATCCTGGCTCCACAACTTCCTTACTTGCTCCAAATGAGGTCAATTAGAAGGCCAAGTTGTTTTGTCAGATGTTGTCTAGAAATCCTCTTGAAATGAGCATATTATCTTCAAATAGATCTTTGAGAGATTGTGGAGGAGATTGAAGCAAAGGCAGCCTCACTTTGCCATTGGTACAGCACACACTAGAAGACTCAGCTGGAAATATTGTTGCACCACAGAGGTCCCAAATCAATACTACTGAATCAATGTTGTAGCTTTTTGAAAGATCATAAGAGAAAGCAACATGTGGTTGAGAAAAACTGGAAGATTGTGGTGGTCTACAGCCAGCTGCATGTATGGCCCTGTCTTGGGCAAGCCTCTCAGCATGATGATCTTGCTGAGCAGTTGCCATCCTTGCTTGGTTTTGTGCTAGCCTCTCAGCTCGATGCCCTGAGGATTCCATTTGCTGAGCAGTTGCCATCCTTGTTTAGTTTTGCAACACCCTCTGACTTTGTTCTTCCTCAGACTCACTAAGGCATGCAGCTGCCTTGTGCTTTGCACCAGAGGTCTTCTGTGACAGCCCAGCATTTTTCTTGGGTGGCATTCTGTAATGAAATGGAAAATATGACGTTACAACTACTATTGGATGTACCGACCTTACTAAACCTTATTTAATTGTGCTACAGCTCCTCTCGTGTACATAAGTCGAGTTGTTCCAAGAATACCTGAAATCTACACTAATAAAATTCCTGGCCCTATGTATGTTTGTGTGTGCATGTATGCATATGTCTCCCTCTTCTGACGAAACCATGTACAACCTTCAGACCTTTATAGAGGGTGAGTAATAGGAGGGTTAAGGGAGATGCACAAGAGAGAGGGAGGTTGGAAGGGTAGAGGAGAGGTTTCTCAACTCCTCTCCCCATTTACTCGGTGGGATAATTGAGAAGGGTATAGGAGCCACCCCACCTGCTGGCTAGTATGTAATGCTAGTTATCAGCATACATTATTTTTTAATCTCTACCCAAGTATAATTACTCACATCTGATTCAAAATAGAAATATCCAGTGTTATTAAGTTGAGTTGCTCCAAGAATACCAAAAACAGGTAATGTAAGTTATCAGCATATAATATTTTTCAATCCATATCCAAGTATAAATACTCACATCAGATTTAAATGTGAAATATCAAGTGTTAATATGGCGAGTTGTTCCAAAAATATCTGAAATATGTATTGGAAGTTTATGAAGATATAATATTTTCTAATCCTTATCCAAGTAGAAATAGTCACATCAGATTTAAATATGAAATATCGAGTGTACTCTAGCTAATTTTATTAGGTCCATTCACGAACAATTACTTGAATAACTCATGTCATGGGAATATTGAACTTTAAAATTTATAAAGTGTATTGTATAAATTGAAAGATCCTATATTGCTTAAAGGACTGAATGAGTGAATGACTTATATTAATGTAATAAGAGTTTTCACTGGGCGTGCATCCGTGTGAAGACCTTTTGTTATTTAGAGACCTTACTCGAATAATGAAAAAAACTTTCATGCCAAATTTGGTACAGACTGATCCAGCGGTTTGGTTGTGCATAGAGGAAACACATACACACAGTGAATTTAGAGACCTTACTGTTTCTTTTTCTTTTGAAAATTACAAAGTTGTGTGTAACATTGAATTTTAAGTTTTACGTTATAGTAATTCCAGTTCTTTGTGGAGGCCCCGTGCTATTGCAGGGTTGTAGGGGCTCAGCGCCGGCTCTGCTGTAAACGAATTTAGGGTTTAGGGTTAGTATTTAGTGAGTGTGGTGTTATTGTAAATATTTACCAAATTTTTATTCAGTCACAATTATGTTTATCAACAAGCAACCTTTGTGTGAAAGTGTTTCTGTGAATGAGCGCATGACAGGACCGTACAGAGAAATTTTGTTTCAGAAAAGTACTTCTTACATACCTTGTCAATTCATTGGATTAATCCCAACAAAATACTACAAGTTTAGTCACTGGCTCACAACCTATGTTTGTGCTCTTCATTCCAAAGTAATAAAAAACTTTAACATACTTTCAAAATGGGACTTTATCCTTGTGTATTCGTGTGTGCAGGGGGAGGGATTAGTGTGCAAGAAAAACATTTACGGAAATGTACTCCTAAAAACTCTATGATAATAAAGAGTGTATCAAATGAAATTAAAATCCTGATTCAGTGACCGATCGATCAAGTTAGTAACGTTTTTGGTAACGACATCTCTCTTCTAATTAAATATTGAAAAAGAGATAATGCCACCCTCTCTTTAGGAAGAGAAATTAATTTTGGCAGTAAGGACTAAACCACTTGTTTCATTATCACAATTAAAAAGCTTTTATCTTTACTTTTGAAAAAATAAGGTGGAGTTGTAGATGTATGAGGGAAAATTATTTAATATCATGTTTGCTTCTATCAGAATCATCTACCTTTAAAGTAAAAAAGCAAAACCGACATGTATGACAAGCATGTAAAACATATTTCTGCTTACTCTCTCTGTTCATTCACATAAGCTGTAGAAATTATTGTGCACGCATACACAGAAATTCTTCAGACATTTAGCTGTTATTTTTAGTATTTCATTCTCAGGTTTAGACTAGCAAGGGGTGTGTGGATCAATTTTGGAGTTCTTCACAGAAAATTTGAAATTAAAAATTCTTTTTTTCCCCATGTTCTTAACCTTTGTATTTTTCCATGTAGATTGAAAAAAAATTTGAAAAAGGTTAAAAATTTGGGGGAGGGGGGATTTAAAAATTTGAAAACTTTTTTTTTTGCATATTTGGAATCTCTGCCATCAAAAACAGGAATCTGCTGAAAAAAAAGAATGGAATAGTCGTGGTGGGACATTACAGCCCCCTATATGGACAAGGGCCAAAATCTGATCCTAGAGCCTTCCCCGAGTAATGAAAAACCTTCATGCCAAATTTGGTACAGATTGATCCAGTGGTTTGGCTGTGCATAGAGGACACACGTACAGTGAATTTTTATATATATATGTATATATATATAAGGAGTAGCTGGGTGGTAAGAAGCTTGCTTCCCAATCACATGGTTCCAGGTTCAGTCCCATTGCGTGGCAACTCGGGTATCTTCTACTATAACCTTAAGCTGACCAAAGCCCTGTGAATGGATCTGGTAGACGGAAACTGAAAGAAGCCCATCATATATATATATATATGTATGTATATATATATATATATATATATATATATATATATATATATATATATATATATGTGTGTGTGTGTGTGTGTATGTGTATATGTGTCTGTCCTCCCTCCTTCGCTTGACAACCGATATTGGTGTGTTTATGTCTCCGTAACTTAGCAGTTTGGCAAAAGGAGCCAACTGATTCAGGCTCACAAAGTCCAGGGATTGATTTGTTTGACTAAAGGTAGTCCTCCAGGATGGCCACAGTCAAATGAGTGAAACAAGTAAAAGAATATATATATATACACACGATGTACCCCTGCATATTTGTGGTTAGGCATTCGCAGTCCTGGTTATTCGCAGAATCGTAAATATCATCTGTGATTTTTTATGGCACCTTTTGTTGCAATATATACTCTTTCACACTTTTTAAGGCTAAACTATTGATAATAATAAATTGTATTTGCTGGTTTACTGGACGCCTCTTCGCAGCTGAAGGTCCCTCTGATTAGAATGTGTCAAGTTGCTTGATTTTTTAAAAATACAAGTACACTGTATCTTGTACCTCTTATTCCTGCTTTCAATCAAAGCTTGCTAATCAGTATATTGACTACCAGCGCATTTATTAAAAATCATGGCTACATTTGATCATACACAATGTTTATTTCAACAGGATAATTTTTAAGGTCATGAGCCAATATAGCTGCGTTGAAATTAGGTTACTTGCTGGTCTGTCTCTCTCTTTTGTAGGTTTTCTTTTTTTTTTTGAAAAACTGTGTTCAGTAGCTATCTCCAGTATTTTGTTGAGTGTTGTGTTTTTCATGGTGTGTTATTAAAACTCTAAGGTGCTGCCCAAATGCCCTACACCTTCTAAGGCTTCTGTTAGTGAACCTAAGCTCCAGAAAAAAGTTATGAAGCTTCATGAGATGGCACAAGTTCCGGAAAGGTAAAAGTTATGCTGCAGTAAGTCACTATTAAGTTGTCAACAAAAGCACAATACACTACATAAAGAAGAACGAGGTGGCAATCAGGACATATATCAGTAAGTTTCTGTGTATGTACCAAAAAGATAATGATAATGAGAAATAAGCATTTCATCAGGATAGAATCTACCTTGGCATTGTGGATCAGTGACTGCAAGAAGAAAAACATCCCCTTGAGCAGAAACATCATCCGCAAGAATACCTCCAAAATGCTTGCATGGAATTCAAGGTATTGCTTGTTATGCATAATGCTGGTAGTTACTCTTTGGATTTGAATCACGAGGGAGCTTAAATCGAGTTCTTCTCTGCCAACACCACCTCCTTCGTCCAGCCTATGGATCAAGGCATGATCCGTGCCTTCAACTCTCTCCAACATGTTGTGGATGCAATGGATTCGGACGAGAATTTCAAGTTAAAGGAGTACTGGCGTAACTTCAGGATCGCAACGTGCCTGTCAGTCATCCACGCTGCTCTTGAAGACATTAAGAAAGAAACCATCATTGCATGCTGGAAGGTGTGACCAGAATGTGTCCAGGACTACGAGGGCTTCTCACCTGAAGATATTCAGCATAAGATTGTCAACAATGTGATGAAACTGACAAAGGTGCTTGGTGGCAAAGGTTTTGACGACATCACACAAGATGAAGTCAACAACCTTATTGATGCCCACTCTGAAACCCTGACAGATGACGATTTGTTGGAGTTAACTAAGTCTGTCAGCAAAGAGGTGGAGGAAGTGCCAGATCCAGAGCAAAAGGAGGATGAAGTGGATCTGGCAACCAAATGTCTGTCTGACCTTTTAATGACAGCAAAGGAATTGCAAAGGATGGCGGAAGCATAGGATCTCTATATGGTTCAGTCTCTCCAATTTAAATATGCCATCGATGCTGCCATGCAGACATATAAAACTCTCCTCACCATAATGAAGAAACAACGACAGCAACTTCCCATCACAATGTTCCTTAAGCTCATCAAGAAAGCCTTGCATACGACAATTCCTAAAACACCTGAAGGAGAAGTATCACCTGAAGAGCTTTAAGTCTTCTTTGTTGCGCAGTCATTACCTTCATTCTTTACATCATTGTCTTAAATCAATATCATTCATTATTTGTGAGTAACCGTACATTTTACTTCAATTTTTATTAAATTATTATTAAATATTGTGTATGTGTATATGTATGTGTGTGTGTGTATATATATATATATATATATATTTATATATAATGGATAATAAAACAAATGGTTTACACCTGGTAGCTTATTGGTAAAGCAGTCACTTTCAGAATGATCTTTAGGTATATAGCAAATAAAAGACAGAAAATGGAACATACGAGAATTTATTATTAATCATGACAATTGTTTCAACACACCTACCATCGATTCCTCTTGAGTGGGACGCTCAACAACTGGTTCAGGATCATCTAGTGGTGCAGATGTATCTCGTCGGGTGACAAATAAATACAACTTGTTAAAATGACTGTTTTGCAAAGTAACTTTCTGTTTTGTAGACAGAAAAGCAGCCAGACGGAGGAAATATCTTCATTTATATAGAAGATCAAAAATAAAAACCAGTTGTTGAGTGTCCCACTCAAGAGGAATTGATGCTAGATGTGTCGAAACAATTGTTGTGATTAATAATAAATTCTAGTATATTCCATCTTGTGTCTTTCATTTGCTATATATATATATATCATATTTTATGTTTATATTTTGACATTTATAGGCATTTTTATGGACCCCCTTCAATATTTGCAATTTTTCACTATTCGCAGGTGCTCTAGGAACGTAACCCCCCAATGAATACCGAGGAACTACTGTATGTGTGTATATATATATATATCATCATCATCGTTTAACATCCGCTTTCCGCGCTAGCACGGGTTGGACGGTTCGACCGGGTCTGGGAAGCCAGGGGCCGCTCCAGGCTCCAGTCTGAATCTGGCAGAGTTTCTACGGCTGGATGCCCTTCCTAACGCCAACCACTCCGTGAGTGGATTGGGTGCTTTTTACGTGCCACCTGCACAGGGGCCGGAGGGTCCGGCATCGGTCACGATCGGTTCGAGCTTTTAACGTGTCAGCGGCACGGGGGCAACGAGGTCCGGGGTACTTTGGGGATCGGGGTACTTTGGGGATCCAGGGTACTTTGGGGATCCGGGGTACTTAGAATGGGTAGGGGGTAAGTGGAATTGCTGCAGAAAGCAGCCCGGGTCTTTGTAGTCACAGCATATCTCCAGAGATCTCGGTCCTTCGCCATTGCCTCAGTGAGGCCCAATGCTCTGAGGTCATGCTTGACTACCTCATCCCATGTCTTCCTGGGTCTACCTCTCCCCCTGATACCTTCAACTGTTTGGGAGTGGGACTTCTTCACACATCTCTCTTCATCCATCCGCAGCACATGACCATACCATCGCAAGCGTCGCTCTTGCACACCACATCTGATGCTTCTTATATCCAGCATTTCTCTCAGGATGCTTACACTCTGTCTTGCGTGCACACTGACACTACCTATCCAGCGGATCATGCTAGCTTCATTTCTTTCAAGTCTACGCATGTCTTCTGCAGTCACAGCCCATGTTTCATTACCGTGGAGCATGGCAGTTCGCACACATGCATCATATAATCTACCTTTCGCTCTGAGGGAGAGACCTTTTGTTGCCAGTAGGGGTAGGAGCTTTCTGAACTTTGCCCAGGCTATTCGTATTCTAGTGGTGATACTCTCTGTGCATCCACCTCCGCTACTAACTTGGTCACCCAGGTAGCGGAAACTATCAACTACTTCTAGTTTCTCTCCCTGGAGTGTGATGGAATCTGTTTTCTGAGTGTCTGTTGTGTCTATTGTCCCTGTGCATCTGCCGCACATGAAAGCTATCTTATCTGTTAATTTCCCTTTAATGTTGCTGCACCTCTTATGTGTCCATAACTTACATTGGGTGCATCTTATGGAGTTTCTACCTGTACCTTTCCTACAGGTTGAGCAGGGCCACCTACCCGAGGGGGTGTGTGCTGAGTACCTCTTGCTGCTTACTAATACTTTGGTCTTTGCTACATTTATTCTAAGGCCCTTTGATTCCAACCCTTGCTTCCACACCCGAAATTTCTCTTCTAGTTCCGGTAGTGATTCTGCTATGAGAGCTAGGTCATCGGCATAGAGGAGCTCCCAGGGGCATCCCGTTTTGAATTCCTCTGTTATTGCCTGAAGGACTATGATGAATAAAAGGGGACTGAGGGCTGAGCCCTGGTGCACACCTACTTCTACCCGGAATTCTTCACTATATTCGTTGCCAATCCTAACCTTGCTGACAGCCTCTCTGTATAGAGCCTGTACAGCCCTTATTAGCCATTCTTCAATCTCCAGTTTCCGCATCGACCACCAGATAAGGGAACGGGGAACCCTGTCAAAGGCTTTCTCCAAGTCTACAAAAGCTATGTAGAGGGGTTTATCTTTAGCTAGGTACTTCTCCTGCAGTTGTCGGACCAGGAATATAGCATCAGTGGTGCTTCTACCTGGTACAAAACCGAACTGCATTTCATCTAAACAAATTCTCTCCCTAATGAGATTGGTTATGACCTTCTCTGAGACCTTCATCACCTGGTCCAACAGTTTGATACCTCTGTAGTTATTTCTATCTAGAGCATCACCCTTACCCTTGTAGCAGTTGACTATGGTGCTGCTGCACCAGTCATTGGGTATGACTCCATTGTGAACTACCTGGTTTACAATGCGGGTGACTATGGCATAGCCCACATAGCCAGCTGTTTTAAGCATCTCAGCAGTGATTCCTGATAGGCCAGGGGCTTTGCCTGGTTTCATATCCTTAATTGCCTTATCTACAAGGGAGCTGTCTATTCGGGTAGCTGGTCCCTCTACTGGGTCAACATTTGGCAGGCTCTCCTCCTCCCATTCATTCTCCTCATTCAGTAGTCTTTCATAATGGCTTCTCCAAGCCTCTTTCTTTTCACTAGTAGTAAAAGCAAGTGCCCCATCATCCATGCGGACACATTTCTCTCCTATAACATCGCTATTTTCTCTGACACACTGTCTAGCAATCCGAAATACTTCAGCTCTTTGATCCTCGCGACGCTGGACATTGGCAAACTTCTTCTTTTCTGCTACATCTTTGGCAATGTATACCTGCCGCCCAGCCTCCCTTTTGGCTATCTGGTACAGTTCCCTGCTGCCCCCATCCTTCCAGGCTTTCCAGGCCCGTCTCTTTTCACAGATGGCTTTATCTACTGCACTTTTCCACCACCACGTAATTCTAGGTCTGGGAGGGACTTTGCACCATCCACAGACTTGGTCTGTGGCACTCAGCAAGCTGTCCCGTAGGAATTCCCAGCTACCTTCTATGTCTGACGTCTGAAGCTCCTCCTCCCTCTCATCAAATTTCTTGATGAGTATGTCCCTAAATTTCTGACCATGCGAAGGGTTCTTTAGCCTCCAAATCCTTCTTTTCTGGATTGGTTTGTTTCTTGGAGTCCTTCTGGCCTCAAGCTTAAAGTCACTGATGATTAGTCTATGCTGAGGGATACATTCTTCACCCGGGAGGGTCTTTGTATTCAAGAGCAACCCTGCATCCCGTTGTCTGATGAGGATGAAGTCTATTTGGCTAGCGGAGTCTCCTGACTGATAAGTTATAAGGTGGCAGACTGGCTTCTTGAAGTTAGTGTTGCAGATTGAAAGGTTACATGCATCACAGAATTCCAGCAGTCTAGTTCCCTCATCATTTCTGGTGCCAATACCATAGCCACCATGTACCCCAGTGAAGATACCCGATTCCCGCCCAACATGCCCATTAAAATCTCCACCTACAAAGATGAGGTCCTTGTTACTAGTCTTTGAAGTAGCCTGCAGAAGGGTATCATAAAAGTTGTCCTTCTGATCATTTGGTAGTCCCGCTTGTGGGGCATAGGCTGAGATAATCATAGCTGTGCCACTCTGTAGGACCAACCTGAGCTTAAGCACTCTATCACAAACCCTGACAACCTCTATGACCTTATCCACCCATTCCTCCGCAAGGAGAATGCCTACACCCCCTACACCTTCCGCGTTACCTTGCCAGTAGAGTTTGTACCTAAGTGCCTTGCCCGTGAGGACCCTAGCCGAAGCATCTCTCCATCTTACCTCTTGTATGCAGCATACCTCAACCTGTCTTCTCTCTAGCATCTCTACAATCTCACTAGACTTGCCTGTCAATGTACCAACATTGATAGTGCCAACTCTGAAAACTGGGAAGGAGATGTGGGGGGGACGGGGGGGATTCGGCGCCTGAGAAGAGGAGGGTTGTTGTGGTGGTGATAGTTTTCGTGGTATTTTTCTTTTGATCTCTCTTCCAACCTGACCACGCCGTGGGCAGGAGCTGGTGTTAGCAGTGGACATTCGTTATCGTCACTGAGTAACGTAATTAGGTAGAGGAAAGAAATACAGATATTCTAGAGTTGAGTTGGGGAGGGGGGGGTCCAGTTGAGAAAGGTTTCACCAGTGAAAGAGAGGGAGAGATAGTAGAGGGTGCGGGTAATATAGGGGAGCAACCAGTGGGGAAGGTTGGGGTAAGGAGGAACGATGGCAGGAAGGGTTGGTGTAGGTTCGTAAGAAATAAAAACGTAGGATATTACGAGACGGAAGGGTACTAAAAGGGGATGGTCGGATTGAGGCAGTGTCAGGAGGAAGCGTAAGATCGGTGGGCAGTTGATGAGCTATGGCGCTAGCAGCTTGTCTTTTCACAGTGAAAGCATATGAGGAGAAGGGGTAGTGGGGGGGGAGGAGGGAGTAGGGCGTATCCGGTGTAGATGGTGAGAACAGGGTATACTGGTATTGGTGGTGGGGGTGAGAACAGTGTTCACCGGTATTGGTGGTGGGGGTGAGAACAGTGTTCACTGGTATTGGTGGTGGGGGTGAGAACAGTGTTCATCGGTATTGGTGATGGGGGTGGGGGGGCGGGCGCACCGCCGATGGCGGAAAGATGGGGAAAGATGGGATTAAGGCTTGAGGTAGCCTAAGGTTAAATTTCGTAGAGAGAGAGATAGGAAAGATAAATCAAGTTATGGCGAAGGCTTGAAAGTAGCCTAAAAGGTTAAATTTTCGTAGTGAGAGAGATGGGTAAGACGAATCAAGTTATCAATGTATGAATAAACGTAGTAACAACGAATGAATGTATGTCGCGCTATGTATGGAAAAATAAAAATAGTAAGATAAATTTTTAAAACTTGCTGTGGGCATCGACCGGGAGTTGAAATTGAAGAAGAAAGTAAGTTGAATTGGGAATTTAAATTGTAGAATCGTAATGGTAATGGCGATTTTCAAGTTTTAGCATAAGAAGAAGAGGAGGAGGAAAGACCACCGATGGCGGAAAGATGGGGAAAGATGGGATTAAGGCTTGAGGTAGCCTAAGGTTAAATTTCGTAGAGAGAGAGATAGGAAAGATAAATCAAGTTATGGCGAAGGCTTGAAAGTAGCCTAAAAGGTTAAATTTTCGTAGTGAGAGAGATGGGTAAGACGAATCAAGTTATCAATGTATGAATAAACGTAGTAACAACGAATGAATGTATGTCGCGCTATGTATGGAAAAATAAAAATAGTAAGATAAATTTTTATATATATATATATATATATATATATATATATATATATAATATATATATATACACACACACGTTTGTCCTCCACCACTGCTTGATAGCTGGTGTCTTGGTATGTTTGTGTTCCTCTAATTTTGTATAAAGTATCAGACTTCTTAAAAAAAAGAAAAAAAAAGAATGAGGTCAATCTGCTTGACTAAACCCTTCAAGGTAGTGCCCCAGCATGATCACAGTCCAATGACTGAAACAAGAAAAAGAAAAAAAAACCCAAAACAAACAAACAAAAAGCAAAACAAACAATATTAAGTAAATATATGTATATTTACCAGTGATATCAAGCACTTCTGGTCTTTCGTATGTGTCATTGTAGAAAGTCTGTAGTAGTTTGGCACCATGACCTAATTTCTGGAAGGGGGGCAGTATGAGAACTTGGCTGTAAATGAAACCATGCAGACAAAAGATTAGTTACTGATGACAAAGAATACAAGATAAATTATAAGATTGGTAATGACTGTGTGTGTGCGTGTGTGTGTGTGTGTGTAAAGAAGTAGATAAGCAGGTTAAATAAAGATAATCATTTCCATTACTTTAATGGTGAGTGGCAAGTTAGTGAGGGATGGTATTGCACTAGACCAATGATTCTCAAACTTCTTTGGGCTGCTGCCCCCTTGGCATCCTGACCACATTCCTGACCCCAGCCCCTACCCCACAAATGCAGACCATTTTCAGTAGCAAATTCAAAACAACAGTATTTCACAAATGAAACTTAACCCAATCAACCTATTATTTTGTTTGCTTTTACATCCATTGCCCCTTTCCGGCCACATCATTAATGCCCCTCCCCATCTGAATCTTTCTACCACCCACCAGAGGGACAATGACACTCACTTTCAGAACCACTGTGCTAGACTAAAAGTTTTTTACTTTTTAGCATTTAATCCAGCCATACATATCTGGCCCAAATATTCTACCTGTTTTAAGTTAAAACTGACCAGATCCAACTTCTCACACCTACCCCATAATTTCTGGTAAATAAATATTCTCAATTAAAATTAAATAATAGTAATATTGTCAAATAAGTTATGTTGTGATACACTCATGCCATATTTAAAAAAAAAGTCTGCATGCTTAATAAGTAAGTATATACTTTGATAAAGGGTTTGATAAATTGCCATGAGATTTCAAACTCTGAGAGAGAGAGAGTGTTTAGAGGTCAGAAGTCTAGAGTATGAGGTGGGGGAAAAACCCTGGAAAGCAGAGGAAGAAAGCCAATACCTGGAATAAAGCAATAGGAGAAGTTGAGGGGTTCCAAGAAAAGAGGAAGGAAGTGGAGTGGCAGAAAGCAAGTAGCTGAAAAGGGGGACAAATAATAAGGTTGCCTAAAAACACTACTACATATTCTTACTTGGGAAAACCCATTAGTAGTAAACAGATTGTATACAAGCACATACAGCCTTACTAGAGCAGAACATATGCAGCATACATTCAAACATAATACCATTATTTACAAGCCTCCCTGCCCTACACACCGATAAGCATATTATTATTATGCAGACACAAATATATAGGAATATACACATGCATAACATACATACCTATATACACACACACACAATATATATATATATATATATATATATAGGCACAAGTGTGGTTATGTGGTAAGAAGCTTGCTTCCCAACCACATGGTTCTGGGTTCAGTCCCACTGCAGGGCACTTTGGGCAAGTGTCTTCTACTATAGCTTTGGACAGACCAAAGCCTTGAGAGTGGATCTGGCAGATGGAAACTGAAAGAAGCCCATCATATATATATATGACAGGCTTCTTTATATATGTATATATATCTGTGTGTATCTTTGTGTCTGTCTCCACCACCATCACTTGACAACTGGTGCTGGCGTGTTTACACCCCCATAACTTAGTGGTTCAGCAAAAGAAGCTGATAGAATAAGTACCAGACTTTGAAAATATATATATATAAGTTCTGGGGACTAAAATTTCAAGGCAGCACCTCAGCATGGCTGCAGTCTAATGAGTGAAACAAGTAAAAGAATAGAAGAGTGTATCATTGTCATCACCACAAAATATCCACTTTCTATGCTGGAATAGGCTGGATCATTTGACACGGTCCAGTAAGCCACAGTGCCTGTTGTCAAGCACCAAACCCAGCTTTGGCATGACTTCTATGGGTGGATGTCCTTCCTACCCCAACCACTTTACAGTGTGTACTAGGTGCTTTTTAAAAAATTTTATGCTATTAGCACTAGTGAGGTTGCCAAGTAAATTGCAAAACAAGAAAAGATCAGGAATAAGAGGGGAGAAGGGAAATGCTTCTAAATGAATAAACAGGACAGAGGACACTGTGTGAGATTAGAAAGGAGGTGGGGGGGGGGCAGAGCCATAAGAAGTTGAAGCATTCACACATTGGCACTGAAGAATAACAGACCCCCAAAGTTGAAAGTTTATTAATCCTTCAATGAAAGACAAGCAAGTACAAGCAATAAACTAGGATCCAAGTGAATCAATTACATCCACCCCTTCCCATATGCCTCATACCTACATGATAAAAGGAAAAGCGTTTTGTAACAAAAAAAAAAAAATCAATATTTATCAGCTAATTTTTTTATTTGTTTCAGTCATTTGACTGCAACCATGCTGGAGCATTGCCTTGCTATTTATTCTAAATTAAAATAGATTTCCTCAACACCATCACCTATTTCTAGTAGGTTAAATATTTATAATCGGTAATTATAAAACAAAACACACACACACACACCTGCTATAAATTCAGATTATTGGATGTTTCAAATTCCTTTTTTCTCATAACAAACGAGAGCAGGTTGAAAAAGCTAAGTATGCATGTGTGTGGTTTACTCAAAGTTAGGAACCGATACACAGAAATTAAATCAGTGAATCACTCCCTACTCAGTGCCTGCTTGTTCTACCAGCCCCAGACTTGTCAGTTTCTAATACAAGTGCAGAGACATTAGGGAGTGAAGTGAGCAAGAATGAGTGTCAAGAGCAGTGGGTCCCACCTGCGATCCATGGACCCCTGGTGGTCCACGAACTAAATTCAAAATTTCACAAATATACATACACATAAGGATAAGCATATTAAAAGGGGCCAGTGGGAAAACTCATTTAAATAAAAAGGGTTCTTGGTAGCGAAAAGGTTGAGAACCACTGGTCTAAAGTACCTTGATTGAGGTACTAGCATTACCTCAATGAATTTGCTGTTTAGATCCTAGTTAGTCCTGAGTGAGCAAGCCTATGTTCAAAAATATTCCAGTTGTGATCATCTCCCCTTTAGCCCTTTGGCATTTAAACTGGTCATATCCAGTCAAAATATTCTATCTACTTTTAAGTCCAAACTTGTCAGATCCAGCTTCTCACACCCATCCTACAGTGTCATTCTAAAAATAACATTCACATCACCCACAGCAATGTGAATAAATAAGCCATTGGTACAGTAATCTGAATGCCTAAGGGTTAGTTAGAGACTACATTATCAAATCTGTCCTTTACTTTCTCCAAGGTAAGGTGTAATTTGGGGACTGCTAGTTTTAGCAGTCAAGCTACTATGTAGAAGCTTCCTCAGTGAAATGCAAAGTATGATATCTAGATCTAAAAGAGGTTGTCTTGCAGTGGTAACATAAATAAGTCTGGTGCTTGCTAATGATTTACAGATCTGGGTCTTGATACTATCATCTAGGCACATGGTGCCAATATTAGCAATACTGGCCACAGCAGGCACCACATCCTACTGCCATAGTGACACAGTTTAACCCATGCACAAGTGTATTGTTTACTCATGACTATATGTTAACTATGTCAGCATGTCATGACTAAATGGTGAGTTGAATATTGCAAATCTGGGGGCTCAGCAAGCTGTAAAAGCTTTATTCTGGTTGCTATATATTTTTCCTACGGCGGTTTGCGGTTATTCTACCTTAAGCTTTCTCTTAGGTTATATTATTTATTTAGGCTTTTCTCTGGTAGTAAGGGAGAATATAATGATTCAACGTCACTTATACTCAAGTGTTATCATTATATCGAAAACCCTAACTACAGTTATAACGTCATAGAGACATATACGCATGGAACGTTACATCAACGACAATGTATGTTGAATATTTTAATCGTGTCCTTTAAACCGCTATAAGAAACATAAAACAAAGATTACAGAAATGCATATTTATCTATGCTCAGTTGAAAAACAAACATGAAGAGAAACATATTCTTTTTACCTTATTTTTATTATATAAATATAACATTTTATATTTTTTTACAGTAAGAAAGATAACTGTCGTGGAGAAAAAAACGACTATAAATGCCTTAGCTAATTTCTTCTTTCTATCTAATACATTAACCAACAAATCAAAATAGATTTGTGGTTAACTCAGACATGGCATAAAATTTACCGATGCCTCCAAAACAGTGAGTGACGTGGAGTTATGTGACACCAACAAACACTGAAATATCTTCCAAAATCCAGGGTTTTTATAACTGCTCAACCTGACCAAAAGGAATCAAAATTCAGGACAAACATTCTTTTCGAAACTTCTAGAATCTTTATATGAGCAGTTATATTAACCAATGGGAAAAAAACGAAAATGCTAATTCTTCGGCAAAGACATTACGTCATATTGCCAATTTGTGCCACATTTCAAAATGGCTAAAATGGTTATTGCTACAATATCGTGGAAGTTTCGGATTCTTATCCTGCGTGTGTGTGTATCAGCATTGCTTTTATGTGCATTTTTTCCATGCTGGCGTGGATTGGCTAAATTATTTAGGCAGCAGTCTATGGCCAGTCGTCTTTCCATAGTAACTAATACTTATTTTCAAGTGAAGTACTTTATACCATGTTGGTTTTCACAGGACAAAACCACCAAGCCATAGGACACATTAAGAGTGATTGCCACTGTTTTTTAATCAGATGGCGATGATGTGAAATCAAGTGGTAACACATCACACTTACGTTAAGCTTCCATACAGTCCCTCACCAAGCATTGGTTACCACAAAGTGCCATGTGGTTGCAAAGCAAACTTCTTAACCATACAAACACACACACACAAATTTATGTTACACTGTTTATATTCATTTTCTATGCTTACATAAGGTGTGAGGGTCTTTTGATGGGTGCCTCAACAGAACTTATTTATAATCAATCAAACTGGAGGTGACTTATGTGGTCAGTAAGCAAGCCTCTTAAACTTAGCCATTGGAGCCTCTGTAGAAAGCAGGTAAAGTTGACATCAACAGGATTTGAACCCAGATCAACTATACCTTTTTAAAGACACAACAGGGATGAAAAGGCAATGTTGCCTTCAACAGGGTCCAAGTTCAAATTCTACTAAGGCCAATTTTGCTTTTCATCTTTTTTGGGTACCAGTCACACACTGGGGTTCATAATTGGATAATCCCATCCCTTCAACATTGTATGCATTGAGCCTTTTTTAGAGACAATTATTTATAGCTGAACTTAGCCAAATATTACTCTTAAAATAAGAAAAATATGCCATTTATAAAACACAATAGTCTTCAGTCTTCAGTTGGCAGTGGATTTCAGCACTCAACAGCCAAACAGACACATGTAAAACACAAATGCCTATTTTTATTCAGTCATTACATTTTATTGAAATATTATTCCAACACACAATGGCTTATTAGACAAGCTGCTGTACATGCAGCTATTATTATTAATTTTATTCATGAATACATGAATATATAATAGATAGATGATTATATGGATAAATAAAACAATAAACAGATCGATAATTTCTACATGTGGGTATTGGAATCAGGGTATCAGCATGCAGTGTTGTAAACGTTTTAGAAAGTAAAAGGCAATTATGATAGGGCCAGAAAAACAGTGGGGAGGCAAATGTTTTGAAGAGGGTCTTCCAGCACATTCATCATATTTTATGAGACCATTCCCTTTATAGCTGTTTACTGTTACCAATGAATACCAATGGTCATTGTTTAGCTAATTTTTTTTCAATTACTTATTTTATTTAATTTTTTTTTTATAAATTCATGTTTTGTTATTTCATTTTAAATTGCTTTATTGGATGTTTATGAATGAGATCAATTTCTAGAGAGTGGAAAGTGTGCCACAAACATAACAAGGAAACATCCACTTTCATTAAGTTATTATACTAGACAGCATATGGGCTGTTGTTGTTGTTGGTGGTGGAGGTGGTAGTAGTGGTGGGCATCCCCCACCTATCTCCCCACCCCATTCCCACTCGCAACATTTTTCAATCAATTTGCAATTATCAATAGCATGTGGGCCACCACTGCCACCACCATCACCACAAAAAGAAACAAAGGGAGAGGGAAAGAGAGTTACGAAGTAATACATACATTGCCACCATCCAACACCCACTCCCCACCCATGGCTTGAGACATATAGAACTGAACAGTCTGATCCTTTGTGATAAATTCAGAAAACCAGACTAGAGTAACCGAGACTAAGGACCACCTATCCCCTACTTCCTTGCTGCATCACAGGAGTGCACTTTCTGGTGAGGCAAAGAGCATAAAAACACAATTCACTACTAACAAACACATGCACTTTAGAAATGTCCAGGCTTAAATGAATCATGGACAAGTTTCCATTAGATTTCTCTTTGAATGTTAAAATATCCAATAAGGCTATTTTCACAACAGAATAACAAATAATGATGATGATGATGAGGATAATAAAAGCTACATGCATCATATGCAAATGGATACAACACCGATGATGATGATGATGAGTGAAAGACTTATCGGGCTTGATCTGGTATATGAATAAACAGGATATAGAATAAATGAGACATTTTTCTGAAGGAGGAGTCAGAATGAGTCAGATCTAAATGAATGAATAAATGGTACACTGTTCTTACCACAAATTACCTTTGTTGTTGTTGCTACTGTAGTAAGTTTTATTATCATTATTATTATTTGTAATTCCTGATCTGTGAGATACAGTAAGAGTTTTGGTTTTTTTTCTTCTTTCAATTAAAAATAGCTTAGAGAAATGTGTGTGTGTTGCATACACACAATTAACAGTGGAAGAACCAAAGTCATTGGTAACTATTTGAGTTTCATAGGGACACTTATTATACCAAAAAGTCACCTTTATTGAATACTTTTTCCTTTCAATGGTAGAAGTCATATATATATATATATATATCATCATCATTATCATCATCGTTTAACGTCCGTTTTCCGCGCTAGCACGGGTTGGACATATATATATATGGATATTTAGGGCTAAAAAAACACCAGGTGGATAGCCATATGCTATAAGAAGATCACATACGATCTAACTACAAAGAAAGAACGTTCTCCAGAGAAAATTCAGCGAACACCAGAACATAAATTAATATTCAATTTATCTCCCTCATTATTTAACTTTTATATATATATATATATATATATATTATATATATATATATATATATATATGTTTATGTGTGCGCACACACACACATATATATGATCAAACAGACCTCAAAGAAGCTGGTGTTGGTCTGCATTGGCAAGATTCATTGTCATCATCCTTTAAAGTCAGTTTTCCATGCTGGCAAGGGTTGGATGGTTCACTAGAGCTGGCACGCTGAGGAGCTGCACAAAGTTCTAGTCTGATTTGGTTTGGTTTCTACAGCTTGATGCCCTTCCTAACACCAACCACTTTACACCGCATGAATGCTTTTAAGTGGCACCAGCATGAGTGCTTTTTGTGTGGCCCAAGCACATGACTCTTTCATGCCAATCCTCTTCACCAGGGCATGTAGCCATAACACTTCTGTTGTGGAGGATGGGTCTTCTTGAGTATAGCAAGGTGTCAGCTATCTCAGCCCTTTGTCATCTCATCTAAGCTTCAGTGTCCGGAGGTCATCCTTCTTTACTTCATCCCATGTCCTCCTAGGTCTCCCTCTTCCACATATTTCTCCCTCTCAGTAAAATCATTAAAAAGAGTACAGTAAATTTGCTGTGATGGGGCGGAAAATCCAACATTTCGGACAATGTTGTTCTTAAGAGGAAGTTGAAAGGAGAGCAATAAATGCAAGACAGCAGAGTTTCAGATTCTCCAAGTTGCAGCCAGTATTTAGAAGATGTTAAATTCTGCTGTCTCTCATTTATTTCTCTCCATTCAATTTTCCCAAAAGAACTCTATCCAATTCATTGGATTTTTCACACCTCAATAAATTCATTGTAGAGACCTTTGGCGATATGCTGTGCTTGAGAAGACTCATCAAGTCAAGTGAAATCGTAGTTGTGGCTAAAGCAGGTGTCACATAACTGGCACTCATGCTGGTAGCATGTAAAAAGCAGCCGTTACACTCTTGGAGTGGTTAGCGTTAGGAAAGGCATCCAGCCATAAAGACCATGTCAAATCAGATTGGAACCTGGTGCAGCTCTCCAGTTTCAGTCAAACCGCCTAACGCATGCCAGCATGGAAAGTGGACATTAAATGATGATGATCATTGTTTAACGGCTGCCTTCCATGCTGGCATGGGTGGGATGGTTTCACAAGAGCTAGCTAGGCCAAAGACTGCATCAGACTTCTTTGACTGTTTTGGTAGGATTGTTACAGCTGGATGCACCAACCACTCAGCAGGGTGGATTTAGTGCTTTTTACGTGGCACAACCACAGGCAAGGTTTTTACAGCTGGATGCTTTTCTGAACACCAACCAGTTTATAGTGTGGCCTGGGTGTTTTTAAGTGGCACTTGCACTGACATGGTCACCAAGTACTTTAGGAGGTCTAAACATAATTCTAAGATTACCAAGGATTTTAGTAACTTTAATAATAATGACGTGATTGAAAACATAATGAGTGAAGATGAAGTGGTTACAGAGAATGTCGATGAAGTTGTGACTGAGGCCATGTGACTGTGGCCATGCTGGAGCACCGCCTTTAGTCGAGCAAATCGACCCCAAGACATTCTTTGTAAGTCCAGTACTTATTCTATCAGTCTCTTTTGCAGAACTGCTAAGTGACGGGGACGTAAACACACCAGCATCGGTTGTCAAGCAATGCTAGGGAGACAAACACAGACACACAAACACATACACACACATACATATATATTGTATTGGATGAAGGTATTGAGGAGAATGATGCTGGTTTAAGTTTGAGAATGTAGAGGTTACTTAGCAATGTGGATAGAGGAATGATTGTGGACATCACTGATACAATTGAAAAACTTCTGCATGTTGAAGTAAATGGGTTCAAAGCAGTGGACTTGTCTACATAGGATGGAGTGTAGGTTTTGAACCAAACCATAAAAGAGGAAATGTAGTGAAAGAACGTTGGTGGAAAAGAAGGATAAAGCAATAAATGAGCAGACTATGGAAACATATCAATATGCTAGAAAGGAAGAAAGGTGAAATCAGAAAGTAGGAGAAATATCAGGAACTAGAATGTATATATAAGATTGAGAAGAAGGGGTTAAATGTAATCCTTGAAGAGCTCAAAGAATGGAGGCTAAAGTCACAAAAATTAAGATATGATCAAAGAAATTGATCAATAGATTTTTCGGATAGGATGCACTGAGGTATTGATATGCAGTGCTCAAGAACAAGCTCTGAGAACTAATTACACCAAGTTCCACCAGGTATCACTGAGAGTAATGAGTATAAGATCTTGTGGAATTTTTCAATCTGGTGTGATTCGGTAATTGATGCTGAGAGTCCAGACATTGTTGTAGTTGATAAAATGATGAAAGAAATGAAGATCACAGATATTGCCATATCTGGGGATGTATGAGTGAATGATAAAGAGCTGGAAAAAAATTGAAAAGTGCAAGCTACTAAAAGATGAGATTGTATGAATGTGGGCAATGAAGAAAGTAACTGTCATTCCAGTAGGTGTAGGGGCATTAGGAGCATTAACAAGCAGGCTTGAGAAATTTTTATGAGAAATTGGGACAAGTGTGGAACATGCACAGAAAACTGCTTTATTTGGGACAGTGAAGATTTTGAGATTGGTACTTGGATGTTAAGTACCGTGGAAGAAGACTCTGCAAGACCCTTAACAACAGATCGCTGTCCATTCTTACAGAATTAGCCCCTCCCCAACAATTTCCCCTTCATGACTGAAATTGCCTTTAATGATAGTAATAATATCTGGCTGCATATATGCATAGGAGAAATTAAGAGGATATATATGTGTGGTGTTATGATAGATCATTAGCTCCCACATGCATTTTTTTCTCTCCTTGTTTTTTTCTGTGTATCTTTCTGTCGAAGAGCGTAGGCTCGAAACGTAAAAGACTTTTTCTATTCCTGAGCACTATACTAATACATTTGTTTGTTTGTACTCCACCTGCCTTTGTCTTTTGTTTATTTTCGTAAACTTTCCCTTTATCATCATCATCATCATCATCATCATCACCATTTAGCGTCTGCTTTCCATGCTAGCATGGGTTGGAGGGTTCAACTGGGGTCTGTGAAGCCAGAAGGCTGCATCAAGCCCAGTCTGATCTGGCAGTGTTTCTACGGCTGGATGCCCTTCCTAACGCCAACCACTCCGTGAGTGTAGTGGGTGCTTTTTACGTGCCAGCCGCACAGGTGCCAGACAGAGCTGGCAAACGGCCACAAACGGATGGTGCTTTTACATGCCACCGGCACGGGGGCCAGGCAAGGCTGGCAATGGACACGAGCGGATGGTGCTTTTTACGTGCCACCGGCACAAGGCCAGTCGGGGCGGCGCTGGCAACGGTCACAAATGGATGGTTCTCCTACGTGCCACCGGCACTGGTAACTCAGCTGCAATTTCCATTGATCGATTTCGATTCTGATCCTCACTTGCCTCAACAGGTCTTCACAAGTAGAGTTTTGTGTCCCAAGAAGGGAAGGTATGCATACGTAGGCTGGCTCCATCCCATGTAGAAGGCCACGGATTATGGTCTCACTTGTCCTGCCGGGTCTTCTCGCGCACAGCATACTTCCAGAGGTCTTGGTCTCTAGTCATTTCTTCAGTGAGACCTAAAGTTCAAAGGTCGTGCTTCACCATATATATATATATATGTATATGTATACATATATACATATATATATATATATATATATATATATATATATTATATATATATATATATATATATGTATACGTGGGTGTATATGAGTACATATTTGTATATATGTCCTGTGGGTCTACATGTATGTATTTACATATATGTTACTGGGCATGTATGTGTGTGTGTACATATATATATACACACATGCACACATATGTATGATTGTATCTGTAGATATGTATATATTGTCTTTGAGTATATATGTATTTATGTACATGTGTATAAATATGTGTGTGTGTACATGTGTGTATGTATATACAATCTGTGCCAGTATGGAAAAATGAAAAATGGATGTCAATTGATGATAATGTATATATTGAGTAGGCAGAAGGGTGTCAAAGCAGGCACTGGATGCCTGAGGACTCCACTCCTTGATTTGTTGTTAAGGCTGATTTCCTGGGCCTTTTCTTTCCCCAAAGCACTCACGAGGAAGTGAGGGTTTGTGCTTGGAGTTTCTTCCATAACATCTGGAGAAACAGAACTAGGCACTTGACAGGTGCTACTACTTCTCTGGATCTGAGTAAACCTGAGAACAATAGTGGCTAAGAGAAGGTTTCACATTCTTCAAAATCTTGCAACTCCTGAACCAGGGTCCCAGTACCGGATGAAGTTTGAAGTTATACTCAGGACACTGAGCCACAGTAGTTCGACTTCCATGTCTAAAGAGTGGGATCTGATTGCGCAGACTGACTCTCACTTTTGTCTGCACTAAGTGCAGACAAAACAGAAAAGACCTGCAGTGATGGAGAAGTGACGAAAATGACATGTAGTCCTAGATAGTACTGGCAGTTGCAGCTTCAATTCCACCTTTAGGTGGTCTCTTTCTTCCACATGATATTCAGCCATCATAATCTGAATACCTATCTATCTATTGATTGCTTTATCAATAATGGTAAGCTAATGATTTCACATAGGTCAGTCACTGTGCAAACAGGTTTGGAGCAAGGGTTTATGGTTAAGGTTAAATAGCTGAAGGAGAAGTCAACAAACTGAATTTGTGAATTAATCTTCCAGAAGAATTTTTAATTAATAATCTTTAAACCTGAAGAAATTTTATAAAAAAATGAGAATACAGTTAAAAGTTAAGGGGAAAGACTACTTATTTTCTTAGCATACTTCCGTCTACATTTTTTAATTTACTCACTAACTTTTCATTTTAGGCTACTTTCTAATGCAATTAACTTTGAAAATTTTGTACAACTTCTTAAGAAATTGAAACAACAAGCAAAATTTCAAGTGTTCAGCATTATTTCCCTTCTGTTCTTTCAAGTTTTGTCATACATATCTAATGCATAATGAAGTCATGTGGTTGTATTTATTTTATTAAACACTGACAATGCTGGACACACACACACACCTGCTGGTGCCACATAAAATGCACCCAGTACATTGTGTAAAGTGGTTGGCATTAGGAAGGGCACCAAACAGCTATATGGCTTGCCAGTTCCTGTCAAGCAGATGTTAAATGATGTCTTCCAAGACATTGCAAGGTTACCGCTTTAACAGCTGAGTGGTCTGGAGCAATGTGAAATTAGGTGTTTTGCTCAAGAACACAACACATTGCCAGTCTCAGAATTAAAATCACAATCTTACAATCATGAATGTAACAACCTAACCACTAGAGCACACTTCATTTTATTATGGCTTGGAGTGAGATTTATTAAGAGGCAGAATCTTTGCAACCACATACACTTTCTGTTAGCAACTCTTGGCGGTTTTTTTAACTGAAGAATTTCTTTTTCTCTCACTAGTTTCCTAAAATTCCATATGCAGAGGGGTAAACACCATATAGTTTCAAAGCAACACAGTCATATCTGTGACTCTCTGTGTGTGTGTGTCTGTCTGTCTGTCTGTATCAGGGGTTTCCAACTGGGGTCCACAGAAGCTTTAAGGGGGTCCATGAGTAAACAAATTGTAATTTGTGGGTCCATATATAAATTTTGTTTACTAGGAGAGGTATCTGCATTTATTGAAATTTTCAAGAATTGTATTTGGAATTTATGGCATGAATATAATGAAATTGTTTCATTGTTAGTTTTTACTAACCTACAAACAAATATTTTATTTCAAAAATTTACATGTGCATATATGGGGTCTACAGATGATAAGAAAGCTTTCAGGGGGACCACAAGAAAAATAAGGTTGCGAACCCCTGCTCTCTATATATATGTTAATAGTGCAGACATGGCTGTGTGGTAAAAAGTTTGCTTCCCAATCACATGGTTCTGGGTTCAGTCTCACTTTGTAGCACCTTAGGTGTCTACTAGTATAATCCTGTGTCGACCAATCATGCACAAATACATAAGCACAAAATGTTTTTTATAATGGTTCTGAATCAACCAAAGCCTTATGAGTGGATTTGGTAGACAAAAACTGAAGAAAGCCTGCCATATGTGTGTATGTGTATGTGTGCACATATTACTGTCTCCTTCCTTGATATAGCATAATAGTGTTGAGTGTAACCATCATGGCATCCTTTGTTCACAATCTTTGATGAAAACATGTTTTAGTCATGGGAAAATAATACCTTGCTTGGAAATGGGTGAGGGTTGACAACAGGAAGGGCATCTAACTAGAAAATTTGCTTCTCACAAATTTCATTCAACATGCTGAAAGTGTAACTGCTAGAGTAAGAATAGCCTGGGAAAGGTTCAGAGAGCTCTTACCTCTGCTGGTGACAAAAGGCCTCTCGCTCAGAATAAAAGGCAGACTATATGATGCATGTGTATGAACAGCCATGCTACAGGGCAGTGAAACTTGGGCCGTGACTGCTGAGGATATGCGTAAGCTCGCAAGAAATGAAGCCAGTATGCTCCGATGGATGTGTAATGTCAGTGTTCATACTTGACAGAGTGTAAGTACCTTGAGAGAAAAGTTGGACCTAAAAAGCATCAATTGTAGTGTGCAAGAGAGACGTTTGCACTGGTATGGTCATGTAGCGAGAATGGATGAAGATAGTTGTGTGAAAAAGTGCCACACCCTAGCAGTTGAGGGAACCTGTGGAAGAAGTAGACCCAGGAAAACCTGGGACGAGGTGGTGAAGCACGACCTTCGAACTTTAGGTCTCACCGAGGAAATGACCGAGACCTTTGGAAGTATACTGTGCGTGGGAAGACCCGGCAGGACAAGTGAGACCATAACCCGTGGCCTCTACTTGGGATGTAGCCAACCCACTTACACAAACCTTTCCTTCTTGTGACACAAACCCTACTTGTGAAGACCTGTTGAGGCAAGTGAAAATCAAAATCAAAATCGAAATCGATCAGCATCAATGGAAATTGTAGCTGTGATACCAGTGCCGGTGGCACATAAGAGAACCATCCGAACGTGGCCGTTACCAGCGCCACCCTGACTAGCCTCCGTGCCGGTGGCACGTATAAAGTACCATCCGATCGTGGCTGTTTGCCAGCCTCGTCTGGCACCTGTGCAGGTGGCACGTAAAATGCACCCACTACACTCATGGAATGGTTGGCATTAGGAAGGGCATCCAGCTGTAGAAACACTGCCAGATCAGACTGGGCCTGGCGCAGCCTACAGGCTCCCCAGACCCCAGTTGAACCGTCCAACCCATGCTAGCATGGAAAACGGACGTTAAATGATGATGATGATATGAGAGCATTGAAAAGTGGATGTTAAAAAAGCTAGTTGCTCAGACCTATGGTCTAAAGGAATTCCAATGCGACCATTTTGTATTTTAGTGTCTTTTCTTTATAATGACACATTGGATAGTGTGATATGAAAGAAATTTGATTGTTATTCCAAGCAGGACAAGTGAATATCCAGAGACTTTCCCCGCGATGGCTCATCTTGGTTCTTGTTTAGCTCCAGTTCGCTTCTGACTGAACAAACCTATGATGAAGTACATTAAGAACAATAACCATCCTGTGTCTTTTTTTGTTTGCTTTATATTACAACCAAATTGTTTAATATCTTTTGATGTTAGGGTGTGACTTAAGGATGATTTGGCTGCTATTTCCAATAAATTGAGTGCTCATTAAAAGATTTCCCTATACACAGGCTAAGTAATGATTTTTTTGACACACAAGGCTGAACACTGAGACCATTTACTGTTGAGGTCATCCTATATGGGGTAAAGTATCAACAAGTAAATGATACTGATCTTAACATCTCCCAATTTCAGTCCCTTGCACCTACCTATCTTCTCCTATCTTGTACATATTTTCTCTCACACATAAGTTTACTCCTACTTTTAGAGACATATACAAATATTATATGGCAAAGCTATGTAGTCTAGTGATGAGGGTTTAGCACTCACAGAGTGTATAAGAGAGAAGGCTGTGCTGGTTTGGTCATGTGATGCGGATGGATGCTAACAGCTCCATAAAGAAGTGCCAATCTTTCAAAGTAGATGGAACATGTGCAAATAACAGACACAGGAAGACATGGGACGAAGTACTGAAAGATGATCTCAGGATGCTGAACCTTTGAGATGAGATGACAAAGGACCAAGATGAGATGCCTAACATCTTTCTGAACTCAAGAAGATCTGTGCTCTACAGGAGAAGTGTTAAGGCCACTCCCCCTGATGAAGAGGATTGGCCTGCAAGAGTCATGTGTTGGTGCCACATAAGAGCACCCAGCACACTCTGTGAAGTGAATGGTGTTAGGAATAGCATCCAGCCATAGGAACCATGCCAAATCAGACTGGAGCTTGGTGCAGCTCTTCGACTTGCCAGCTTTGGTCAAACCGGCCACACCATGCCTGCACGGGCAATGGACATAATAAATGACAACAATGATGGTGAATAGAAAGATTGTGGTTCTGATTCCTGCACTGGATGGTGTGCTGTGTTCATAAGCAAACCACTTCGTTTCATGTTGCTCCAACCCCTTAAGCTGTAAATGAGCTCCCACAACAACTAGGAAGTTAAACCTACAACAGACTAGTGCCCCATTCATTTATCAGTGAGTGCTGTAATCTCAGTTACTTACATATGATGGAAACAGGGTCAAGTGAAGTTCTGGCCTCATAGGTCTTACGGCAACATTTAGAAACCCTATTACTGATCATTTCTGGAATGGCTATCCTTTAAAGGCTTTAAAGATAATCTGTCTATTATTACAGAAGTGGTGATATTGTAATTACATTACAAAATAGAATCAAGATGATAGACACAATTACTGACTCCCATAATGTCTTTAGTTCAAATAGCTAAGCCAGTGAAATTCTTTTAAGCTTTTGACTGGCTTCTGAGCAATATTATAGCAATTCAACATTGCTATGACAATTATTACCAGACTAATGTAATTTTTGTCATGAGAAAGGAGGAAAGAAAAAAGAAAAAAAGAAACCTGATGTTATTCTTATGTGGAAGCAGGTGGTTCATTTGCATGGCAAACTTCCATAGTATCATTTTCTTCTAAGACAGCTGGAAATTGATAAGAGTAATACAGTGTTTTTTCTTTGAAGATATTCAAACTAAAGTTTGCTATGCTGTGATGTTTCAAGTTTATTTGGAAAAGCTAGTGTAGGACATTTCAAAGAGGCATTGTTTCAAAAGATACACCATGCACATTTGACATTTGTGTTAAAGGGATGGCTGTACTGGGGCACCACCTTGAAAGTCTTTTAGTAGAACAAATCAGTTTTTTTTCTTAAAGCTTGGTACTTATTCTATTGGGCTCTTATGCTGAATTGCTAAGTTATGGGGACATAAACAAACCAACACCTGTTGTCAAGCGATAATGGGGGACAAACACACATATTTTTGAACACAGTACCGCCATTTAAACAGCAGAATAATTGGGCAATATTACCCTTACAAGGCAGAAAAAGTTGTCAACAAACAGCCATGTGAGTTGAATCCACATCCCCAAAGACACTAGCTGAGTGCTTTACCATTAAGCTCAACATTTCTGTCGATTTTAAATGCTAAATAGCTAGCTTATTGAAATATAACAATCACGTATGTATATAAACAAAGTTACATTTGTTTATATACAGACATAGTTTTTACATACACATTACAAAGATGCATGTAAAAGCACCATCCGTTCGTGGCCATTTGCCAGCTCCGTCTGGCACCTGTGCGGGTGGCATGTAAAAAGCACCCACTACACTCATGGAGTGGTTGGCGTTAGGAAGGGCATCCAGCCGTAGAAACACTGCCAGATCTGACTGGGCCTGATGCGGCCTTCCGGCTTCACAGACCCCAGTTGAACCGTCTAACCATGCTAGCATGGAAAACGGACGCTAAATGATGATGATGATGATGATGATTACAAATACAACAGCTTCTTTCAGTTTCCATCTACCAAATCCACTCACAAGGCTTTGGTTAGCCCAAGGATACATGAGGTTTCATGATTTTCCTTTTCTTTTTCATTTGAACAGCTTTACCTTCATTTAGACCCAAATATCTACATGATGCATAATTGTCCAGCTTATGTACTAACTTCCCTTCCATGGTGTGTAACAAATCAGCTTCACAGTATTATTATCAGGAGGTGAACTGAGTAGAACCATTATAAAAGAATAGGTACAAGAGTATACATTTTACATGAGAACAGTTGAGGAATTAATTTCAGAACTCAACTATTCCTTATCACCCCCTCCACCCCAACTCACCCCAACTACTCAGAAAGTGAAGGGACATAACTAAACACTGTCCTACTAAGTCTCATCCATTATCTTAATAATAATAGTAACAACTTCTAACTTTGTCACAATGTGGCACACATTCTGCAGGGTTGGTGTAGACAATTTATCTGATACCAGAAAGATGAAAAGCAAAGTGAGGTCAAGCAGTACTGCAACTCGGAATATAGTTAAACATTTCAAGGCATTCTTGTACTTTTTTCATTTTATCATAAAAATAATTATTAGATTTAGGAAGTTGTAGTAGTTTGTCAAATAAAATACCTGAAAACACTGAGTATTAAATCCAATAATGGCTGACTATCATTCAACCCTCAGGGTGCCTTTGATATAGATCCTACACGTTCCTAGGTTGTTTTAAATGAGTTTTATCCACTTTTTCACAAAAGTTTTTAATTTTTTATCATGGCAAGTCAATCATCATCATCATCAACAATAACAAAGTCCATTTTCCATGCTGGCAAGGCTAGGCATTACACTAGGCTCCATTATCTGTTTCGGTTTGGTTTCTATGGTTGGATGCCCTTCCTAACACCATCCATTCCAAAGTGTACTGGGTGCTTTTTCTGTGACACCAGCACTGGTATCAATTCTGCAGTGGAAGAGGTCTTCTTGAGTACAATAATGTGACAGATATCTTGGTCCTTTGTCATCTCCATAAGGCCCAGTGTTTTGAGATTGGCCTTCAATATTTTGTCTGTCTTGCTAGGTATCCTTCTATAAATTCCATCCATTTTAAGTGATTGGCACTTCTGTATGCATCTGTTTATATCCATATACATCATGACCAAACAGTGCAGTTTCCTCTCTTGCACACTGCATCTAATTTTGTTTTTAGAAACAGAAAAAATCTTATGTACTTCTGTATTTTGTTTTTCAGTGAGTGCTATGAACTTTTCTGGAATAAACACACCACATGATGTGTTGATATGACAAATGATAGAGAATATCTTTTCTAAATATTTTTCTGATGACTAACAGTGTTACAAAAAATATCTTTATGATATGAAAGTCAATTCAATAGACAATACTACCCTGCAACTAAATAAACCTTGTGCTTAGATAAAAAAAGAAATCATCATCAATAATAATTATTGTGATGGTGTCCTAACTGTTATCATTATTTATATTGTTATTATGGAAGTGGAGAAGGCAGAGACAGAAAATTTTCATCTCTCTCAGTTCTAAGATCAAATCTCATGATGAACAACTTTGATTTTCATTGCCTGGGAACAAAGCTCTAATAAAATAAGTACAAATTATAATTGAACCCCAGTCTGAACAGATCTATGATCACAGGTAACTGAGCAGTGATCCTCATGCCTATTCTTTCAAGCATGTATAAGTACCAGTAAAATACAGGAATCAAGTTCATCAACTATACACCAATCTCAAAAGAGTTATGGGGCCACTGAGTCTGATAAATAAAATATATATCTAACTCATATCACACTCTAGATTTTAAAAAAAAACAAAGAGGAAGGACACCTTGATCCATTATACTTAGATTGGAACACTTGGTTGTTGACCTGCTTGATCAGAGATAACCTGGGGCTAAATAACAACAACAAAATATTGGCCTCAAATTAAAACAGAGCCAAGTGAAGAAATAGAGGTCCAAAGCTAAAGAACTCAACAATTGTAAATACTCCAGCAACTGATATATTCAAATTAGTACATACACATACTAGCTATTTACTTGAGAAATCAAGATTATCCAGACAAACAAAAATGAATTACTCATAGTCAGTTTTATGATGTCAATCATTGTATATAAATTTTGCTTATATCACCTATCAATGGCCCAATAAATTATCATCATCACTGTTGTTTAACGTCTGCTTTCCATGCTGGCATGGGTTGGATGGTTTGACTGAGGGCTGGGGAGCCAGATGGCTGCATTAGGCTCCAAACTGATCTGGCAAAGTTTCTACAGCTGGATGCCCTTTCCAACACTAACCACTCCGAGAGTGTAGTGGGTGCAATGATCACACTCAAATGCTGCACCTCTTATGTGTCCATAGCTTACACTGGGTACATCTTGTGGAATTTCTACCTATGCCTTTTCTACAGATCGAGCAGGGCCATCTACATGAAGGGACTTGTGGTTTGTCTGCCTTCCTACTTAATAAGACTTTGGTTTTTGCTAGGTTGACTTTAAGGCCCTTTGATTCTAGACCTTGCTTCCACACCTGAAACTTCTCTAGTTCTAATAGTGACTCAGCTTTTAGAGCAATGTCATCAGCATAGAGAAGCTCCCACGGGCATCTTGTCTTGAATTCCTATTATTGCCTGGAGGACTATGATGAATAAGAGGGGGGCTGAGGACTGATCTTTGGTGAACCCCTACCTAGAATTCTTCACTGTACTCTTTGCCAACCCTCACCTTACTGACAGCATCCCTGTATATGGCTTGTACAGCTCTCACTAACCATTCATCTATCCCTAGTTTCCTCATTGATCACCAGATAAGGATGCGGGGGACCCTGTCAAAGGCTTTCTCCATATCAACGAAAGCTAGGTATAGAGGTTTATTTTTGGCTAGGTATTTCTCCTGCAGCTGTCTTACCAGAAATATAGCATCAGTAGTGCTTTTCCCTGGCACAAACCCAAATTGCATCTCGTCTAGACTGACTTTCTCCCTAATTAGTTGGACTATGACCCTCTCCATAACTTTCATTACCTGATCCAATTACTTGATACCTCCGTTATTATTTGTATCTAATGCAACACCTTTACTTTTGTAGCAGTTGACTATGGTGCTGCTACACCAGTCATTGGGTATGACTCCTTCATGTATCTCCTGATTGACTATACGGGTGACTAGACTATAGCCGACACCACCAGATATTTTAAGCATCTCTGCAGTGATTCCTGATGGGCTGGGGGCTTTCCCTGCCTTCATACCCTTAATTGCTTTATCTATCAAGGTACTGTCAATTTGGATAGCTAGTCCCTCTGTTAGGTCGACATTTGGCAGACTCTCTTTCTCCCATTCATTCTCTTCATTTAGCAACCTTTCCTAGTGGCGTCTCCAAACCTTTCTCCTTGCAGCTTCATTAAATGCTAGTGAGCTGTCATCCATGCGAACACATTTCTCTCCTATGACATCACGATTCTCTCTCACACACTGTCTTGCAACACGAAACACCTCAAGTCTTTGGCCCTCATAACGCAGAACATTGGCAATTTTTTTTTTTATCTGCTTCCCCTCTGGCTAAAGAAACCTGTCTCCTAGCTTCCCTTCTGATAGTCTGACACAATTCCCTGCTACCACTGTTCTTCCAGTCCTTTCATGCCTGCTTCTTTCCCTTAATGGCCCTGTCAACTACATTGTTCCACAATCATGTTACCTTGGGTTGAGAGGGGATTTGCATCATCTACACATATCTGGTCAGTAGCCCTCAACAGTTGTCCTGTAGAAACCTCCAGTTGTCTTCCAGATCATGTGATGCTATATCCCCCTATATTTCGTCAAAAGCTTCGAGTAATACGTCTCTAAATCTCTGTCCATTCGCAGGATCCTTAAACTTCCAGACCCTTCTTCTCCATGCTGGTCGTCTTCTGGGAATCCATTTAGCCCTGATCGCGAAGTCACTAACTACTAATCTATGTTGTGGGGTGCATTCCTCACCTGGGAAGGTTTTGGCATTTATAAGTAGTCATCTTTCCTGTTTCCTAGCAAGGCTGTAGTCAATTTGACTAGTGAGTCTACCAGATCGGTAAGTGAATAGGTGACTGGCAGGTTTCCTGAAGTTAGTATTACAAACCATAAGATCATTTGCATCGCAGAACTCTGGCAGCCTGGTTCCCTCCTCATTGCGGGAACCAAAACCATAGCCTCCATGTACGCCATGGAGGCCCCCTGTATGTTGTCCAACATGCCCATTGAAGTTGCCAGCTACAAAGAGATGGTCCCTGTCATTCATTGATGAGGTAGTCTGCAAGAGGGTGTCATAAAATCGGCCTTTCTGTTCATCAGGTAGCCCTGGCTGAGGGACATTGGCCAAGATAATGGTTGCTAACTCCTGTTACAGCACTAATCTAATCTTAAGTATTCTATCACAGACTCTGACTACCTCAATAACCTTATCAACCCATTTCTCCACGCAAAGTATACCCATGCCGCCGACCCCGTCAGTGTTCTCTGCCCAGAAAATCTTATACCTATGTTCTTTGTCTATGAGGAACCTAGCAGAACTTCCTCTCCACCTTACTTCTTGGATGCAGCACAAATCTACACATCTCCGTTCAAGCATCTCAACAAACTCACCAGACCTGCCTTTCTGAGTGCCAACTCTGATGGTGTGCAAGGTGTGGACCCGTGAGACCCTGGGATGGGGGACAGCAGCATCATGTACCTGAAAAGGAAGCTCGCATTTGGCAGAACTCATGAACATACAATAGCCTTCAACCTGCATACACTACCCCATCATTTTTATGTGCTACATAATCACTACATTACACAGGAGATAAGCCCTTAGTAGGGATGGGGGAACATTAAGCCTTTAGAAGTTTTCATGAGAGAGACATCCAATAGAGGTCAGAGACTTCCGGTACAGGTGGTGGGAAGGGCAGGTGTACTGTGAAACAGCAAAAACTCAGGCTGCTGGTGTGAGAGAATATTATGATAATAATGAGATAGAATTAGGCACTTGAAATTCTTAACTAGGACTATAACCAAGAGTTTTCGATCAGCCAACTGTGACAAAATTAGAATCAAAAGCTTTTGGTCAGCCAAACTGTACCAAAATTAGATAAATGAATGAGTAAGTGATGATAATAAATGAGCGTGAAAGAGTGGGAGAAAGAGGGAGAGTTGGATCGAGTAAAAGGATCTTAAGCTTTCATAAACATTATTTTTCTATTTCATCAGGATTGCAATCAGTTACTCATGGCAATTGCTTTTACAGCAAGGAGCTCTTCAACTGGCTTCCTGATCAACTATGATATAGAAATGGTTTCTAATGACAGTCAATCAAACTGGTGCAAGCAGAGTTACATACCATATTTAAGATCACAGCTTAACAACTTAATAGCTGTATCATTAATTCCTAACACTAAATAATAGACATAGGTATTACTGTGGTTGAGAAGTTTGCTTTCTAACCACATGGTTTTGAGTTCAGTGCCACTGTGTGACACTTTGCACAAGTGTCTTCAACTACAGCCCTAAGCTGACCAATGCCTTGGGTAAATTGAAAGAAGCTTGTGTGTACTCACAAGACGTCTAAGGTGGCTTGGCTAAACTCTCTGTCAACCTCCAAGGAAATTCTTTCACCAGACAGATAGCTGAAGATGTGACCGGTGATAGTAAAGGCAGATGTGGAAGCACAATTGGGCCCAGATATCTATGGTTTTCAGCAAAAGAATTCTAAGTGGGTCTCTATTACAGCATCAACTGTGCCTAACCATCAGATGTGGTCAGCATTTGTGGGTGATGTGGTGAACTTGTTGGTCAGAGCTAGCTCAGCCCAACCCAAGTGAAAGCTGCCACAAGTACGTGTGTGTGTGTGTATATATATATATGTCCCACCCATGCTAGCATGGAAGGCAGACGTTAAATGATGATAAATATAAATGCATACACACACAGATATATAAATATATATGTATATAAGTATGTATGTGTGATACAAAAGGCTCATTCAACCAAGGCCTTTTGTTGCTCAAGTGACCAAGAGATCATTGCTTCACACAGAAACAAGAAGAGCATCTGGTCATAAGAAAGGTAAATTTTTACTATTATCCCCTTCTCATTTTGAAGATGAAATCTATGCTTCTCCCCTAGCTTTTTTTTAATGTTTTGAATAAATCTGACCATCAAAATTGTCAGAAATCATTTGTACTTTAGATAAAACCCCTCTTTGCAATAGGCAGTGTAGGGTTGAGGTACTGCATATAATCAGTACCTCAACCTGTAAGAAGTAACAGGCAAACAAGTGTCATATGATCAATAAACGAACAAACACCTTAATTACAGCAGAAGCATAGTGTCTTAAGAATGAGGATCTACTATGATAATACTTGTGTTTTTCTCCGTCACAACATATGAATGAGAAAGGAAGGGGCGACAGATGAATAAGGAAGGAAGGTGAGATGACAAACTGGTGGGATGGTGAACATTCAACACGAAAAAGAAAAATCAAACAGCATTTCAACTCTGTGTGAGTATATGTATGTATGTGCTTGTACAAGGGAAGTATGTGAATGTATGTGAACATTGACAAGTGTATTAATTTGATTTACTATCCATATTTATATATTAAAATACTACAATTAGCTGTCATTTTTGAAGGCAAGGGGCCAGCTGGTCTACTATAACAATACTCTTTTGTTTTTCTCCATCACAATATATGAATGAGAAAGGAAGGAGTGATAGATGAATAAGGAAGGAAGGAAGGGGTGATGGTAAGCTGGTAGTGGGAGTATATGTGTGTGTATGTAAAAGGGATGTGAATTTTGTGTGTGTGTGTGCGTGCAATGGAAGTGGGATGGTGAACATTCAACGTTGAAAAGAAAAATCAAACAGCATTTCAATTCTGTGTGAGTACATGTGTGTATGCGTGTGTGTGTACATGGGAAGTATGTGAATGTTTGTGTATGTGAAACAGCGTTCTTTCAGTAAAAAACCATGATCGATATCACATCTCAAAAGACAACCACTAGATAACATTGACAAGTGTATTAATTGGATTTATCATCCATATCTATATATAAAATACTACAATTAGCCGTCATCTTTGACAACATGGAGCCAGCTAGTATAATTATAATTATAAAAAGAAAAAGAAAAGTTGCGATTAAAATAATAAGAAGTGTGATGTAATAGTACACAATTAAAAACCCAAATAGCACAATTTCTAGACTGTTATAGAAATAACAGTCTAGATGGAGCACAGTGAAAATGAGTAGAATGATGAGCATTTTGGCTGTACATATCAATAAAGCTCATAAATGATATAAGTAATTAAGGTAAAATTTGTTACCCATCAGCATATGATTGGAATAATAACAAAGAAATAAAATATGGAAAACATATGATTTTAAATTATTTGTAAAAATAAAAATTCAAAGTTTAAATAAAAAAAAAAGAAGAATAGTCTATTAAAATTTTGCTTTTAAATTTCAAACATACCTTATACGAGGACGGATTTTCTCCAGGTAAGCATAATAATTATAGACGGTCATATAACCAACTACAGCATAGCACACACAACCATTTTGTTGATACTTCTCAAATCTGAATAGAAAAAGCAAATAAAAATTTATAATAAATCAATCTTCAACTTGGAATGCAGAAAGACTGCTTTAAAGCAAACAAACAAAAAATAATAATATTAATAAACACTGCTTTCTGAAGATGTAGTCATTATGTAGTAACCTGACCTGCTATGAACAGAAGCTATATCTCCTTTAAATAACACTATGTCATCTTCAATCATCTTAAGCATAGAAGGATACATTGGACACTATATTCGTAGATAAGCAAAAAGACAGGATAATTATGGCAGGAAAGCCTTTGATTAAGATCGCACTGGGATTAAAAAGCATCCACACAATGATCTTGCTTGAGCTTTTTTTTAAAGAGAAGTCACTAGAATGACTAAGCTTGGATTGGAAAGAGGTCCAAAAGGACAGTGCAATTTGTAGAAGAAGAGAGTAAATATTTTAGATTAAAACACTCAGAGAACACGAGACCAAAATGTGGTGATGGTGGTAGTGAGAACAATAACTACATGGAGAATTGAAGGTCACAAAACGGAATAAAGAGAACAACTCAGTACATCCAGAGTAAATTTACTTGTTTACTAACAAACTCATGAAGCAAATTTTGTAATATAATTGAGGTAATTAATTAGTCAATGAGCAGAAGGAACAGTGTCTACAGCTTTTGCATGCCTTACCAGACTGGTGAGACTTTATTACATATTTGATGTTTAGTTTGAATGTCAAATAACAGAATTACATACATGCACATGTGTATGTGTGTGTGTGCGTGAGAGAGAGAGAGAGAGATACCGGAATTCTGCAGGGTGAATGTTCTGGAGAGAAAAGATTGTGATCTAAGAGGTAGGGTATTATGTTGTGTTGTGAGTGTAGCTGGAGGTTGAATAAAGTTAGCTAGCAAGGTGAGAGGAGAAGAGACCCTTGTGGTATTGTACAAAAGGTAGGCAGAAGAAAAACTCGTCTGTGGTTGAATCAGGCTGGGGAGTGAATTATTGCCAATCAGTCAAGTGCCTTTCTTTACAGCATTAAGGGGAAGGGCGGGGCATTAAACTATTTATGATAATAATTATAATGATAGAACAGGTTGGGGTGATATGCAAATTCAGATGCATTATTTTGATATATGGCACAAATTTGAGAGAGTGGTGTGTGTGTGTGTTTGTGAGTATGTAAAGAAACAGATAGCACATTAAACGGTATATTAATGTATCCTAACAGAAGCTGTGTAGTAAATGTAATGTTGTTCTGGATGAAAAGAGAGATAAATTACACTGATAAGTGTGAATTGTGTAACTCACATACACAAAGAAAGGAATAAAAAAGTGGGGGAAGCTAGAAGAGTCATTAGGTTGCTCAGTGAGAATCTTTTCTTCTGATCTCAGAGATACAATCAATTCGTTGATCCAAATTCTCTTTATCTTTCTTTCACTTATTCCCCTTGACACATAAACACTCTCTTCCAATATGCAAATGGATAGCTCTTTTACTTTGTAACCAGACATACATATACACACCTTTATGCAACAAAAAAGAGAAGAGTGAGAGAGAAAAGAAGAAAGTGGAGAGAAAATACAGAAAAATTTCATACGGATTTAGTTAATAGGTTTCCTGAAATAAGCTGTATCACATAGGTCAAGCCAGCTAGCTACCAGTGTCCAGAAATGTTGAAGCCTAAACCAAACAGTAGAGCTAACACAAGATGTACAATAATATTTGCAGACAAGTAAATTGGTTGCCAAGGCAAGAGTACAAAGTACATGTGAATTTGTCAGGTTTACGTGTAGCACAGCTGAGATTAGACACAACAGGTTAATTCAATAGATACACAAACACCCTCACAGAAGTTAGGATTCAAATGTGCTATTGGTAACGAGATGCAAGAGATTAAAATACACTAACACTAACAGTGTAAATTCTAAGGTTACTTGGAAAACTATAAGGTTGATGGAAGCTCATAGAGAAAGATGAAATATATAATTTCTTTTGAAACTATTTTCTTCTGAAGCATATGAAATTTAAGTTGGTGTAAAGTTCACACAGGTAATGTTGTCTTAAGAGGGAACATCTTTGAAAACTATATCCTTTGTTATACACACACATATCCTCTATTTTAGTCATTAAGTCAAAAATTAAACTAACTTTGGAACAAAAATATTGAAGGTCCAATCTATTTATATTTTCCATTATAGCATAACTCCACTGGTTAAACTTTAAGTCTTAAAACACTGTACTTCATTATCATATCAAAGAAAAGTACATATGGTTGGATTTAAACACAGTCTCAGTGAATGAAGTACACTGAGTAGTGGATTCTAACATCACCAACCCACGATATTTAATTTAAAATCTTTATTACCATATGAGCTGCAGGGCAATCTTAGTGGTGGTGCTGGTGACATGAAAAAAGCATCTACTACACACTGCAAAGTAGCATGATGTGGTCCTTAGACCAATCAGATTATGTCAAACCACCAAACCCATGGTAGCATGGAACGTGGATGTTAAATGATGTTGATTACTGTACCTTGATTTTGAAACAGATATGTTGCGGACTTGGTAAGCAAAAACTGAAAAAAGCCCATTGTGAGTGTATCGTTATCTCGTAAGTACATTATAGTTGTAAATGATGTCATTCATCTCTCATCTTCCATGAAAAACATGTCTAACCATGGGAATACAACATATCTGGAGATATAGCTAGTGCAGATAAAAGTAGCAGAAACAAAATTTAACCAAAGTTTTTTGACATAGTTGAAGAAGGAGTTATGCTGCATAATGATAGTGTTGTTGACACTGGCTTAGAAGAATCCTGTCTGAAAGAACTCTTTATCAGTTAAAGCAATCATTTGAAAAGTAAACAGTATGGTTATCCTAGAAAGGTTATTGTGTCAGGAATGATTTCAATACAGGAGTCTTTTGGAATTAAAAGAAAAAGTTATGCCCAGATTTAATGTTTTAAAGGTTTGGAGAAATTGGTAATGCTGACAAGCATCAGCAACATCCTTAACCTTTTGGTATTGAGATTACTGTCAAATGTAATGCTTGTTTGTTCACATTGTTTTGCATTAGCCATGCGTTATATTGCAGCTTGGAGATTTTGATGATGTCTTGTTTATTTTTTTTAGAATGGCATAGTAGGGCAGGTGTGAAAGGCCAAATCTGGCAGGATTGAATATAAAATAGGTGGAATTTTTGTGCTGAATATGGCTGGTTTAAATGTTAAAGGGATAAAGTTGTTCAGTACCTGAAACAAATTGAATCAAATCACTAATGGAGACATGAATGAATTAACTGCTTTGTCGTTTAGGACCTCAAGGCAATAATGGTTAGGGGAAAAAAAAAAAAAGAAAACCACTCCTATAACTTACATGGGAATGCAATGCAGAATAAGTAATTCAATGATTCTGATTGGGAAAAATCAACTATTTTAGGAATACATCTAGTATGAAAGTAGAAGATTGTATCTAGGACAACATTAACCAATGTGCTTACTTTTTTTTTATTTGAGGAGGATATGCTTGTTATTTCTAGCAGTTTGCGTGATTACATAGATCTAAAATTGGGCTTGTAGAATCTGCACTGTAGTTAATAATAGTACCAACTTTATATGAATGGTACTATCAAATGTGATGTAGTTCCTAATTAAGCAATTTAAATTGTTATTTTTTTTTTTAATTCCAGGCACAGTGTATCTAATGTGCTCTCCTATTTCTAAAATAGAAGGGTATAATTAGAGGAAAATTTGGCTATTTGTAGTAGGTTGAGTAACCAAGCAGAGGATCTCCCTTTTGACCATAAAACAAACAGTGCAATATGAATGATAGTGGGTTGAGAACTGTGCTTGAGTTGAGTAAAAAACAACTGGGATTGAGCAGTCCCATGATCCATAAGTAGACAGTAAAATAGCCAAAAGATCTGTTGTTCTGGACATGCCATGTTTCTGCCTTTTTGGGAATCACATTACATGTTGACACACAGTGATTAATATAGGAAAGACTGTGACAGTCTGGATATGTTTTACTCACACCACAGTCAGGTCTGTTTTTGTAAAAATAAATTCTTGTGAAGACTGCAGTAGAGGTAGGCACAGAAGACATGGTCATAACATAACAATTACTGTTCCTCGGCAATTATGATTGCTCTGCACCCCAGCTAATGCTTGGAACTAGTAACGGGACTGTTCATATTCAGTCCACTGGTGGCAAGAATATGCTGAGAGGTTGAACCCAGCATATTCTTGCCACCAATGGTCCGATGTGGAGGCAGTGAATTTGAACTTGAGATCATATTGGTTTGACAAGCTTACTCTGCCTCACTAGCTCAACATGCCTTGGCAGAGGGAGGCAGTTTTTATGCTCACACCCAGGAGTATTTAAGTTAATTACATCAACTCCAGTACTCAACTGGTACTTATTTTATCAACCCTGAAAAGATAAAAGGCTAAGTTGACCTAGTAATATCATAGCTATTTTCTCTGTTTGTTTGCCTGGGTTATGAAAAGAGTGTGATTATTTTCAATGTTTTTTGTAGTGGTTTTCAGAAGTTTTGAATATGTGTCGGACAGTTTGGAGGGCTTTTTTTTTCATACAATAACAGAGAATGTTTGCTGTGATTCAGCAAACCATGCACCTTTCATCACCAGACATTCCTTCACTTTTTAGTATTTTTGCTTTTGCATTGTTGTGAAGATGGTCTTTAAATGCCATCAGTGCACAACCTGTGACGGATGCAAAGTGCTCATTCTGAGTATAGGCAGAATGGTACAAGAACTTGCAGACTAATTGGGAATGAAATTAGAAACTATTGATCCAAGACATACTTACAACAGATAGAATGTCCACCGATCATCATCAATATCAATATATGAAGCAGCATCAATGAAGAACAAAAGGAATGTTTGCAAGCGTTCATGATAATTTTTGAAACCAGGAGAAAGAACAGAGGCTTTGAATACTTCAAAAGTACGTTCACAATTATCTGAAATTAGCAAAAGCAGAAGAAGAGATTAACAATCAATAAGTAATATACCCTAATTGATGGGTAATCATACACAACATGTAAAGTGGTATATGAGCAAGGAATGACAAACATTGGGTTTCAATTTTCATTCTAGATTTTATTTGGTATCTATGTAGTTGTTTAGCTCCAGGTCAGACAATCAAGCCAGCCTGTGATCAAAGGTAATCCAGTCATGGTCATCCTGCTTTCCTTTTTTTATATATTTTAAAATTTATTTATTCACACTTAGCATTATATATAGAACAAAATTAATCCATATACTTTAACCATTTTTCTTCAAGAGGGTAATGTGTAAAATGAGGGAGATTTGGCTGTGCTTTCTGAGTAGGTTGCCTCATACTTGTGTAAGAGAAAAAGAGAATGTGTGTGTACTTTTGATCAAGTACTGGGGTTGATATGTTTGCCTAAGCCCTTGAAGACGGTGCTTCAGCATGGCCACAGCCCAATGACTGAAACAAAAGGTAAAAGGCAAAAGACAAGTACAGCATCACAAAATCTTTGATAGGGAAGTGGTAACCATAACTGATGATATAGGCTCCCTCACCATACTCATCTGGTACTTTAATTTTATTGAAACCTGATGAATGAAAGGCAAAATGGATTCCAGCAAGATCTGAACTCAGAACTTGATGCTTCTTGAAATTTGTGACCAGTGCAGTTGCTTCACCACCTCTTTAACGACTCATTCACTGTTCCTTCCTGTGCATTATTCTATGCACCATTTGTACAATTCATGCACATTTGCCTACTTTTTTTGATGAGTTTTGGTGTGCCTGGCCACTGTATACAATAATTTCATTATTATTATTATTATTATAATAATAAGCATGATGGGCGTATTGCTTAGTGGTATTTCGTCTGCTGCTCCGTTCTGAGCTCAAATTCTGTTGAGGTCGACTTTGCCTTTCAGGGTCAATAAATTAAGTACCAGTCAAATATTGGGGTCAATACAATCGACTATCCCCTCCCCCAAAATTGCTGGCCTTGTGGCAAAATTTGAAACCATTATTGTCATTAAACGCCACAAAGATTTTTATCTGTTACTCACTGTACTTATTGGTAAGGCTACACATTGACTAGGATGTTCAATAAGGTTAAGACACATTCAGTATTGTCTTTTGTACTAATGAAAATGTAAAATGATCATATTAGTTTTCAAGTAATATAACTTTCCTCTTCTGCCACAATTTAATCTTACTATTAGTTTTTAATGTTCTATGCATATAAGTGCTCCCACCCACTTAACTATGAAAACAGAAACAACCATGTTATATATCATAGGACTTAATGATTCTACAAATGATAAGATGCCAAGAGAGACATGGTACAATCAGAAAATTATTCCATAAAACTTCTATATAATTTTTAATAGAAAATAATGAGACTAAGTAAGGGAGAGAACTAAAATAACAGAGACACTTGATATTATTCACGGTAAGTTGACACAGATTAATAAGAATGGTAAATGGACACAGAAGTTGCAATTTTCAAGCCAATATTAAGAGCATAAGCAATGTAATTTAAACCGGTCATGGGTAAACTGCACCCAGTAAGACTTCCTGAATGGTATAGCCGATGAAAAATTAGCTTGAATTCTTCAGTTGGCCTGTCTAATAATGAGTCATATCTCATGCAGCTTGCTTCTTGAAAAAGATTTGCCCATATTCAATTTAAACAGCACTGATTAGGCAGTGAAACAAGATTGACTGACTTGAAACAGAACCATGCTCTGATATGTGATCAATTCATGGAATATTCTTTCTGTGGAGCCCAGTAAACAACAGCTCCTGATCCGTCTGGGTTAATTAGCAAGATGCCAAGTAACTTGGCATCTCCACAACCGAACAAAGATTCAGTTTTATCTAGTTCTTAGGGGCACTCATCCTGTTATCACTATGAAGCTGGAAGCTGATGTTATTGCTCTTGCTCAGAAAGCCTGCCAGGGACTGATAAAAACAAGCAGAATCTGGTTTCCCAATTTGGGCAAAATGACAGAAAATGTCAGAAGTTGTAAAGCTTGTCTCTACTGTAAATGAGCTCCCTTTCAGAAAGCCCATGACAGAATTTGTGCATGGACTTTAAAGGACCTATTGAAAGGAAATCCCCTATATTTTTCCTCCTAATAGATGAGCACAGTCATTTCCCTGAAATAGAAATTGTCACAATAACCTTGGTGGATTTGATTCTGAAGTTTCATATAGTGTAATGCACCTATGGTATTCCAAAGGTCGTAAAAACGATAATGGATCTCCCTTCCAGTCAAAGGAATTCAGGAAATATGCCAAGCTGCAAGATTTCATACATAGGTGAATTGAGCCAGAATACCGTGAGAGCAATGGACTTACAACAAGTGTCAGCCCAGCTGAAAATTTAATTGTACAATCACACCAGCCAATGTGATTCAGCCATTAACAGAAAGCAAAAAATTTGTTTCATAAACAAAACCATGTTACTGACTACCAGATACATATTGGCAACCATGTGCTCATAAAACAAAAGAAGTCTACAAAAGGGAACAGGCTAATCAGAAACTAATCCATAATGCATTCCAGTAGAAATATCTCCTGGAAAGAGCAGCATGTGTGTGCCTTACAGGGAGAAAGGTAAAGGAGTACAATGGAAATAGTGACAAAGAGGATCTGGGCCTGCTGATCACGAACCATCTACAGAAAGCCAAAACACAATCTACGAAGGCAGCAGCAGATGTCAATCAATCATCAAGTAGTGTCAGAAATGCGATACAGCAATAGAAATCATTGACCTCTGCCTCATCTATGTGCCTATCTTCAGAACTGAGATGGGTAGAGGTGTGATATTCTGAGAAGTTCTAGTTTAAGAGATAGGGAGTTATCTCCCTTGCAGGACATTTAACGACACATGACAGGAAGTAGGAGAGAATATAAATGGTGGTTTCCTAGAATGTATGAGGGTAGCCTCTTGTGAGTTTCCCTGTGGCGCATATGAATTCGGATATTGATGTACAATGTTCATAGTGGTATCTCCAATCTATGGACTATATTCCCAGGAAGGCAGCCTATTCTTTGACGCGAATCCAACCCTACTATTAAAGAAGTCATTTCAATGGCATCTCTGTATATGGCTTGCAGCCTCTTACACCTTATTTCTTTTTTCCTTTTTAATCTACCATTAGACTACTGAATGTGGAACCCAGTCAAAAGCCTTCTGTAGGTCAACAAATGCTAGGTGAAGTGGCTTATTACTCGTTAAATACTTTAGTAGCTGCCTCACTCAAAAAAGGCACAAACCTCATCTCATCCAGGTTGATTTACTTCTAAATATGTTTGTGCTGTAACTCTTTCAGTACCTTTTATAACTGGTTCATCAATTCGATGCTTCTGCAGTTACCACTCTCTAGAACGTTTTCATTGTCCTTGCTTTGTAATGACACTGTTACACCAAAGTTGAGTATGATGTGTCCTACGAAGTGGTATCAAAAGTTTCCCAGTCTAGTTCTGTAGCGTGCCAACAGATAGCAGGACACGGTTGTGTGTGCAGTGAGAGCTAGCAGTGACCTTCATGAGGCAGTGTACTTCACAAGTTGTGAAATTTGTGCTTTTGTGATCATGTCTATGCTGTAGTCTGTGATTTTGTCATGGACAGGAAGTTGGAACAAAGAGCCAATGTGAAATTTTGCATTAAACTTAGTACCAGTGTATTGCTGCACAAAGTAGCTATTTTGAAGGAGATGATGTTAAATTGTAGGTAAATAGGTTATTTGATTAAACATAACTAGTCCAGGAACTTTTTTATATCCCCTAGTACTCTAACTAGATATTTCTTATCCCTAATAGGACCAGCTCAGCAGCCTTCATTTCCTTCATCATGCTTTTGACCACACAACTGTTAACTGCTGATCTACTTGACATTCCCCTCATACAATGGCTTGCAATAGCATTTCCATGTCTCTTTCACTTTGGTATAATTGAGAGCCAATATGCCACTAATATTCTTGTGGCATCATGTAAAAAAAAACATCTGTGCTAGTGCCATGTAAAAAGCACCCAGTACACATTGTAAAGTGATATGTGTTAGGAAGGGCATCTAGCTGTAGATACCATGCCAAAACAGACATTTGAAGCCTGGGTAGCTCTCCAGTTGACCAGCTCCTCTCAAACCATCCAAACCATGCCAGCATGGAAGACGGACATTAAACGATGATGATGATACTATAAACACTCCTTCACAATGATGCTTCTGAGCCTCATGTCACTGAACATATGCAAACATGTTACACTAGGGTTCTCATTTTGCTAAATATAACACACGTCCAGCTCATCTTCTACCTACATGACACTGCCTTCTCTCTATTTTCTTGTAATCTTTCAATGACTGTTTAGAGTAAAAATCAATAGCATAAATCTTACGAAATTGGGATATTATTCTGAAGACTATTTTCAGTTTGATCCTAATTAATAGGTTACTTTATATTTTCATAGGAAGATTATATATATATGCCAAGTGGTTGGTGTTAGGAAGGACACCCAGCTGTAAAGATCCTGCCAAAACAGTTACAGAGATCTGGTGCTGGCTTCTGCCTGGCTGGCTCTTGTCAAACTGTCCCACCCATGCCAACATGGAAGGCGGATGTTAAACAATGATGATGATCATGTAAATCTGTTAATGTAAAACGTTTTTGAGTGTGCTCATAAAAACTCTTATGCTATTTATTCTGGCCACCACTTATTGTTCCCATCTTCCAGAGTAAATTTACAGGAATTTTATTAGTCTGGTGCTGTTATAGCATTGGATGAATATAGTATTAACAAGAACTTTTGGATGGAAATTCATAAATCCTTTAATACATTGCTATGTATGCTTCCACAAACTCCATGTTTTAGTTGTATTCCACATCCATAGGATTTTACAACAGAGGTAGTGTGCAAGAGAGAAGACTGCATTGGTATGGCCATGTAATATGTATATATAAATGAAGACAGTTGCATCAAGAAGTATCAATCTCTGGGATGAAGTGGTGGGAAAAGATTCACAGACGTTTGAACTCACAGAGAGGATGACAGAAGTCCAAAATACCTGGCGGTTTGCTGTGCTTGCAAAGACATGTCAAGGTAAATACAAGTGTAGTTGCACCTGCATACAGGCTCATCCCCTGCAACCCTCTCCAGCTGAGCATCCCTAATCTTGCAGGCTTGTAGGTACTGGTACCATGTAAAAATCACCTGTGCTGATGCTGTGTAAAAACACCCAGCACACTCTGTAAAGTTAGGATGGCGTTAGGAAGAGCATCCAGCTGTAGAAACAATGCCAAAAGACAGGAAGCCTGAATAGCCCTTCAGCTAATCAGCTCCAGTCAAACTGTTCAATCCATACTAGAATGGAAAACAGATGTTAAATGATGATTGGTAAATTCCATGGATTTTTAAAGTGAATATTAATACACATGTTTGTTTCCTCAAGCAAAAGTTGCATTATTTGTAATATCCTATGGATGAGGAATACAACAACTAAAGCATGGAGTTGTGCAAATGTATGTAGGAATGCTTTTAAAGGATTTACAAATTTCCATCCAAAGTTCTTGTTATTGCTATATATTATATATATGTTGTTCTTTGGTGCATTTCCATATCAAACTTGATCGAGAAGATTTATGTTCAAAGGAAATCCAGATGTGATCTAGCCTTTTATTTAGATACAATGTATGTAGGACTACATTATTTAATCACAGCTTGCTCTTTTATCAGATAGCAAGCTGTGATTTGAAGGAGAGTAATTATATACTTGTGTAGTAAACACACTGGAGTACAGGCAAACTCTATCAAACTGAATATATAAACCAGTTACAATAAAAGTAGGATATATTATACATGAGTTATGTTGTCAATGCTTCTGAGAAAAAAGTATCCTGAAACTTCATCCAGGATCACGTCCTGAAACTTCATCCAGGGTCACATCCTGAAACTTCATCTAGGGCCACATCCTGAAACTTCATCTAGGGTCACATCCTGAAACTTCATCTAGGATTACAAGCAATTTTATTTCTTTACTGTAAATTAATATCAAAAACAAATAATGAAGATATATGATTTGCCAAATTTTGCAGGAAAGATAGCAGTGGAAGTTGGGCTTTTGAACCTAATAGATAACACCTACTAAATTGACAGTGGATGGTGCATGTAGTAGAAGGCCCTCCCATCTCCTAAAAGGGAAAAAAAGCTGAGATGACATCCAAATCCGAAGAGGTTGGTCTAGAAGTGCCATTGATTAAGAAAGTAAGGGGAAGAGTCATCAAAGAAAAATCTGATAAGTAATGACACTGAAGAAAGACATGCAAGAAATTGCTACAAAACGATGTGAATGGAAAACTTAATCAGAGTGAAGCAGTACTAACCTTTATGAATTTGATATGAATTTACTTTTTCTCCAGGGGGTCTGAACAGGTGTTCTTTTTCAAGTGAACTGACAAAGTCATCAATATTGGTCAGGTAACCTGGGGGCATCATTTCTGCTATGGGTTTCTCAACATCGTCGGCCTGACAACAGAACAAGATGAGAGGTTATAACAGAAGACCAGGTTACATTTGGGTAAAATGATTAACACAAAACTTTTTAAAAATTAGGGAGAATAATTAACATCCAGATACATATAGAGGTAGCAAGGGTGAAGCCATACTGCTAAATTATAAATACAAAAAAAAAAAAAAAACATCAGAGAGTAACACAGTCTGGTGGAAGAAAGTGCAACCAAGTAAAACTTAAAATCAAATGCAGTGAAAGACAATCCATTAATGGGGTGAAACCAGCTCATCATATTCGAAGTATATATTACATTACCCATATCTATTGAAAGTCTGAAGAAGAAAACTAAATATTAATTATTTAATTAGTACTAATATAACCACAATAGCTATGATCACACTGGACTCAAAGGGTTTATGATAACCATGGACACAAAAGAGGCAAAGAAAAAGACATGTGGCATGTTCAAATAAAAGTTTCTTTACATTAGCATTTTTGGAATATGAAATTATGTATATGTTTTTGTTTACTTCAATACTATCTCTGATACAAAGGAATTGCTCAGTCTTTTTCCTGAAGTTTTGGCAATAGTAAGAATTACATTTCTTGCTAGCCATTCCTTGAGTCTGTTAAGTGAAAGTAAGATAAGTTCTTTTGTTTTTGTTAGGTAATATGCCAATTCTTATATGAAACATAGCATTACCAACTGAATCAGTGCACAACTTGGAACTTCTTGGCCTAGAGGAGACAAAAGATTAGAGACAGCTTCTGCAAGAATTGAACTTAGTACACAGATGGTAAAACTAAATATTGTAAATATTTAGTTTGATGTGCTGCTTAATTTTGTTTATTTGCAACTTACTTGTAGAGAAAGTTTAAGTAGCCACTAAATTCAGAGTTGGTCTTTAGAAAAAGTGGGGCTTTGATCTTAAAACTTATGAAGGAGATGACAGAGGACCAAGATATGTGGCGCATTGCTGTACTAAAGAAGACTTGTCCACCAAAACAGAATTCAGATCCTAAAACCAAAGTGCTTCATAAAAAGCATTGGTGTGGGTGCCATGTAAAAAGCACCCACTACACTCTGTAAAGTGGTTGGCATTAGGCAGAGCATCCAGCCATAGAAACCGAGACAAAACAGACTATGAAACCTGATGCAACCTCTAGCCTAGTCAGTTCTTGTCAAACTGTCCAACCCATGCCAGCATGGAATGGATATTAAATGTTGACGATGATCCATGTCAAAAGTATTTCAGATGTGGCATATTTTATGAGTCATTTCTCTTTATCAAGTTATGAAAGATATAATCCTTGATTTACTACAACAGAGAATATTGTTTTTGGAAACAGCTTTTGTGATGCCATCCTTTACTGTAACTCAGGTTTGAACCCGAAGGATCATATGTATTATTTTTACACAAAAGAAAAGCAAATGAACAATTCTTAAACTGGATAATTTCACTTTTGGCTATTGTGAATAATAGACTGTTCCAATAAGTATTATAACAGTAAGAGTTAATTTGCTATTTTGTTCATCTACAAACTTGCCAAGTCTCATTTGGGTATTTATACAACCAGCTTTTGATGATACTCTTACCAACAAATACATAGAAAGTTACCAACTACGATTTTGAAGTTATCTGGTTGGCATTTCATCCTTACAGTACCGAACAGATAACTGCAAGTTGTTTCAAGTTACACAGCTTGCACATCCTTCATTTCCTTGTACAGACTAAAATAACAATTACCGTGCAATGTACACTCACAAACCATTTTACAGCTATGCAGCTTAAAATTAATTGCAAGATATAAACTGCAGCTTATAGTTGCACATTCTTCAACCTACATTGCATTAACAAAATCTCTACTTCAAATAGAACTCTTAATTCAGCTAGTCTCAATAAGAGATTTGTGTTTAGGTGAGTACCCAAAGCAAAAAAAAAAACCCCACATTTTTGCCACTTCATGTAAATGTATGTTTATTTTCTATCTCTTTCTTTTTGTGCTGTATTAAAAAGGATATTGTAAAACTGAAAGAACAGTAATACACAAATACTCTGTATAACACATTTTCTATACATGAATTAATAAACATTGACATACAAACATTTGTAAGACTCATTTTTAAGAATGTATTTATGTGCTTTGCTCTTTTTTTTATATATAATTAACACTAATTACTGTTTTATAATAATTATCCCTTATCCTACCATTTAGCATTAGTAGGTCTATACACTACAAGGCAGTGCTCCAGCATGGCCACAATCAATGAAACAAGTAAAAGAATATGTATATACAATCACTTCATTTGTTGTCTTCTTTTTACCACTATTCAATGTTATTTTCTACAATCATAAACCTTACTTGTATAGAGTAAATCAGTTATTGTTATATAATTTACCTCAATGAAGTGCAATGAAGGTCAATGGTATGCAAGGAGTTAAGAGAAAGAAAAAATCTAAAAACAACCCAAGAAAATATATATCTAGTTTGAGTATAAAAACTAGAACTACAGCTGATTATGTTGCTAGAGTATTAGTTTATGAGTTGAGGCATCAGCCTATAGAAAGAAGGTTCAATCCTATGGTTGCACTGTTTCTTAGGAAAAAGTACTGAACTATGAATGGTTCAAGTCACCTGGCTGCAGGTAAACAACAAAGTGGAGTTTGATTCACAGATGTAAGCAGCAAGGGTAACGATAAGAGAAGAGTGCTTCATTGGATGTGGTCTGCTTCAGTCCACCTGGTTAAGAAGGCACAGGCAAAGCTGCATGGTGATGAATTCTGCTTCTCATCATGAGGATCAGAGTTTGATCTAACTGTATGATACTTTGAGCATGTCTTCCATCATAGACTTAGGTCAGTCCAAGACTGAAATTAGGCACATGGAAACTGCTAGATGGATCCACAAAGATTTGCCCTGAGAGTTACATTAAGGGAACAACTGTCTAAGGAATAATCAGCCACTTACATTGAACAAGGAATCCTTTTACTTGAAGGCAACCGAAAATCACTCCAGTCTTTGCCTGAAGATAAACTGTTTCAGTGGTGCTTCATTGATCAGCTAAGTTATAGATACTACTCATTATCATGAAGTAAAGTAAATAAAACTAGTCCAAAAACCTAAATGGTAAATGTATAGTAACAAATATTTTAATCAAGGTAACATGATAACATGCCATCATTCTTTCCTGAGAGTGTGACTAGTGTCGAGATTATATTATATCAATTAACATGGATGAGTTCTCTAAAAATGCCCTTGTTGACTTCCAAGAATCATCAGTGTTAGCTGACTGCATATAGTGTCTCTTGAGTAAATCAGTGTAGCTGAACCTTTTCAAGACATAAAGATGAAAGGAGGTAAATTCACTAATAAATGTAACGAAACATTTGTTGACTTTACAATGTATCCATTATTTTACAGCAATGAGTTGTCCCTACTAATTTATTTTGCAGCAAAGCAAATTGGAAACTTAAAGAGGTGTGTTGGCCATGAACACAATGCACTGTAGGTTTCAAAATATGATCTACTAGTGCCTTTATCAGTTGCCTAGCACCCTAGTAATTTGGGCATCTGTGGCTCTATATCAATAAACATACTCACGCTAATTCCATCAAATTTTTCTGGGGTCACTTTGTCCAGGTACTTTATTTTCAGGTAAGTAATTAGAGCACCAGCTGTGTAGAACAAGTCTAAGTGAAGATCACGGTAGCCAAATATACTTTCACTGGAAAAAGCAAAACAAAATGATTAATTATCTTGAAGACCAATAAAATTGTGACTATATTGTGTGTGTGTGTATATATATATATATATATATATTATATATATATATATATATATATGGTTGTGTAGTTAGGAAGTTTTTTGGAACCACATGATTAAGAGTTCAGTACCTAGTGTGGATGCTGTTGGCCTGTATCTTCTACTATAGCCACTGGTTGACCAATACCTTAGTGAAATTGGTAGACAAAAACTAAAGAAGGTCATGGATATATGTATGTATGTGTGTCAATGAGTTTGTATCTCCCCTCATCTTCATGTGTGCTCTCTGATTGTAAAGAAATGTTGAAACAAGCAGCATCACATTTTGTTTCCACTCCTCCTCCATGTAAACACATCTGGGTTGTTTGTTGAACTCACGACCTTATGAAGGTAAGTCGAATACCCTAACCACCAAGCCATGTGCCTTCACACACACATAGAAATATAGATGTGTATCAATGAGGGGCTTCCTTCAGTTTTCATTTACCAGATCTACCAACAAAGCTTCAGTCACTAGAGGACACTTACATAAGGTGCCACACAGTGGGACTGAACCTAAACCATGTGGTTGGCAAGCAAACTTCTTATTACATTCCTATGCTTACACACACACACACACACACACACACACACTTATAAATATTCATGTAGAAAATTTGGGTATAAACATCAAAGAATAAAAACCACAGTAACTAAGAGCTCAAATAACTGGTTGTTAAACCCTAACTTAGTTATGTATCACAATTATGTAATTATACATTTGTCTGCTAGATTAAGACTGGTATAAGGGTAAATAACAATAACTATAGCCACTAATACTAACTACTATGCTGTACATTAAATAACATAGTCCTAGATACACTATGTCTGAATAAAAGGTGGAATGCTCACAGCTGGATTATGTCTGGATTAGGACTGATCCGTGGCTAAACAATAACAGCCACAAATACTAACTACGATACTATACAGTACATAATGTAATCTGAGATACATTAAGTCTAGACAAAAGGTCACACCTGGATCATAAGTGTTTCTGGATCAGGTCTGACCTGGGGCTAAACAACAAAAGCAATTGATACTATACTATACATTAGATAGTGTAGTCCTAGATACACTTATGTCTGAATAAAAGGTCACAGTTGGATCATCAGTGTATTTGGATCAGGACTGACCTGTGGCTAAACAACAAAAGCAACTAATACTAACTATGATACTATAAATTAAATAATCTAGTCCTAGATACACTATGTCTGAATAAAAGGTTGAATGATAATCACTAACCCCAAGGTTTTCTAATATTTTATTATTTTCAAAAGGAATTAAAACAATGTGTTTTATTTGGTGTTAATACACTAACAAATTCTGCCAAGGTCGACTCCACCTTTCGTCTTTTAGGGGTTGATAAAATAAGTACCATTGAAGTAGTGGGGCCCAATGCAATTGACTTACCCCCCTCTCCCATAATTGCTGGCCCACTGCCAAGATTTGAAACCTATATGCAGTGACTTTCACTTTTATTCTAAAATGAATTTCAAGAACTGTTAGTTATTTATATCTTGCAGCTTTATGTATCATACTGCACTATTTTAGTATCATGTTATCCACTGTTTAGTTGGCACTGTGCTCCAACCACAAAACCTGCCAGAAGCAAGCAGTAGGCTGTTGTTTAAGTAGACTTAGCTGTTATTCTAAGTGTTTAATCATAGCCTTACTTACTTCACAAAATGTTGTATAAAAGACACTCTCAGCTTCTTCACCCTCCTTCTCATTATTATTCTTATAATATTGCTTACATTGAGTTCCCAAATCAACAATTTGTGTGTGTAGCTACTGTTTAGCCCAAAGTTATCACAGAAATCAGTTATAGTCAAAGGCATTCTAGCCATGACTGTTCTGTATTTTTATTTTTTTCAGACTATTGTATATCAGTCATTATCCAATGTCCTCCCAACAGCAAGGAGGGAAAGAGGAGTGGATTTAGCTGCTATTTCTAACAGGTCAAACACAAAGAAACTCTTTTGGAAGAATGACATTTCAAACCAAAAGAACATATGACTGCTCATTAATATTGATTAATATGCAATATTTTGTTATATTTCTTTTATGTTCAGAATTCAAATCCTAACTAAAGACTAAAAGAATGTATATGTTTTGTATTTGTTGAATTTTGAGAGGGTGATTCTACTAATAATGACACACACACACACTGGTTGTGGTACACTTGAAGGGCATCCAGTCATAGAAACCATGTCAAATCTAACTATAGAACATGGTGCAGCCTCTGGTCTTGCCAGTTCCTGTCAAGCTGTCCAACCCAAGCTAGCATGGAAAATGGACTTTAAATGTTGATGATGGTGGTAGTAGGTTCATGTGTATGTTTGTCAGTGTGCTCTTGTTCAGTATGTGTGGAACTGTTAATTAGACAGGCAACAGGAAGGGCATCTCGCTATTGAAAATCTGCTTCAACAAATTCTGTCTGATCCATGCAAGTGCGGAAAAGTAGACAGTAAATGAGTGATAATCTATTTTTAAGGTGGTAAAGATGCCTGTGTGCTTTTTTCAAATGGATAAAAGCACAAAGTGACATTGGTAAACTCAGAATGTATATGGCAAGGCATTCATTCTATATGATGGAAACCCCTATAATTCTATCAGGAGTTGACATCTATATCACCATCTTCATTCTTTTCCAACAAATGTATCTATGCATTCCCCTATAGCAAGGCACTTTCTTTCCCTCTCTTATAAATTAACTTATCACCTGGTATAAAGCCAGCTCCCTTAGTTGAAGGCCTTGTCTTGCAAGTTATTTGGTGACCTCACTGGTGCCAGTGCCAGATGAAAAACACCCAGTACACTCTGTAAAGTGGTTGGCATAAAGAAGGACATCCGGCCATAGAAACCAGGCCAAAGCAGATACTGGAACTTGGTGCAGCCCTCTGGCTTGCCAGCTCTTGTTGAACCATCCAATCTATGTCAGCAGAGAAAATGGATGTTAAGTGGGGATGTGATAATGGTCATGTACAAGAGACCTCTATCAGCTGGCAAATTTTGCACAAATCTTTTCAGGTACTGACAAAAGCTTCTCAATTGTCTTCCCACTTTCTTCCAAGTCCAACACAATCAATGTTAGCACCATGAAAAGGACCAGTGAGGTTATTGAAATGCTGAAGTGGAAGCATGTAGATGTGTGCTGAGTACAAGAGGTAAGGAGGAGGGAAGCTTCAGCTAGGTTCCTGACATGAAAAAAAATAAAACACTGTTACAAATACTTTTGCGTAGGCATACTTTTGGCAAAAAAAATGGGTTGATAGAGTAATTGTGGCAATCAGTGTGTGATAGAGTAGTTTAATCTTAGATAAATCAACAGTAAAAATAATGCCCTAATACATGTTAGGTCTAGCTCCTTCATTCATTCTGCTCAATCAAGTGTTCTCCACATCTCATTTCCCTAACACCCAGCCCTACATCACTCATCTATCAATGGCACTACTTGGCTGCTAAGACCACGATCGACACATATTACTCCCCTGCCCATTCCATGTGCTACCAATCACCCAACCTTGAACTACTGCCGTCCCCCGTTCTCATTATTCTTCCAGTTCTTCCCACACTATTTACACCTATCACCTCTTTTGCGGTTTCAGTTCTCTCTCTGCTACACTCCAATTTATATATCTGCTATCATTCTCAATGCTCTTCCATATCTGCCATCACCCCCACCCCACTTACTGTAGTGACCTTTATGTACTTCATCTCTCTCTCCACCACTCATACATCTTGCACATCATCTCCCTACATTCTGATCTAACCTCCTACCTGAGCCATTTCTAACCTTTACTCCTGTTACCCTCTACATATTGGTATTTCCCATCTACCTCATCTCCACACTTATTCATTATTCACCTCTACCCCACCTCCACCATAACTAACCATTTGTTACTCTTCCCCTCACACCCTACCAAAACTACTCCCACCCCTGATCCACTGTCTGTATCCACTTTTATGCTCACTTTGTAACTTGAGGGTTTGCTCTTGCACCCCACCCTACCATCTTTAACTTCTTTCCAGCTACTCCTATGATGATACACATAGACAAACACACACACACACGTATGAATACAAATGAATGCATGACTGAAGAGGGCTAGAGTTTAGATCAGTGGTTCCCAAACTTTTTCAGGCTGCTGCTCCCTTGATGCCCAAGCCACATTCCTTGACCACTTTTCTGCAGTAAATTCAAAACAAATGCATTTCACATATAAAACTTAACATAATAAATCCATTATTTTGGGTTTTCTTTTTAACATCTATTGCCCCCTTTTTGGCACCCCATTATTGCCCCACATATCTTTGGCACCCCATTATTGCCCCACATATCTTCAACACCCCCATGGATCTTTCCACCATCCCCATGAGGACAGTGCTGCCCACTTTGGTAACCACCAGTTTAGATCCTTCAACAGACACAGTGCTGTGCCTTTAGAAATAACGATAACTTGGTCGACAGCAACAGCATTAGTAAAGACCCAACACTTGTTTCAAAAACAAAAGAAAAAGACGAAAACAAGATAAATGCCATACTTACTGGTCACCAAACAACTGATGTGTCATATCAGGTCTGAAAGCAATGTCTTCATTTTCTACATCTTTTTTGCTTCGCACTAAAATCAAGAAAAAGACATCATAAATAGATATACCGGTTTCACTTCTTGGTATTTGTATGTGTGCCACAGAAATTCTGCTGGAGTAAAAGTAAATGTATAAAGGAAATATAATGGAATAATTAAATAGTTGAATATAAAAGCGTCAATTCTCACTCCTGATATTAACTTATTCTCTTTCTCATACACTTCTATGTTAATTGTGAACACAGGTATAGCTGTGTGGTAAGAGGTTTGCTTCTCGACCACTTGGTTTCAGGTTCAGTCTCATTGTGTGGCACTTTGGACAAGTACTTCTACAACAGCTCTATGTCAATCAAAACCTTGTGAGTGGATTTGGACAACTCAAAAAAAAAAAATAATCCCTCACCATATGTATGTATGTGTGTGTTTCCCTCCAATACTGCTCGACAGCCATTGTTGGTTTGTTTATGTCCCCTAACTTAATGGTTTGGCAAAAGAAGCAAATAGAATAATTACCAAACTTAAAAAAGGATAAGTACTGGGGTTGATATGATTGACTAAAAAAAAAAAAAAGAAACAACTTCTTCATGTTAGTGCCTCAGCATAGCCACAATCCAATGATGGCTGAAACAAGAATGAAGTGGCATGGTGCATCATATAGTTGAATAAAATGGATACAGACATAAGCTATACAGTACATTATTACATTTTTTTTACACCCATTGCCCCCTTTATGGCACCCCATTATTGCCCATGGGCATATACCATAGTGGTTAAGAACACGGGCTACTAACTCCAAGATTCTGAGTTCAATTCCAGGCAATGCCTTGAATGAATAAATAAAAATAACATCATAAAATACATTGGGAATGAGAACCCAGGGTTGGGTTCAAAATCCCACCAGGACACCTGATGAAGGCTGGAGAGTAAATCAGCCGAAATGTGGTAAAAACAAGCAAGATACGGACACATATCCATCCAATGCAAATAATGTACAGAATTCCTCATCTCTAAAATACAGAATAGTATAAGGTATACTGGCTAAGTAATAAATGGTGTACTTGGAAATGTTTTTCCAGATTTATCTATATGTTATATAAAAGTAAACAGAATCTATTAGTGTAGCTGTATAAATGAGTGACCTTCATATTATGAAGGTCAAATATGTATAAGATAGGGACAATTATTGCTTAGGTCAATGTAAAGGGAATTTTTAAAAAATCAGAGGAGACAGCCAGATATTATCTCATCATCATCATCATTTAGTATCTGCTTTTCATGCTGGCATGGGTGAGATGGTTTGACTGGAGCTGGTAAGCTAGAGAGCTGCACCAGGCTCCAGACAGTTTTGGCTTGATTTCTATGGCTGGATGCCCTTCTTAATGCCAGGATACCTCATAATTAGAAAATGTGAACCCAGCAGTGGGAATTTATAAGGCTTAAGTTTTTTTTTTTGGCTTCTAAACTAAGATGTGATTGAAATGTTACTCTGGCTAGGGTGCTAGACATTTATAGACCCTACATGGAGTTATGACATTTTTGCAAAGGGCATCGAAATACAGTAATTAAAGCTTTGGCAATCTGGCAAGTTCACATCCGCAAAAACCTGTTTGACACAGGGTTAAGTATGAAATCAAACAGTTAAAAAGAGAAAATACAAGTTTTAGTGTAGTAGCTCTTAAAGGAGTTTCTATTAACATAGTCCATAGTCTATAAACAGATTAGATATAATTATTAAATACATACAATATTTTAGATAATACACATACACACATTTTAATTCAAAGAAAGAAAAAGGTCACTGAATAATCTTTATATATTATAACAATTATTTAGTGCATCCAGTCACCATGCTTATGAAAGCAATCAATGATGCAAAATGCAAGCACATAAAATACCTTTTTAGGTAAACTAAATGCTGCATGCAGTTACTTCCCTTCAATAACGTGCAGTTATTAAATTGTTTTCATATTTCCTAACAAAGAGTTGAAATAGCAATTAAATTACCTTAGATTACACCTGTATTTCAGAGGGAAAGGACATAATGAAACATAGTTCTTGATATAGAAAAAAAAATCACACTCTGATAATATATCAACTTAGGGTTAAACAACAATAACCTAAATTCTCAGGACAGCAGAATATTCACTATGTATAAAATGGTCCAGAGGTAGAATACTTATCATACTGTGCCTCTGTGCTTAGGAATTTATTGAAAACACTGGAACATGTTTATTTAACAACATCAACAGCAGAAAAATTCAACAAATTTAGAAGAATTTATACTCACCAAGCTTAAAATGAATGACATCATTTGAACAGCATTTGTAAGCTTCAAGCTTATTTTTCATTAATCCTGATGGTGCACCTTTAAAAAGAGAAAAATGTTATAACAGACAAGTTATTCATTACATGCAATCAATATCAGCAGAATGATGGATGAAATACCTGGATTACTAACAATTCTGCCAGCTTGCCATCTTAAATAACTATAACGATAATAATAATAATAATCATCATCCTTTCTACTAAAGGCACAAGGCCTGAAATTGTTTGGGGAGGGGACTAGATGATTACATCAACCTCAGTGTTTCACTGGTACTTAATTTATCGACCCTGAAAGGATGAAAGGTAAAGGTGACCGTGGCAGAATTTGAACTCAGAATGTAGCAATGGGCAAAATACTGCTAAGCATTTCATCCAGCGTGCTAATGATTCTGCCATCTTGCTACCTTAATAGTAATAATAAGAAAAACTAAAGGCATATTGGATTATTTGGTTCATGAAAAAATATTGGGATGGTTACAACTGCACCATCTTAAATCATGTACTGCAAGGGGGACCCAAACTGGTGCTCAAAAACAGCTAATTCTAAATTGGATTATTTGGTAAATGAGTAATAAATTAATGAGTTTGCTAAATCACAGCAGATTGTGACTGATTGTATGCAATCAGATTTAATGATTTACTAATTATGGCACCTGTACTGAGTTGCAAGATGGAACTAAATTTTCAGACTTTTGGTAAAATAATTAGTAATATACTTGGACTTCAATAGACAACACACTCACTCCAACAGAAATTGAACAAATAATCATTCTCTTCTTCATTAATTAAAGGCATAAAGTCTGTATTGTGATAATTTGATTTACTGACCAATACAGCAGTCCACAACCACTTTTTGCACCACAGACTGGGAGACCAAGAACAACAAAACAATGAAGTATATCATCATCATCATTTAATATCTGTTTTCATGCTGGCAAGGCTAGGGGCTGCACCAAGTTCCATTATCTGGTTTGGATGGGTTTCTACATAAGGATGCCCTTCCTAAAGTCAACTACTTTACAAAGTGTCACTGAGTGCTTTTTATCTGGTACCATCATTAGTGCTTGTCACATGGCACCAACGCCTGTGTTTTTTACATGACATTAGCACCTGTCCTTTTTACAAGGCACCAGCACCAGTACTATTTATGCAGTACCATTGACAGATACTGGTGTCATGCAAATGGCACCTGTGCCAGTGGCATGTAAACGCACCCATTACACTCTCAGAGTAGTTGGTGTTAGGAAGGACATCCAACTATAGTAACCATGCAAAATCAGACAGGAGCCTGGTGCAGCCTTCCAGCTTGCCAGCCCTGCTCAAACTGTCCAACCTATGCCAGCATGGACAACGGAAGTTAAATGATGATGACTATGATGAGTATTAGTGCTTTTTATGTGGCACTTTGGTCTTAAGATATCATATGTAATTTAATTATCACATTCATAAAGCAAAATCATCTGCAGACAGTGATAGTCAATAAAATCTGAAAATTTATTCTTTATGTGTGGCATAGTGATTGGGGTCCTCTGGACTAATAAATGGAAAGATATTGTGTACTACATAGGTTATAGACAAGCTGTATAATTAAAACTATCATGTTTGCATATAAATTACTCAATTTCATGAGTCCTTATAATAGTTTTTAAAGGGAAATTAAGTTTTTGCTTATTTGTTGTGTAAGAGGTGCAGCAATATCAAAGGAAGGCTAACTGGGAAGATAGTTTTTGTATGTAGCAGATGCTCAGGAGCAATAAACACTGAAAATGTGCAGAGAACAACTTCTGCCACATTCTAGGGAGAGAAACTAGAAGTAGTTGGTAGCTTCCATTACCTAGGTGACCAAGTCAGTAGCAGGGGTGGGTGTAATGAAAGTATAGCTGCTAGAATAAGAATAGCCTGGCCAAAGTTCAGAGAGCTCTTACCTCTGCTGGTGACAAAGAGCTTCTCACTTAGAGTAAAAGGTAGACTGTATGACACGTGTATGAACAGCCATGATACAGGGCAGTGAAACATGGGTCGTGACTGCTGAGGACATGCGTAAGCTCGCAAGGAATGAAGCCAGTATTTTCCGATGGATATGTAATGTCAGTGTGCATACTTGATGGAGTGTAAGTACCTTGAGAGAAAAGTTGGACCTAAGAAGCATCAGATGTGGTGTGCAAGAGAGATGACTGCATTGGTATGGCCATGTGGCGAGAATGGATGAGGATAGCTGTGTGAAAAAGAGCCACACCCTAGTGGTTGAGGGAACCTGTAGAAGAGGTAGACCTAGGAAGAACTGGGATGAGGTGGTAAAGTATGACTTTCGAACATTAGGCCTCACTGAGGCAATGACTAGTGACCAAGACCTTTGGAAATATGCTGTGCTTGAGAAGACCCGGCAAGCCAAGTGAGACCATAACCCGTGGCCTATGCCAGGTGTGTAACCAGCCCACCTATGCGTACCTTGGACACTAAACTGCTTGTGAAGAGGCAAGTGAAATCAAAATCAAATTCAATGACTGGCATCCGTGCTAGTGGAGCGCTAAGAGCACCATTTGAGTGTGATCATTGCCAGAGCAGCTGACTGGCTTCTGTGCCGGTGGCACATAAAAAGCACCATTTGAGCTTGATTGTTACCAGCATCACCCTACTGGCACTTGTGCTGGTGGCACTTGAAAAAATATTCAAGAGAGGTTGTTGCCAGTGCCACTAGACTGGCTCCTGTGCAAGTGGCACATAAAAAGCACCATTTGAGTGTGGCCGTTGCCAGTACTGCCTGACTGGCCCTCATGCCGGTGGCATGTAAAAGCACCCACTACACTCTTGGAGTGGTTAGCATTAGGACATGGCATCCAGCTGTAGAAACTCTGCCAGATCAGATTGGAGCCTGATGCAGCCATCTGGTTCGCCAGTCCTAAGTCAAATCGTCCAACCCATGCCAGCATGGAAAGTGGACGTTAAACAATGAAGATGATGATGTGATAGAATTGGTTAAATAGGATAGCAGTATGAGGTTTTATTATGGGCCCTGTCGCGTAACCCATTAGCATTTAAACCAGCCATATTAGGCTCGAATGTTTTACCTGTTTTGTGTTCAAACCGACCAGATCTCGTCTCTCACACTTACCCAACAATATTGTTCTAAAAATAAGCACTCACATCGTCAAAATCTCAAAGCTACAAGATAATGCATGATTAATTCAAAATAATGTGAATTTATAAGCATTACATTTAACAGAGTAATCTGAATGCTAAAGAGTTAAGATATTCTCCGATTGTGATGATAATCACTACCAGTAGAATTATGTGAAATCACAAGAGTCCTATACAAATGTATACTCTAACCAAAGTGGATGAAACAATTTCTTCAACAACTGTGAAATACATGCTACAGTCAGATACTGTTTCTCTGGTGTTAGGAAGGGTATCCAGCTGTAGAAACCATGTCAACACAGACAATTAGAACCTGGGCAGCTCTTAATGAATGCAGTAGTTAGATTCAGTCAAGTTAATTTTAGCCTTTCTACAGGTAACAGGTGATGCAAAGGTTAGTGAAATAAATTGGCTTGCAATGTTTAATTTTGAACATGTTCATGAGTTCAAATCAACTGAACTGATCTGCTTTTTATTTCTCTGTGGGTACTCAAAACAGTCATCGTCATCATCATCATTTAATGTTTGTTTTTCATGCTGGCACAGGTTGGATGGTTTAATCCTTTTGTTACCAACCTGGTTGAAACCGGCTCTGGTTCTGTATTACAAATGTCTTGTTTTCATAAGTTTTTAATTAAAATCTCCCACAATTTATGTTCCTAACACTAGCTGAATGACAACTAAGTTATTTTACTAAATTCTTTGTTATATTTTAAGTAATTGAAAGAAATACAGAGCATCTCAAAATAAATACAGTAACAAAAGGGTTAATAGGATCTTTCAAGCTGCAAAACTGCATCAGGCCCCAATGTCAGCTTTGGTATGGTTTCTGCAGTTGGATGTTCTTTCTAACAGTAGTACTGATGGAATGCTGAGGCCAAGCCTTGTAGATTAACAAGGAAATGAGCAATTAACTCCAAGGTCAATAACCCAAACTGCACAACTACAGATGTTATTTTGTTTCACAGGGAATAATGATGTTAGCTTGAGTTGGCCTGGCTGACAGTAGGTCAAGCTTATAAAGTTTGTGCTTTTGTCCTTGTATACAAAAACAATTTCACCTATGCCAGTATAAAACAATGAATGTAAAACTGCATATTATTAAGTTATATTTTTGCATTAGTCACACAATACTCATATTAGCTGTGCTGGTACACCAAACCAAATACTGATTTCAAATTTTGGTACAAGGCCAGCAATTTCAAGGGAGGCGGTAAGTTGATTACATCAACTACAGTGCTTAACTGGTACTTATTTTATCAGGCCCAAAAGAATGAAAGACAAAGTTGACCTTGATGGAATTTCAATGCAGATATCATAAAGACAGATGAAATGCTGCTAAGCATTTTGCATGGCGTGCTAACGATTCTGCTGGCTTGCTGCTCTACAAAGATGCAAATATTAAAATGACGTCAACTGTGAATGATGAATACCTGTTATCAAATGTGGTGTGGCTGTGTGGTAAAAAGTTTGCTTCTGGGTCCAGTCCCACTGTGTGACACCTTGGGCAAGTGTCTTACACTAAAGACTTGGTCTGACCAAAGGCCTTGTGAGTGGATTAGGTAGATGGAAACTAAAAGAAGCCTGTCGTATATATTCTTTTATTTGTTTCAGTCAGTTGACTGCGGCTATGCTGGAGCACTGCCTTTAGTTGAACAAATTGACCCTAGGACTTTTTCTTTGTAAGCCTAGTACTTATTCTATCGGTCTCTATTGCTGAACCGCTAAAATACAGGGATGTAAACACACCAACATCAGTTGTCAAGCAATGATGGGGTGGGGTGGGGGAACATATACATACACACATATATATATATATACAACGGGCTTCTTTCAGTTTCCGTCTACCAAAACCCACCCACAAGGCTTTGGTCAGCCTAAGGCTATAGAAGAAGACACTTGCCCAAGGTGCCATGCAGCAGGACTGAACCCGGAACCATGTGGTTGGTAAGCAAGCTACTTACCACACCTGCGCCTATATATATGTGTGTGTGTCTGTGTTTGTCCCTGACCATTGCTTGACAACTGGTGTTGGTGTGTTTATGTACCTGTAACTTAGTGGTTCAGCAAAATACTGACAGAATAAGTGTCAGGCTTAGAGAGAAAAGAAAGTAAAAAGTACTGGAATCGATTCATTTCACTAAAAATTTCCCAAGGTGGTGGCCCAGCATGGCCACAGTCTCATGACTGAAACAAGTAAAAAAAAAAAAAAAAAAAGCTAATGCAATACATAGTCAACTGCTTGACTTTTTAAGATCTGAGATTACTATAAATAAATAAAAAGTCTTTTTCTCAGAAAAAAACCTGATACCTATTCAAGCCCTGGTATGGCTGTGTGTGTAAAATGTTTGCTTTGCAACCAACTGGCTTTGGGTTCAGTCTTACTGCAAGGTACCTTGGGCAAATGTCTTCTGCTATAGCCCAGGACATATCAATGGTTTATGGGTGAATTTGACAGATGGAAACTGTATCAAAGTGACTTTTGTTTACACCCCCACCCATAACTTAGAAGTTTGACAAAAGGAGGATGACAGCTTAAGTACCAGTCTCCAAACAAATGAAATAAAAACATATCAACCCAACTCTTCATAATACTCTAGTATGGTAGTCTAATGATTGACACAAGCAAAACCCACACATACAAGTGGATGAATAAATGAAATGAAGTAGCATTCAACACATTTAATTAGAATTTAATATTTAACCCTTTAGTACTTAAACTGGCCATATTCGGCCAAAATATTCTACTGGTTCTATGTTCAAGCTGGCCAGATCTAGCTTTTCACACCTACCTTGCAATGTCACTTTAAAAATAGACAACTACATCATCGATGTCTCAGAGCTACAAGATAATATAAGATTAATTCAAAACAAGGTTAATAAGATGTTGATCCAGCTCCAGATTACTTGAAGCTTCATCGATGTAAAACATACCCACATAATCAGATGTTTGGAGTTAGAGTGGGAAAAATTCAAAAGAATTTTTAAAATGGCTTCTGAGTGGGACTATTTAAGCCTCCATCAGGGACATGTGGGTGCTTTATTTAGTCAGAGACAAAAGTTCTTTCATGACATGTTCTAAGAGCAGACAAGATGTTGGCATCAGTTAACCTACTTTCTGTAGCAATGACATTTTAGCAACAACAGCAACCAGGTGGAGATGTAATCAGATTGATGGTGTCAGGTTACAGGATACACACTGATGCCAACATCCTGCTAGTTATATCATGTGGCCAGCTAACACATCCACCACCGTTAGCTGAACTGACCAATGGAAGTCTAAATATTTACATCTAGAAGCCATTTTAAGATTTCTTTTGAACTGTTTCCACTCTCATTCCAAGCATAATGTGGACATGTTCTGCACTTATGAATCTAAGCAATGTGAAAGCAAATCAACATGTCTTATAACTATATCTTTTATCTTTTACTAGTTTCAGTCATTGACTGTGGCCATGCTGGGGCACTGCCTTGAAGAATTTTTAGTTGAATGTATTGACCCTATTTTTATAAACCTGGTGCTTATTCTATCGGTCTCTTTTGCTAAACTGCTAAGTTGCAGGGACATAAAAACAGCAGCACCAGTTGTCAAGCGGTGGTGGACAAACACACATATATACCATGGGCGTCTTTCAGTTTTCATCTACCAAATCCACTCATATGGCTGTGTTTGGCCTGAAGCTACAGCAGATGACATTTCCCCAAGGTGTCACGCAGTAGGACTGAACCTGGAACCATGTGGTTGTGAAGCAAGCTTCTCACCACACAGCTGCTGTTTCTCCTTATCTCTCAATCTTTTTTTTTTGTACTTGTGAACTTCCCTGCCCACTCACACTGTTCGATTTTTGTACCACTTCACTTACTATTCATCTCCCAAAACCTTGTGGGCCTGCCCTGGCGCATCTTCACCACTATCTATTTTTTCTCTTTTCCTCCACTGGGGTAGCCAGGTATCTCTGCCACATCAAGACACATGTTTCTGTCCCTCTATAATACTTTAACATCACCTGGCAGAGCTACTACCCTCAATACCACTCCCCACATCAGTTGAGGGCTGTTGTCATCCTAGTTACCTGGTGAGCTCATCAGTGATGGTGCCACGTAAAAAGGAAAGGAAAAAAAAACATCCAGTATACTCTGTTAAGTGGCCATAGAAACAAAGTTGATATTGAACTTGGTACAACCCTGTTGCTTGCCAGATCCTTTCAAACCGTCCAACCCATGCCGACATGGAAAACAGATGTTAAATGATCATGACTAGAGGCTAAAACTTCATATCCTATTACCCCAACCACACATACTTTATATATTGTGTGTTCAACCAGTATGCTGCAGTTTAGCATGGTGGGGACGACTCCCTCAAAGAGCTGGGTGTTAAAATACCTGAAAGTCAGAGACAGGCGAGACAACTCGTCCCTAATCCCATTCGAGAGTGATGGATACTGATATTTTGCAATTTGTGTGGCTTAGCAACATCACGTACCTGAATTGAACTGGGAACGAGCTGAATCGCCAGTCTGTAACTATATAGAAACAGTGTAGAAACCATTTGCTGGAAAGCCACGATGATGTATACTTAAGATTAATTTCAATAATGAATTAAAAGCAGCGCTAATATTGTAAACATTATTGACTGCACATATTCAATGTATGTGTTTTGCTTGTTTACCAGTAAGCTGCGGGATAGCGAGATGGGGATGATTCCCTCAAAGAGCCGAGAGAGTCAGTCAGAGTCTGTCGTTTCAGTCTGATGGTGGTCTCTTCGTATCCCGAAAAGTTAAGTCCAACCTTACGTAACACTCAACTTAAGAATATTACTAAAACACCTTCTATCCTCATTATTAACAAGACACGTTATTAGAGTTGGAGCAGTACGCGTACACATTCACAGACGGCTAGTTGTGTACTTAATAAATAACTGTAAGAGATTATACAGACGACAGAATCTTCTTATTCAAAATATAAAATAAATCAATAACCATCAAAGAAAAATAAGTTAAAAAGAAACTAAAAATGCTCCAGATTATATATATATATATATATATATATATATATGGTTATATATATTAGAAAGTTTGAAGGTGATGTACCCTAGACGTAAGAATCTCGAAAGAACGTTCCTGTAAAAATTTGGAATGTCGTCGGTTTAAATTTTTTAAGAGTGAGAATGTTATTCCACATGCACACAATATATGCTTCAGATTATATATCGAGATTCAATAAGAATGTGTAGAGAATACTCTTACTGTGCTCTCTACATATATAATTTAGGTTTGATGATGCAAACAGGGAATTAGAATTCAAATCATGAGTGTACATATTTTTTATTAATAATCGGCAAAGGTTACAGAGTGACTCGAGGGACGAGGGTTTCATACAAATAGTTCGATGTGACAATGAGCGATACTCTTGGGCCTGGAGTCACTGCATATTTTTGCCGATATTAATAGTATAAATACAAACACACACACGTTTTTGTTTTTGTTGTATATCTTCGACCTTTACATATAAATATATTTTTGTGTAGACAATAAAAAAAAATACATGCACATAAATGTAAACATAATGTCTATTAGAACAGATATTTTCATTCAGTCGGTTATTTGACTTTCTCCTACAAATATGGCCTTTCGTACTTCTAAAAACGTAATGGTTTCTTAGGGTAGTTGTGATATGATTCGTGAATGTGAGTTGTTCTTGACAAGATATTTTTAAAACAATTCAGACGAGTTGTATAAACAGGCTAGCTTTGTAAGAAATATCTCGATCGCAGAATATGCGAACACATTAACGAAAGTAAATAAGAGCGCATTGAATAACGAAAGTAGTTATATATTTCTTTTATTGGTAAAATTTCTAAATATCCAAATTATTAAAATATAGTTACAAATGCAAACAAAGCATATTTGTATAATTCAAATGCAAAAGAAATACGCAAAATAAATAAAATAACTTTTTGACACCATGTCCTATTTACGATGTGGAATAACTTTTTGAAAGATTTAAATTTTTACCTTCAATATTTAGAAAATAATGAATTATATTAATCGTAATAAAATATTTTTCTCTCGCTTTGCATATTTCCACGAAATAAGCAAAACAGACTTAATAGCAGTTACATATGTTGAAGTATATATTCTGTAGTCTTTATTTTGTATATATTGAGTTGTGCTTGAACTGAACATAACGAAAACACGAAAAATATAACCGCTGAATAAATACACAGTTGGTAATTACCTTCAGTTTTCACAGAAATAAGAAAACGAGAAAAACTATTTCACTAAGCTTTAATAGGAAATTTTAAAACGAAATATATTTATATCCTTTTTGTATATCTCCGGTCAGAATTTGAATGGAATGCATTGAGAAAATGTTCTTAGACGTAAGAATCTCGAAAGAACGTTCCTGTAAAAATTTGGAATGTCGTCGGTTTAAATTTTTCTAAGAGTGAGAATGTCATCTCACACGCACACTATATATTATATTATTCTATACTTATATTTAAATAGCTGGTTATAATTTGAATTGAAAATATTGAGAACTGAAAGGAGTACAAGACAAAAACTTTCACTACTCTCGTTACTTTCAATATAGAAAGTGAAACAGTACTGTACAGGTATTCGACAATAGAGTCAACTGGAGTTGCCAATTTGTCTAGACTGTCCTTTATCATTATTATTGTCTATGAATTATCAAATACTAACTGGAGCCAAATTAATATGTTTATTCTTTAATGAAAAAAATATAAGGAAAAGAAAAAGACATATAACTAATATTTCAAACGAAGTAAGGAATACACAATGGTAGGATAATAAACAAAGACAAAACAAAGAAAAAGAATTAACAGACAATCGACAAGTATTTTCTAGGGCATTTGGTTGGAAAAATGGAAAGTTTAGGGCTATTACTGACAATAAAGTACTATATGTGAGAATAAAGCAGAAAATCCCACCAAAACTCAGTAAATTGTAATCAAATATAAAAATGATAAAATACGCAAGTATCTCTTTGTATGGTTGGCTTGTCCACGTATAACATTAAACAGTATTAGAATTACACAAATGTTGGACGTATAAATTTAATATTATAAAAATAGCGTAGCTTTAATTATTGGCACACTTAATTAAAATTCTATTGAACGATTATGGTCTAGAAATAAGTTCATGTTAAATACGTGGACATTGTCAATCTCTTTCATACAATAAAAACGAAAACGCTTCGAAGAAAAATCTGGTAAGTTCTGTAGCTCTAAATAAAGATCTTGCTAACAGATTGAGATCATTTACGTAAAGCATGAACATATTAGTGTTAATAAATGTATATACATAGATATCTCGTCGGTAATTTGACTGAAATTTAGATTTAAAAGCTACGACATGGAAATCTATAACCACTTACCCGCCATTTTGCATTCCCGCGGTACCAGATTTAAGTGAAAAAAGTAGCCTCGTTTTCAGTGGAAACGGCGGGCGACGAGAATGAGCGTTATTGAGAGTTATTCCCCATCCACTGCAAATGAACGGGTTCTTTTGGAAATAGTTGACTGGGGGAATCACTCAGACTGGTTATGTAACTCGTTTTAATTACCACATGCTAAGACATTCCGGAAGAAGGAGGTGGTTGTGATTTCTTTTGCTTAAGAAAAAGGGATATTACCTCGACTATTTTAACTTAGATTAGAATTTTCTTGGCTAGAATAAATCTGAGTAAGGCAGGATAAAAGAAAGTGAAGTTTTCTGGAATAGGATAGTTTCATGTAATAGCATGAAAATTTGAATTGATAGAACTCAGAATTTAAATATAGAAGACATAACTTGGGATTTCTTTTGACAATACAAATGATTTTGTTGAGAAAAGAGGTTAAGAACATGAAATAGAACAGAACAAAATATGGAACAGAATGTTATGGGTATTTGAATCAAGAGAATTCAGTAGTTCATCATCATCATCATCATCATTCAACGTCCGTTTTCCATGCCGGTATGGGTTGGACGGTTTGACTGACAACTGGTAAACTGGCGAGTTGCACTGGGTTCCAAACTAATTTGACATGGTTTCTTCAGCTGGATTCCTTTCCTAACACCGACCACTCCAAGAGTGTAGTGGAGGCACATGGCCTAGTGGTTAGAGCAGCGGACTCGTGGTCGAGGGATCATGGGTTCGAATCTCAGACCGAGCGATGTGTGTGTTTATGAGCAAAACACATAAGCTCCACGTGGCTCCAGCAGAAGGTAATGGCAAACTTCTGCTGACTCTTTCACCACAACTTTCTCTCACTCTTTCCTGCTGCTCACCTGCGATGGACCGGCATCCCATCCAGGTGGAGAACCTATACACCAAAGAAACTGGGAAACTGGCCCTTATGAGCCAGGCATGGCTTGAGGAGGTATAAACAAAAAACATGCTATGGGTGTCAGTTATATGACATTGGCATCAGTGATGACTACAATTTCACTTGGTTTGCTGGGTCTTCTCAAGCACAGAATTTCACCAAAGGTCTGTCACTAAATATAAAAAACATTACTTGGGTTTTTTTTACTATACAAATCATTTTGCTGGGAAGAAGGGAATAGAATATAAAATAGAATAGAATCGAATATGGGACAGAATACAAAAGTATGGGAGAAAATGTTTCTAAAGGTTTAGTTAGAAGAGGAAAAGCTGAGACAATAAATTTGTTGCAGAGCTTCAGAGACTGGCAGGGAGGGTGAGGAAGGAACTATCTAGAGATCTCCAATGAATGCTTGCAACAAAGTAGAATCTGTCAAAAATATCTAAGGACTGGTTAGTAATATTAAAATGGGTTACAGATTGGTTGGATGAAATAAAATCGTATAGACTGTAGATTGTTGTTGTCATTTAACCACTGGTCAGTTCTGACAGAGCAGACTTATGAGCATAAACGCTAAAGTCATAATCTTCGCTTCTTTAGTTTAATCATAGTTAAAAGTTCCCTTTTTTAGTTGTGTGTAATTTGAATAAGAATCAAAAGATATTTTTAGCAGGTCTTACAACTTCTTA